>NC_082658.1:53386866-53722031 GCF_028023285.1 Balaenoptera ricei | reverse complement strand
GACCCTCTGATCTCTTAGGAACTGGTAATGAACTCTGAGAGAGGCCGAAACAATTGTGGCAAGAAAGAAGCTTGAGATGTATAAGTAGTCTTGTTCAGAAAAAAAAAAGTCAGGGGGCCGGGAGTAGGGGTTAGGGGACCAAGAACTGTCAGTAGAGAAGGAAGTTAGGTACCAGCTTCCCGAGTTCGGTTCTCTTCTCGTCTGAGACTCTGGTAGCCAGAGAGATAGCAGCCACTCGACGAGGCTGGGTCACGGCAATGACGGCCTGGCGGCCAATCCCCCCTTCATACAGGTACTGAGGGATCTGCGTCGTCTTCCCAGAGCCGGTTTCCCCTAGGAAAGAAAAAAGTCTCATTTAAATGCAAACTGACGCGCCCCAGAGCCCACGAGCCACAACTACTGAAGCCCACGCGCCCACAGCCCGTGCTCCACAACAAGAGAAGCCACCACAATGAGAAGCCCGCACACCTCAAAGAAGACCCAGTGCAGCCTAAAAAGAAAAAATGGTCCACATCAAAATTTTTTAAAAAATGGTCTAGGGGCTTCCCTGGTGGCGCAGTGGTTGAGACTCTGCCTGCCAATGCAGGTGACATGGGTTCGAGCCCTGGTCTGGGAAGATCCCACATGCCAAAAAAAAAAAAAAGAAAAAAAAAAAAAAAAAGGTCTACATCAAAATTAGAAAAAAATGCAAACTGAAACACACTTCACCAAACAGATCAAAGTCAGAACGAAAAGATAAGAAACTACTCTAAGCTGATAAAGCCACAGGAAAATGTGTACCCACACGTACTGCTAGCAGAGTGTTAACTGGGATTGTTTCTTGGAGGGCCACATTATACTAGGAAAATCTTTAAAATGTTTGTACCCTCTGACCCACAATTCCACTTGCAGGAATCGATTCTAAGGAAATAAAGATGTGTATAAAGATACAGCTTCAAAAGACTTTTAGTCAACTTTGCTCATGACAGCCAAAAATTAGAAACAATGTTAAGCGGTCAGCAACAGTAACGGGTATAGTAACAACATAGGATGGAATACAAACGTTATATAAAAATGTCCTACTTTTCAAAGGGATAAATGAGATGCAAATGCACTGCCACGAAGGGACATTTGCTCCTACACTGCAGCCACAGCTAACTCCTCCCCATTCCCCAGCCAGCCGCCTCCCTTCAAACCCTCTGCCTTTGCCCACACTATTATGAAATATCTGCTCCCACGCTGCCTGCATGACAAACTGTACAAGATGAGTTAGACCTCAAACTCTCTCCCCAGGGGCTGCGCCGCCTCCTCTGTGTTCCTTAGAGCCTTGTTCATCTCGTCCATCACTGATCACCCTACACTGTGTGAATGCATTTAAACGTTTCTGTCCCCCTCCAATATCAGAGGCCCCCTGGGGGGCAGAGATGGCCTGTCCGTCTCTTCCACGTACTTGAGCATCTGCATACAGTAAGCACCCAACCTTATTTTCTACCCTCCTGTGTTCCCTTCCCAGTGCCCAGTCAGAACAAAGAACTGTAAACCTGTGCATCCCTCCCCCTACGGCTACCAGCACCCTTCCCTGACCTCACAGAGTCCTACAGTCCCAGGGTTCTTCCATTTTCTCCCCTCTGACTGCTCATCCTTCCTGACCTGGACACAAATCACGGACGAAGAATTTGATTATTCTACACTCCTCCTGCTGAGTTCATCAGGCAAAACCCAAACCTGGATCAATGTCTCCCTGTCCATCTTTTTTGCTCCTACACCAAGAAACTGAGCGTTGCTATAGTAAAATAACCCAACTGTGCGACAATGACCTGAGTGTGCCGTGGGGCTAAATGCACCTGGGCACCAGCACCACCGCTGATCCTTGTTCTTGTTTCTGCAGCCCTTCTTTTGTCCCCATCCTCCCCAAGGACCCTGTAACTCCCATCCTCATCAGAGCTCCCGTGCCTACTTCATAGGAAAGTGAAGTCCTCAAAGGTGATCTCCCGCCACTTCCCCCTGCAAGCTTTTCTGCAGTCACCCCCATTCTTACCTCCTTTCTCCAGCCCCCCAGCCTCTTGGATATCCATCCTCCTCTTGGATAGCCAGGCCAGCTCTGCATCTAGCCCTTGTTGCCAAGGGCCCCCCTTCCCCATGCCCTCTGTCTCTGGTCTATTAGTGCCCGCTTTGCATCTTCAGCCTCCTTCTCTACTGAGTTCTTCCCCTGAACCTATGAATATCTGCAAGTTCCTCTACGTCCCCCTCCTTTTTGTCAAAGCAGAAGTTTGCTCCCACTGCCTTCATGC
Organism: Balaenoptera ricei; assembly: GCF_028023285.1. Taxonomy (NCBI): domain Eukaryota; kingdom Metazoa; phylum Chordata; class Mammalia; order Artiodactyla; family Balaenopteridae; genus Balaenoptera; species Balaenoptera ricei. Next base: position 53,719,761 of record NC_082658.1, on the reverse strand, counting down.
CCTTACCTCCTACCTACTCCTCAGCCCAGTGACAAATCAGCTCCCAGAGCTCTGCCGAAACAGCGCTCAACTCGATCCCCAATTGATACCTCGCATCCAATCCAGTGGGCACTTTTTGGGTCCCTATTTTCTGGACCTCATTGTTGCATCTGTTCATTCCCTTCCTCTTACAACTCTGTTCCTTAGATTATCAGCTCTCCTGGATCTCCTTCACCTCTTTGGAGGCTCATCCTCTCGGTCCTTCAGGAGCTCCTCTTACTTAAACGTTGGGGATCAAAGCCCCTTGCAATTGGTCCCCGGCCCTCAACTCTGCCTCTTAATTCGTGCACCAGAAACTGCTACTTCCGTCAGACCGGACCGTCTCTCGTCTCCACTGTCTCTTATGTTGCAGCCTCTCTCCTCTGCGTCCAACGCCTCCCTCCCCGACTGGCTCAGATCCACTCTTCTAAGCTCCCAAAGATCCCGCTGCGTCCCTCTACCCTTCCGCACAGAAGGCGAGTCTTTGCCGAAGGCGCGGGTCACTCGCACCGGCTGTGAGCACCTCCAGAACGGGCTTGTCTGACTCCTCCGAGGCCCCTCTCCTGGCCCCGAACAGAAAAGGGAGTCAGGTTTGTTGTAGAAACGAGTGAAAGACGAGGAGAAACACCTAAGAAAAGCTGTTCTCGCGGAGCCCGAACGGGGAGAGAGGAAGGACGCGCCGGCGCGGCCACTCACCGAGGAGGACGGCGCTGTCCAGGTTTCGGAGCTGGGCCAACAGCTGCCCCCGCGCCTGGAAGATGGGCAGACTCCGGCGCTGCAGCTCCACGGCCTCAGGGTAGGGGCTGGCCGAGGGCTGGGCCAGGGGCGGCTGCTGCCTCCGGCCTCCTCCGCCGCCGCCGCCGCCGCCCGCGGCCAGCAGCATCACCACTCGCCGCCCGGGAGGGCAGGACCCGGCGCGCCTCGGAGGCCCGGCGCCCGGCCGGAATCTCTTGGCCGGCGGGAAGCCCGCCTCCTCGGGCATGTCGGGAGGGCAACACGACTGGAGGCGCGAAGGCCTCCTGCCGCTCCCGGGAGCCGACAGCTAGCGCGCGCCGCCCCTTCCCGCCACGTGCTGGTGGCTCCCAGCGACGCCGCTGACCTCACTGCCACCCGCAGCCTTTAGGAAGGGGACTCCAACTCCCAGCATGCACTGGCAGCGTGAGCAGGCTTTCATTTCCTGAGGGCGGGGAGAGCAGGGTCCGAGGTACAACCCGAAAAAGGTCCGGAGCGACAACAGTGAAGGACTGGGTGTACGGTTCCGTGGGTCCTTAACTTTGGATAACAACCGTGGTTTTCTTGTCCTGCTAACACTATTTCTTTACGGTAAACACGCGTTTCCCTTTCTCTGCCACAATAATAGTCGCTCTTCAAGGAAAGTATTTAATTTTGTAAAATTAATGAGGTGCACACAAACATTTGCATTATTTAATCCTCCAAATAACTGATGTTGTATAGTAGATACTGATATCATCCCCAATTTACAGATGAAGAAACTGAGCCTCTGAGATGAGTCATTCAGATGTCACAAAATCTGAATGTAGAGAAGGATACTGGTGATCATCTTGTGTCACAGAAAAAGAAAGATATATCATATATTCTATGACAATCATACATTCTCCTCAGAAAGTTGCTATCCCAAAGGACGTGGTCTGCTCCTGTAATACAAGCAGGGAAAGAGGGAGTCTGATGGAACTAAAATTGTCTTTTATCCTTCCTTTCCCAAAATATTCGTGCCAGACTCTCAAGTTCTTTACGGGGCTCCCAGCCCCATCATACACACGCCAATCAATGCAAAGATTCAGAACTCCAGCAGGAAAGTAGGATATGATTAGTTCCTCCTTCCCCTCCTAAATTCAAAGCTCTTAGAGGATTTGCTAATTCGCCACAGAAAGACCAGCAAGCAGCTGTTTGCTCTGCATACAGGAAAAGTGATTTCCAGAGAATTCATCATAAGCTTCAACCCATGTGAAGGACATCAGGCATCTTCTGAAGTTCATTTCCATGAGACTTGCCCTATTTATGAACCTATTAAAAATCCTCTTTCCCCTTTCCTCCAGGTCAGAGGTAATTTTCCTCCAGTTGCTGGTAGTATAGAGACCAGGGTTTACTGAAAATGTGCATGTTGAACTAATAGCAGATATGTATTTTAAGAATAACTGACAAAATTTTACTTCCTTCTAAGTATTAATTTAGAAAGTCAACCCCAAATTAAATGGGAACAACTGTCTTACTCTTTTCAGGCTGCTATGATACCACAGACTGGGTGGCTTATAAACAACAGAAAGTTATTGCTTACAGTTCTGGAGGTGCCAGCATGGTTACTGTCTGGCGAGGGCCCTCTTCCTGGTTCATAGCTGCTACCTTCTTGCTGCGTCCTCATGTGATGGAAGGGGCTAGGAATCTCTCTGGAGCTATTTTATAAGGCATTAATCCCATTCATGAGGCTTCCACCTCATGACTTAAGCACCTCCCAAAGGCATCACTTCCTAAATACCATCACATCAGGCATTGGGATTTCAGCATGAATTTTGGGGGGACACAGACATTCAGACCATAGCAATATCTGTTAGCTCTCAAATTACGGATTCTGAGTATGTAAAAGACAGGCCTCAGTCCTTCTTCCCAGTGTGCTTTCCAGAGTAACCTAATGGAGGGGACATATGCTCCAAATGATTACAAGAGTACCAGGTAGGTAATATAAATGAGTGAAATAATCTCTTGATAGAGCAAGTGCCCTGTCTCTAGAAACAGCCACTAGTTATCTCTTGGCAGCAGGTGCCATGCAGGCCTGGTATTGCCAGATCTTCCAGTTTTTTGTTTTTTCAAGAAGAGCCCCAAATGAAGATTTTCATGTGAAATCTGTCAATTTAAAACACTGGCTCAAAAAACAAAAAACCCCACAAAAACCATGGTGCAGGCAAAAGTAAACACATGCATAGGTAATTCATTCATAATCTCTGGCCTAATGACCCAGCTATTCTGCAGCTTCAAAGCTAGGTGGAACAAAGAGTTGAAAAATAAAATCCTATATTGGCATTAAGCAGTGTTACACACATTGCCCCCTCCCCCAATCCCTCATATTAGTAGTCTGAAATCTGCTGTCCCTCCAAAAGAAGTCTCTTGCGGTTAAGTGGCTTTCATATGCAGATGGTCATAAGCTAATAGCTATTCAAGGACTATCTGGGCTCTTCTTCTAAAAGGTGAATTGTCAGACACATCTCATTCTTAACTGCTCTGCAATGGTCCACGGATTTAACTAGCTGTTCTTACCATGACCATACCAGCTGGTGGTCATTGTTGTTGGCTGGCTGGTTGGACCACCAAACCCCTGCCGTTGATCATGTTGTTTTGCTCCATCCCACTTAGAGACAGTCATAAGCCTCAGCAACTAGGTACAAGCTCGCATGCACATACATTAATCCCTCTATAATTAAAAATACCAGATGATAGTTTGCTGATCAATAAACAAAGTATTTATTCAGCACCCATGTGCCAAGCACTGTGCTAGGCACTGTGGTGGATACAAAAATTTAAGACATGGTTCCTGCTCTTAAGGAGCTTACATTCTCATGAAGGAGACAAGACTAATTTACACGTACCAGCTAAGAACAATACAATATATAATTTGGTGTAAGATTATGTTGCACAGACTCAAAGTGTCATAGGGATTCAAAGAACACAGGCAATGAAATAGGCCCTAGAGTCAAGGTATCTTGAGGAGCCAGGAATGGCGCAAGGCCTTGAAGAACTGAAGAGAATTAAGTTGAGGTCCCCGTTAGGGAGAAGTGGGAGTAACGTTCAGAGGAAGACAGAAAGTATGCATTTGATATGGGGGCTTACTAAGAAGTTACTGTGCATTTCTGGGCAGAGAAGTGACTTGATTATACAAAGTTCAACAAACTTAATGCAAACTTGTAAAATATGTAAGTAGCTTAGGGGATAGCCTACAGAACACTGAAAACAACGGCAGTATCGTGACTAGCTACACAGATGGCACTTACCTGTCAAAGGAAAACACAGCCACAACATAAAATGCAGGCTATGAAGGACAGATGACAATTCTAGGAAGCCCTTTACCCAACAAGCCAATAGCGCCAATATTTCCTAATTTCATAGGCCCCACAGACAGAGTGAGGGTTTCATTACCAAGAATCCAGGACTTGGGTGCTCTCTGCTTAGAGACTACACAAGAGGTATGAAAGATACTAGGACATACAAGAGTGACACAGAGAAAGAACAAGTGCAAGAGAGAAACAAAGAGAAATCCACAGTGAAAAAAACACAGCAAAATGTATGAAGTGTATCTCCTATGGAGATGCAATTTGCACGTCCATTTTTTTTTTTAAATGAACGTATACTGTATTTCTACCACAAAAAAGCTATGCCTTAGGTGTGCTTTTCAGTATTACTGGCGGAATTCAGGAATCTTTTAAATTCTACGTATGTCAGCTAAATTGGTCACAAGATTCCATGTAACAAATCTCGCTTTTCAGTTGACTTGCATTAAGAAAAAGAAGTGTGTTCTGGAAGAACCAAGATTGAGAGGTAAGCTGGGGAAGAAGTGAGGACTTTTCCTTACGTCCAGGTGAGCCAAGGTATCCGGATGCGCAACACCGGGCCGGGGATGGTGGTAGTGGGACAGGCCACTCAAATTACGAGGCCAGTGCTTGGAAAGCCAACTGCATAGGACACAGTGTAGTAGCACAGCATGGCATCCTGCCACTAGGAATTCTCATCCCATAAAATTGGAGAAACCAAAATCCCATAACGGACTGCGTTTAGGCCATAAACTCAAAATGTTTCCTGTTTTACCCAGTCATCAGTATGTTTAGACATTCCCTACTTAAATAAACACTCAGTAAATAGATTTTAGGATTAAAATTTCACCACAGATATTCCATGAATTGGATAACTCAAAGTTAACTAAGGGAGAACAACTTTAACGAGAGAAACCTATTTCTAGCCCCAAAACAATGAAGAACAAAACAAAACAAAACCAACCTTCTAATTAAAAGCTTTCTTGAACAAAGACAAGACAAAATTTAAGAATCCCATAAGAACTATACATTCTAAGATTGGCATTTAAAGTTTTAAAGCCACTTAGGAAAAAAGGCAGTCCCGTTAACCCACGTTCCATAAAATTGCAACAATCATATTCAAAGTTACTGACTAGCAGCATGTAAAGTACTTATATTAAATTCCATTACTTATGTATATTCCATTTAAAGATATTAAAATACTTTTCACTTCGCAAATGACCTGAAAATTCCCATTTAAGATGTTTATTATGTTTAATCTAAACCTCATGTTCATCCTTCTGAGGGAAATCTCACACTCTAGAAAGCAACCACTTAGCCAAGCTGGAACTATTTGGGAAATGTTCCCGGGCCTACATGCCATTTATTAGAATGATTTGAATTAATCTCTTTCCTGGGGGTATTCATTCTATTCCTCCCGGTTCTCTGAATTACTTAGGCAGTGTGATAGTAAACCTGCTGAGCCCCCAGGAAGTGAACATCTTGGGTAAGTACTTATTGAACCACTGGCATTAAGTGCCAACTTCTGTGGACCTGTCCGGTTTCTACCTGGTTGGGAAGGTACACCAGGTACTTGTCTCTGAAAGCTTCTTGGCTTTTCATGAAGCAAATGATAAATGTTCACCAGCCAAAGACCCAGGAAAAATGTATCCGTGCCTAACTGGTACCCGCTCATCTCAAGTTAAGAGTCTAACCTGTCTCCCAGGTGTAAAGAAGACCTTTCTGTTGTTTTCTAAAACGGTGGCCATGACCTGCCTTTCCCTGGATATTTCCGAGCAGAGAAATGCAGAGTAAATAAATGAGACGGTACATTAGCTTCGCGCCTACCTGACTCTCCTACAACAGAATTCCTGCTGCTACGAGATCCACCCTACCCTTTTTCTCCACCACGCTGTCTGACAACTTGAAGTTTTGTAAAACCCAAACGGAGAACAAACTATCTGGACAACAGAAACAAATCTTCCCACTGGAGCTGGCATTCTGGGTTAGTAAGTTGTGTACACAGCCATGGTGTCTCAGCCACGTATTTCCAATCTTGACATGAAATCCAGTCGAAAGCCGTGAAGACACAGGAAGAGCGGGCACGTAAACTGCTCTGAGTGCAGACCTATGCAGGAGAGCTAGGAGACATGGTGATAATTTAAAAGATCACACACAAAAGCTTTAATTCAGTGAGAGAGAGATGGAATTCAGTTTTATTTTGTCCTCTCTGAAACTTCCATTTACACCACGGCCTCGTCTATCAAAGAGGAGGAGGAAGAGGAAAAACTCTGCCCGTCACCACAGAACTCAAGTACTCAGGTACTTGTTCCTTCGAGGCAGCAGGCTATTTGTGTCTCCAGTTTTTTGGCTCCAAGAGATTACACTTTCAGTACCAGTGTAGTGAGGAACCACTGGCAAACTGCTGGAAATGTCTTCTGGATTAATCAGTGTGTCATTTCATAAAGTGCTTCTGGAGTCAAAATCTTGTCAAGCTGTCAAAAGTGTCCATACTTTTGCAACACAAAGGATAAAAGAATCCCAATGGGTATGTCACTGAGTCCTTCCCAGCTGGGTCTCGTCATTGGCACTGCCACTTTAGCCGCCGAGGCGCTGGCCCTCACCCCAGGCAAAGCCTCCTGGCCGCTCTTCAGGTAGTGGATTGTAATTTGGATCTTCATCTGGTGTATCAAAAATAGCCTTCCTAAAAGACAGCCAACAGATATAATTTAGTCCCAGAGTCATCTTAGGTCCTAAATGCTACTCCAAGGTCAAAAAGATCCCATGGGGTTTCCACCAATGGACAAGCACTACGTCTGCCTACCAGTGAAACAGTTCCATATTTTGAAGGGATTCATAATTATTTCGCATTTACATTAACTTTTACCTCCTTTACTAATTTTTACTACAAAAGCAATACATGTAATTGTAGAGAAAACAGGAAATATATACGAGCAAAACATCCTAAATCCCCAGAGGTACCGACACTTTCAATATTCCTCCAGAACTTTTAAATACGTAATTTTACAAAAGTTAGACACTACTTCTGTTTTGTAACCTTTCCCTAAATCTATCATGAATGTCTCCCCACAACCAAGGTATCACCCAACATCCACTGACAGATGAATAGACAAACAAAATGGTATATACATACAATGGAATATTATTCAGTCTTAAAAAGAAAGGAAATTCTGACATGCTACAACATGGATGAACCTTGAAGACACTGTGCTAAGTGAAATCAGCCAGTCAGAAAAGGACAAGTACTGTATGTTTCCAGTTATATGAGATACCCAGAGTTGTCAAATTCATGGAGATAGAAAGTAGAATGGTGGTTGTCAAGGACTAGAAAGTAGAATGGTGGTTGTCAAGGACTCAGGGGAAAGAAGGAATGGAGAGTTAATGTTTAATGGATACAGAGTTTCACTTTTGTAACATGAAGAGTTCTATGGATGGAAGGTGGTGATAGAAGCACAATGTGAATGTACTTAATGCCACTGAACAGTACACTCAAAATGTGTAAGATGACAAATTTTATGTATACTTTATTGTAATTAAACTTTTTAAAAAAATTAACAAGTTATTCCAAGAAAAATCACACGGAGCATAAGAAGGGATAGCAAATGTCCAAAAGACTTTTAAAATACTACTATATGGTCATTCAAAATTTCCTTAAAGAATTAACCATTAAAGAAGCATCCTCTATTTGCATTCATGTTTTTAACTGTACTTGCCCACAGCTGATGAAATTAGATTACCTGAAAACTCCTGTTTTATACTGGGGTCAGAAAAAGCGTCTATATTTCAATATGAGCTCCTTTAATTCTTACAAATTAACAATAAACAGGCACTAAAAGAAAAATAAAGAGCTGAACAAGCAATTCAAAAAGGAAATCCAAATGGTTAAAAAAACATGAAAATGTTTGCTCTCACAAGAATTAAAGGAAAGCATGTTAAAAACTGAGACCCCCCCCATCTACTTCCCAAACATTAGGTAGGGCAGAACAAAGCAGGTGTCCGTGCGTGGGGTGGGGGCGGGGAGGGGCGGAGCCATGGTGGCCCAGAGCAGGATGGGGGCGGGGAGGGGCGGAGCCATGGTGGCCCAGAGCAGGATGGGGGTTAGGGGAGCAGCCTTGCATAGGGGGTCAAGAGCCCAGCTGGGGCATGCACACATGGAGCTGGCCTGCTGCAGGGTGTCAGAGCCCGAGTAGGGTAAGGAGGGCACCCCCATAAGAGGGCAGCCTGACACAGGGAGTCTGAGGCAGAGAAGGGTGAGCAAGGCATCCATATGGAACAGGGGGACACAGTGATGAGAGATTGGCTACATATGGGGGTATTAATTAAATAAGTAAAAACATTAATGATAACAGGAATCGGGTTTCTCACTATCAGTGAGAATGGGGAAATATGGAAAGGGGTGGATTGTCATAAAACAGACTACTACTCAGCAAAAAAGGGAACAAATTACTGATACAAGGAAAACAATGTGAGTTTCAAAAACATTATGTTGAATGAAAGAGCCCTTATACAAAGGAGTATATACATACTATATGATTCCACTCATGAAGTTGTAGAACATGCAAAACTAATCTGTGGAGGGACAAAATCAGCATAGTGATTGTTTCTTGGGGGAAGGGGGCAGGGTTGACAGGAAAGGGGCTTGAGAGAACTTTCTGGGTAATGGTAATTTTATCTTGATATGAGTTTGGGTTACATAGGTATGTGTGTTTATGAAAACCCGTTAGTCGAAATCCTTGTGATTTGTGTATTTTGTTGTATATAAACAAAGAACTCTAGTTAGGGACTTCCCTGGTGGCACAGTGGTTAAGACTCCGCACTCCCAATGCAGGGGTCCGGGTTTGATCCTTGGTCAGGGAACTAGATCCCACATGCATGCTGCAACTAAGAGTTCGCATGCCACAACTAAGGAGCCCGCCTGCTGCAACTAAGACCTGGTGCAACCAAATAAATAAATAAATAAATTTTAAAAAAGAACTCTAGTTAGTGATACACATTCTAAAATATTTAGAGAATTAAGTATACTGGAATGGAAAGATGGATGGAGGGATAGATAGATGTACAAAAAGCAAGAACAGTAAACTGTTAATTGTAGAATCTATGTGGTAGGTAAATGTGACTGTATAATTTTTTCCACTTTTCTGTAAGTTTGGAAATTTTCATAATAAAATATTGGAGGAAAAATATAGAAAGGAAAAAAAAATTGAATGAATCATGTGGAGTTGTACCAGAACTGCAAGTATCCGTATAAACCCATGTTTTAAAAATACATAGATCTGAAAACATACATGTATATACACTCATATGCATATGTATATAATTCCCTTGCTCTGTTCACTGAGAGGACTTGGGAGCAGTAATACTCCAAAAGCAATAAGCACATTTGCCGCCCAGACCTTGGCCTCTAAATACCATTCTCTACTAAAAAGGAAGTAGGGCTCCTTAAAGAAATAGCTGATTCTACAACTGTGTCAAGAAGAGCACAAGATGAGCCTGGGATATCTTGCTGGGCCAGAAAGTAATAAATTGGTTTAAAAAAAAAAAAAAAGATGGGAGCATGTTGAAAAGTACTTCAAAGCCAGTTTAAGGAGGTTCCCCGTGGCCAAATCTGGGACAATATAAGCATCAAAAGAAACAACAATAATAAGGGATTATAATCCATGAATAAAACATGAAACCACGGATTCTTACAGATATAAATGAATTGAAATTTGATAAGAAAAAGGATGTTTACGTAGTCTCAAAGTACCTCTCCACAAAACACTTAATTACAAAGGGGAAAAAAAGTAACTTTGCAGTGGAGAAGCCCTGCAGATACCTTAATCAAGTAATCAAAGTGATTACCACCACTTTGGCAAATTCAACCAACTGAAATCCTGTGCCAACAGGCTGCAATCAGAAGAACGCGGTATCACTTCTCTGATATTCCTGCCACAGATGCAAAACCTGAACCTAAATGTGAGGGAACATCAGACAAACCCAAATTGAGAGACATTCTACAAAATGGGGTTATAATCTTCAAAAACATCAATGTCACGAAAGACAAGGTAAAGCTGAGGAGCTTCTCCACACTGAAGGAGACTGAAGAGACGTGGTAACGAAGTGAAACACCTGAATCTGAACTGCATTCTTCTGCTATAAAGAACATTTTGAGGACAACTGCCAAAAGTGGAATTGGGTCTGAGGATTAATGTTTATTTGCAGATTTTGACTATGTAAGAGATTGTCCTTGTTTACAGAAAGTGCACATTAAAGGGGGTCATGGGGCTCTCCCACATTTGATGAAGATGTGGGGAAATGGACACTTATACGTTGCTGGTGGAAATGTAAACCTGAATATCCATTCTGCATGGCGGTTTGGCAATAAACTGAACAGCTATTCTACTTGTAGGAATTTATCCTTTGAAAATAATCATGGATGTGTGCAAAGGATGTGCCGCTACACATGCTATATGGATGTGTAGCTACAGAATGTTCACCACTCCAATCATGGAAGGAAGAGCAAGAAGGATGTCAGTGTCCATCGATAAGAGATTCGTAAATCGTGCTCCATTCATATCGGGGGTATCATGCAGCTGTTACAATTTTGTCAGACATTTATGATGGAAAAATGATTATGATATATTACATTAGAAAGAAGCTTATGAAATAGCATTTTTTAAAGAGTACACAGATAGTAAAAGGCTCACGAATACATATCAAAAAGTTAACAGTGGTAGCCACTGTTATATCTAAATGGTGGGATTATGGAGGATTTTACTTTCTTGGTTTTGCTTATTCTATAATCAACATTTAATAATAAAAACATTTTATTCCTCAAGTGAACCCTTTTTAATGCAGTACATCCCAAGGACACAAAATTCTGGCATAGAAGGAGGTCCTATAAATCAAAGCTCTACCCTCAGGAAACTGAGATGTGAAAAAGGAGAAGGGACTTGCTTAAAATCACATGGCTGGTTGGCAGAACAAACAACCTATACCTGGTTTCCAGCCCAAAGCTATTTCCACTCTACATCACTGCTTATCTCTATCACCTGTTTGGAAGACCAGACGTTCCACCTTTAGAAACCTCCCGCTAGTCGGTTTTGCCCACTTTGCTACTTCACCTCTCTCACCTCAGACAGCATCCTTCATGAATCCAGGAGGCTCCTCCCTGGGACAGGAGGTGCTGGCGGTCAGCTGGGACAGCAATTACCACATCACCCTCAGGACACCTTGAGCCCCCTGCCGCAACTCTGGCATGGTCTGTTCCTACCCAATCCAATTGCTCCTCAACGGCAGCCAGATTGCTCAATCTCCAAATATTTACTGGCCTGAACTATGTGTGCTAGGAGCCCCGGTTTATCTGCAAGGAACACGTAACCTGGTGTTAAATACTCACAGAATAGATGGTGTTTTCAAAATTCTTATTCCACCAGGTTGATTGGGAAATACATCTTCCAAGAAAAAATATATGTGTCCAACTGCAATACCTAGATAGAGTCAACCAGAAATAAAGGATGAGGGAGAGGATTAGAAATTTGATTGCAGGAGGCTCTACCAACAAAAATTTCTTCTCTTTAGGAAGAAATGTCAAATATACTTATTAACATCTTGAAAACTAATATTGTAGTCTTTGAGCATATAACTATCAGATAATCCTATAACAGCTGTATATGAAGGCCAGGCAGAATTAACATGAAAAATAGTGACAAAATAAGTTTGCAAGTAAAATAATAGAAAAAGTAGTGCTAAGAGTCTTACCCAAGAGGTCCACAATGATTGAGTTCCCCAACAACAAGGAAAAGCCCATGAGCACCCAGGGTAGAAAGGGGGCCTGGAAATTGAGAAGGCCGAAGAAGTTCATGCGGACATACGGGTTCCTTCGGCTCCACACGTAGACAAGCATTATTGTAAAGGCCTGGCCCAAGAAAACTAAGCTCACAAACAAACCAAAAAGCTAGCAGTTGGCATTAAGGAAAACAGCAACATTAAGTATAATAGGGAAGACTGGGCAAGAGAACTAAGGATTGTGTTCTAACACAAATCTGAATTAGGAAAGGCGAGCAGTAGTTACATCTTTAGGAAAAAAAAAGCCTGAAAATAATTACCCAGAGCCATCAGGCAAAAACCTGCTTAGGCGACAACATCTGAATTGTTGCTAATTCAAATTAATATTCTGCTTCATGAAGTTCTTGCCTCTTTGGAATATGTGTTAATTCCTTGGTCAGTAATCACCATGAGGACCTTTACAAAGGCGAATCAAGCCAGCTGGAGCAAAACCATCTTGTCAGACAGGGCTACATCCAAGTCTGGTACTCAGCTGACAATTCTTTTTTCAAAAAAGTAATTTATTTAACTAATAAGAAACTACTGTATAGCACAGGGAACTCTACTCAGTGCTCTGTGGTGACCTAAACAATGGGAAGGAAATCCAAAAAAGAGGGGCTATATGTATACATAGAGCTGATTCACTTGGCTGTACAACAGAAACTAACACAACATTGTAAAGCAACTATACTCCAATAAAAACTTAAAAAAAAGTTTTGATGTTGACCAAATAAACGTCTTAACAACTTAGTTTAAAAGTAAAGTACACCCATCAACAAGAATACATCTAAGATACTTAATAGTAACCCACCTGGGTTAAAAGTTCCTCTGACTTGCTCACAGTAGAAAAGCATCCTGTCCAACCTCTAGGCTTAGAAAAGCTGTCACATAAAGTACGCTGTAAAATAAATAGGAGCCTGAAGCTAATATCTGGGGGGGGGGGTCTACTTTTATCTGTTCATTCCGAGTACCTAGTGAATTTTGGGAGACAGATGAAAAGCTTTAGGAAGACAGAGGGAGTTCTTTAATATTTTCCTGTATTTGTTCTATTTGTCGAAGGATACAGTCATTAAGAATCCACCAAAAAGGAACATAAATACAAAGTCTGCTGTCCGACCTCGGAAAGAGCCTTCTTCTAGCATTCGACAGTAACGATATCTTAAGTTCCAAGTTAAGAAAATGTTAAGCACACACATATGAAGAAAGTAAAATTTAATGCATCACTTAAGTACACCTGGGCTTCACTTTATGTGTAAGAGGTCAGCCTTTGTTTCTGTAAGAATATTTATGAGTGGTGGTATCGTTGCTTCTCTTTTACCAGGCGTTTTAGGCAAGGTGAAGAGAAGACCGGCTCGCTGGTTTACAAAAACTGTTCCTGACGGGGGAACTAAGCCAGACACCACATAAACATGCTTCCCGTCACCTACTACACCTTTTCAAATTTGTACTGTTTTTCCCATGTTCACCCACACCATAGTCTACACCATCCTTGCTTTTTCACAACCTAATTTGGAGGAAATCCCCATCACGAAGCTTCATGTAATAATCTGCTTTTTCAGGCCAGGGAGTTAAGCAGTGCTATACCTCAGTCAATAAGGAGGCATTACAATGAAAAAATTTAATTATTAGAAACTTACCAGAATGATATACCATACAGAAGACACAGGAATCCATCCTAGGGCAGGAATCCTGTCACCCCTAAAAGGCCCTCTGTCTACTGCAGATGAGCTGAGCTGTAACTCCCCTCTTAATCCAGAGGGTCGGGGTGCAGGAGAAATGCCCTGCTCAGTGGCCCCAATTACCATCTGATCAGAGCACAAGTCTTCCTCTCTTTCAACAAACTGGAACATGGCGAGCCCAGGAGACACGGCACTGTCTTTCCAGCCAGTAGAACCAGCAACCAAGATCCAAGGAGATCTCAAGTTCTCCATCCCCCACGAACCCACTCCCAGGCTGTGTTTTATCACTTGGGGCCCGCCGGTGTTATTTTGTAAGTACGCCTCAATTAAATCACTTCTGCTCTCCCTTGTTCAGATTTGTAAGTGGCTTATGGGCAGAAATGTAAACATTTTACGGTTAAATACCTCCCATTTGAATAAACAGTGACCTACAAACACCCTCGAAACATTACTAACTGACCAACTATTCTGTGTATCACTGAGCCAGTAGCCAGAAGTTACAGCTAAGATGGTAACAAAAATAACAGGATTAATAATTTCAAACTTAATATTGTATCTCCTAAGTAAACCTAAAGTTTTTATGCTAACCCCACTTAGTAAAGGATACAGAAAAATCATGTTAAATAAAAAATTGAATCCAACTGGCCCAAAAAATAAGAAATTGGTGATTAGCCTCCATATCTGTTAAAAGAAAAAAAATCAAGAGAAAGATAGATTAAGTAAAATATACCAGGAAACATTTTTATAATAAGACGAAGGAGATATCCTATGACTACAAGGGTTGGAAGGCCATGAATAGGTGATACTATGTCTGAACTCAAAAGTGAGGCACACAATCTGACACTGAATTTTTGTGCTGCTTCAGTGAAAGACATCACTTGCCCCAGGAAATTTCTAAGGATAGTAGGACAGAAAACTTGAAATTGTGATTCTTTCTTTTTTTTTTTTTTTTTTTAAACCCATACCATATGGTCAGGCAAATTATGGGAAAAGTTTGATGGAAAGACTAGGTTAATTTGCAGAATAGGAAACAGTGCTTTCATATATGTAGCATCACAATCTAATGAATAGTCTCAAGATATGAAAGGAAAATTGCAGGATCTACTATCAATTGCTAAGAAATGTTTCTATATTAGTCGTCAGAAACATCCAGAGTGAAGAGTAACTCTAAAGCAAATATTCAAGTTCTAGTCTGAACAAAGAGCCAACTCCCTATAAGTAAAGACCTAATACTTTAACAATTAGAGTCTAATTGGTAGATACACAGACACTCATTTTCAAACCCTGATACACTCTTACCCACCCAAACCATCCACGCCTGCAATAAAAACAACTACTCACAATGATAGAACACTTAACATTTAAAGTGTTTTAAAATATTATGTTCTCTCATGTGACCTTAATTATCCTGTGAGATGAGCAGGTCGGCACTACCATCCCCATTTCACATATGAGGAAAGTAAGAGACCTGGATGATTTTAAAATGGCCTGCCCAAGGACACACAGCTTGTAGAGGGCGACTGAACTCAAACTTAGAAATCCTAATTCCAACTGCAGATACGTGGTGTCAAGAGTTTAACCTCAGGGGCTTCCTTGGTGGCCCAGTGGTTAACACCCCATGCTTCTACTGTAGGGGATGTGGGTTCGATTCCCTAGTTGGGGAACTAAGATCCTGCATGCCACATGGGTGGCCAAAAAAACCCCCAAAAAACAAAAAAACAAGAGTTTAACCCCAGGCAAAATCAAGTCTCGTTTGTTTGGATGGAGCTATAGCTCCCAGAGAAGGCCATGTGAGTAGAGGAGGAAGAAGGCAGTGATAAGGGTCCACAGGTCTGCTTTATGCATCATTTAATTCTTAAGAATTGGTAACTATTAAAGTTGAAACAATTCAGGATCATTTACTACATATTAACTGCATCCAGGATTTTAGAGTCCTCAACCTAGTGAGGAGACAAGCATATAAATAAGTGCAAGTATGAGATGAGAGATAAAAAAAAAAATATTTACAGATACCCTAAGGACACAAGGGAGGATGAACCTGAGAAGGCTACACAAAAGCTGCATCTTGAAAGACAAGCTGGAGTTCAGTGGGTATAAAGTGAATGAAACACATTTGGGACAGAGGCAACAGCAGGTGTAGAGACAGAATTACTGGTTTTGGGGTCTCTCTCTTACTCCAACTATAGCCTATATGATCATCCTAGAACAGGAAAACACATCTCTCTTTTAGCACTCAAATTACTGGAAAGGACCATCTCTCACTGTAATCTAATACGCTGGCATGTTGTCTTAGATGTCAGTCTTCCGGAGTTCTGTTAGGATGATGTGATCCCTGGAAGATGGATCAGAGCGCTAACTGAACTGAGTCTCTGAACAGGACCATAGCAGTAACACCGAGGTGGTAGGGGTGGTACATGGTGGTGAGTGCACAAAATAAGGGCACCCTGTGAGACTCTCCCTGGACAGCTAGCTCATCAGTCTCCTCTCAATCTATAACATTAACTTTGAACCAGTGATTCCTAAATACAGGAACTGGACACATCAAGTCAACACCATGCAGGGAACTTTAAAAATAAAATACAGATTCTTAATTCCTACCCTTGGTGATTCTGATTTGGTACATGATGAGAGGCTTGAGAATCTCTTAAAAGTTCCAGGCTGCAAGAATCACTGCTTTGTATCCCCCCAGCCAACCCCCTCGCCCACCTCCATAAGCTTTATAATCAAGTATTCCCACTGAATTCTTTGAGACAGTATATGACAGAATTAGCTACTAAAACGTAAGAAAAACAAGTTTAAAAACGGATACATTAATGGCGGTTGTGATGGACCACTTACTTGAAAGTGTTTAAAGATTAATTCGGGATTGAAGTACAACTGAAAAGGTGTGATCAATTCCAACTGCTAAAATAGAAAAAGAGTTTCTTCAAGGAAGTCAATCAAGAAACAAAATATCATCATTTACAACAAAAGATTAATAGGGCCAGCAATTTCCCGCTCGCAGTCACTTAGGCTGAATCATTTAAGGCTTTCTTCTTAGGCTGGAGGAAAAGGTTGGTAAAGAATTGTGTAGAATTGATACAATTCTTTGTATTCCCCAATACCTAACACAAAATAAAAGTCTGTTTGATGTTTCAATAGTTGAGGGTAATGTGAAGGTATGGAAGGCAGGTGGTGATACCTTAGATACAGGGCAAGTAAGAGCAGCTGCTACGAATCTGCCCAACACATGGCCACCACCTGAAACAACTGTGTGAAGCAACAGAATTCACTCAAAAGAACCAAGACTCAATACCTTGCCACCGTGAGGGCTGGGTGCTTCCAGCCAACCTCTATCACAGACTCTATTTCAAGACTTTCCCGCTCGACAACTTCCAGCTTTCTATCCTCAATATCTACGTTTCTCCAGTAAGCGGACCCTCCTTCCACTAGTCACCACGGTATCATTTGGCCACCGCAGGAGTTCTCAGACACGTTTCCTGGGTGGGCGGCTCCCGCAGCCCTGACTTGGTACAGATCCTGCCTTTATCTCTCAGAAACTGACCCGCAGTCCTGATCCTCCAGCCCTCTTGGAGTAGCACTCCCTTCTAGGGTCACCGGATAAGCACTCACGGGGCCACTCCGAACCCCAAAGTGAACCCTGTATGCCTCCACCCACCCTTGAGACCAACCCCTCTGAGCTTCCCGGAGGCCCAAACCCGTTTCCCGAGGACCCGGTTATATCCAGCCCGGATAATGAGAAGCTGGCGCTGCAGCTGCTCACCACAGCGGCGGTGGTGAGGACGCAGGCGGTGGTGTAGGCGCGGCTGACCGGTGGGATCTGCAGGTACTCCAACCGGAGGCTCTGGTACGCCATCTTCCCCGCCGCCGCCGGCCCCCCCCCACCCCCACTTCCCCTTCCGCCAGTCTGTCCCAGCGGCGGGGCGGGATCGGGGCGGGATCAGGGCGGGGCCCTCCCCTTTACGCTGCTGCCCAATCAGCGCTGCTCAGTTGGTCAGCCACCAAACGCTAGAGCCCGAATGAAAGCACACCCGCCAATCACGAGTTGTGTCTCCGCGGCGGCCCAGCCTCGCTTCTCCACCCACCTACGTCGCGGGAAAGAGCGTGAGTACCGGTTCCTTCCGCCAATCCCCGCAGGCCACAGCTAGCTTTCCCGCTCGTCCCCTTTCCGTCACCAATGTAGGTTGCCCCCAGACAGCCAGCCAATCAGGAGCGCGGTGGCATCTTGCCCTCGCTCTAAGGCACCTAGCGGTCGGAATTTGGGGGAGTCAGCGGCGCCGCCTATCTCTGGCAGCAGGCGGTGGTTTAAAGGAGGTGGCGAGAAGCCGGTGTTTGGTCGAATTCGTCACTCTCATGGTCGCTTGGGTAAGTGCCACGGGGCTGCATTTTCTCTGAAGAGGAGCGAGAAGGGGTGTGGCACTGGCTGAGGCCTCATCGCCGGGCGCTGGAGCGGCCAGATGGAGCAGCGTCTCCGGTGGGCCGCGAACCTCCACCCTGAAGGTTCCGGCATGCAGCGGGGGCGCGGGGCCTGCCGGGAGCTAGTCCTCAGGCCGGAAGTGGTTCCTGCCCCGTTGTTTCTGAAGCTTGGGCTATTCTACTCGCTGAGGTGTCCTGGGCACCTCCCGCGTTTCACCTGTAAATATCGATTGAAACCGTACTCATCCTGCCCTCAGGAAATCTAAGGCTTGCGGAGAAGATAGGCCCGTGCTAATAATATCCTAAAGTAGGACTTGGCCAGTGCCCGAAGAGAGGTCCTGATGGGAATTCAGAGGAGGGGGTGGGTCCCCAGGGAAGTGTATTTAAACTGACCCTTGGAAAGTATTTCTCCAGGCATCTTCTCCTGAGGGAAAGACATCACAGGGAAAGGCCATAGCTTGGTTTGGTTGGAACAAAGAGTAGTCAGATCATGGCAGGCAAAGTTAAGAATGTTATACTTTATTCGGTGGGTTATAAGGAAGCTCTAAAGGTTGTTGGAACAGGGAGTGGCCTCGTCTGGTAGTATATAAGGAAGGAATTAAGTAAAAGGCTGGAGAGAGTGGTTTTTAAAAAGGATATGAATGGGTAATTTACAGAAGGAGAAACCTGAAGAGTTAATACGTTTCGAGTGGTGCTCAACTTTACTGGCAGTTGGAGAAACGCACATTAAAATATTTTTGCCTACACTCCAAACATCACCCTCACAGCCTATTGATAAAACAGTGCTGAATGTTTTGCTTACCCTGGTAAGCAAAACACCTTGACAGAGCTTTGGCAGAGTCTTGTAAGGATGACAGGCAAGATTGGAGTTTTTTGAGAATCGCAAATTTGGTTTAAGCTGGATTTTTCCATTTGGAGGCTTGATTAGGATCGGGTAGAGCTCATGAAAAGCAGTCCAGCATTGGTAGAAGCAGCTGAGGCGAGGGTTTCAGAGAATCTTGCTGTACAGATTGTTGGTGCTTAGCACTTCAGAGTTGATCAGTCTTTCCGGGGGCTCATAATGAACAATCAAGCCGTCTGGACAATGAAAATAATGTAAACAGTCAGCTGTTTGGGGAGGCAAGCAGACCGTCGGTAGCTGCAGTCCTCAGTGTCCAGCCTGTGTGGGGGTTAGATGGTTTTGGTTTTCAAAAAGCAACACTGTAAAACAATTTTACAAGATTGGCAAAAATAAGAATTTTGAGTAATATCAAGTGAAGGCAAAGACATGAGAAAGAAATTCTCATATACTGCAAATGGGAGGGTAAACCAGCCTAGCTGTACTCCCACCCCTAGTGTTCTGGAGAACATTTTGGCTGTATTTAGTGAAATTATGTATGAGTAAACTCTGTGGCCCAGCAACTATGGACAGTGGACACATGAAGTACGGTATATGCATATGGTAAACTTAATGGAATACTTCAGTTAGAACCAATGAAGTGGGGCTTCCCTGGAGGCGCAGTGGTTAAGAATCCACCTGCCAATGCAAGGGACACAGGTTCAATCCCTGTTCCGGGAAGATCCCACATGCCGCAGAGCAGCTAAGCCCGTGCGCTGCAACTACTGAGTCTGCGCTCTAGAGCCCGTGAGCCACAACTACTGAAGCCCATGCACCTAGAGCCCGTGCTCCGCAACAAGAGAAGCCACTTCAGTGAGAAACCCGTGCACGGCAACGAAGAGTAGCTCCCGCTCGCTGCAACTAGAGAAAGCCGCGCACGCAGCAATGAAGACCCAGCGCAGCCAAAAATAAAGAAAATAAAAAATAAAAAAAGAACCAATGAAGTAAAATAACAATGAAGTGTAATAACATGAAGTGATTGCAAACATAATGTAAAGCAAACCATACATAAACAAAACTGTATTTTTCAAGACTATACAGTTGACCCTTGAACAACGTGGGGATTAGGGGTGCCAATCCACCCAGCAGTCAAAAATCCTTGTGTAATTTAGAGTTGGCTCTCCATATATGCAGTTCTACATTCACAGTTTCAAGCAACTGTGGGTTATGTAGTACTTTATTTTATTTATTTATTTATTTTAAATATTTATTTACTTATTTATTTTTGGCTGCATTGGGTCTTCGTTGCTGTGCACGGGCTTTCTCTAGTTGTAGTGAGCAGGGCTACTCTTCATTGCAGTGCACGGGCTTCTCATTGCGGTGGCTTCTCTTCTTGTGGAGCATGGGCTCTAGGCACGTGGGCTTCAGTAGTTGTGGCTCTCAGGCTCTAGAGCACAGGCTCAGTAATTGTGGTGCACGGGCTCAGTAGTTGTGGTGCACGGGCTTAGTTGCTCCGCAGCATGTGGGATCTTCCTGGACCAGGGCTCGAACCCGTGTCCCCTGCATTAGCAGTCGGATTCTTAACCACTCGCCACCAGGAAGCCCCTGTACTTTAGTATTTACTACTGAAAAATATCCACGTATGACTGGACCTGTGCAGTTCAAACCCATGTTGTTCAAAGGTCAACTGCATGTCTAAAACCTCTTAAAGATGAATTAAAATTAAAGATGAACTGAAAAGGCATACATTAAAACACTGGAGTAGGTTCCTGTGGGAGATGAAAGAAGAATAAAATAAGAGAGGACCTAGCATGGACCAAATATAGAGTGCTATGAAATAGGAGGTATTATCACTTCAATTATGCATATGTGAGGTCCTTAAAAAGGAGGACAGAGTGGTTAGTGAAGGTCAGATGATGAAGGTCCTTGTAAGCCGTGTGAAAGAGTTTGAAATTGATCCTGAAGGCATAGGGTAGCATTGAAATTAAAATCCTGTTAATCCACAGAATCCTCTCCACAAGACATAGAAGAGAAAGCAGTTTTATTACTGAATAAGCATATCTGGATTATAATGCATTATAGGTAATCTGTGAATGAGATTACAAAGACAGAAAGAAATTCTACCCTATTTTATACAGCTAAACCATTACAACCATTCTATTTTTAGCCATGACATAAGTTCTCAAGATTAACAGCATCTTGTCCCATAGAAAGATTTGACTGCACCACTTGCTTCAAATTATTTCATAAGGTTCATCCTAAATTCACCTGGTAATTGAGGTAGCCATTTGTTTTAGCTAATGACTTTGCAGGAATAATGAAACTATCAATACTTTTATTTCTATGACAAGTATATGGTTACAGCTCAGAAAAAGGTCCCTAGGTTAAACACCCACAGTGACAGGGAGATAGGAGTGCTATTTTCCTAGATGTTTACATTTGAAAGGAATGTCCCCCAGACCCTTGAGAAAACATCAGGCTTGCTCAGCTTCTAATGGGATATTTTTCAGATGGCAAGGTTGGAAGGACAGGGGAGTTGAGGACCTTGGCAAGGGAGCCGTTGAAGTGATGGATCATGGAGCTTAAAATGGAGAGAGGAAGAAGTGAGGTGGGAGAGACTGAGAGCTAGAAAAAGAAGATCAGACGGCTGAAAGTCTTGAAGATGAAGGTATAATATGAAAATGCGAATGAGCGTTGGAAGACTAGCATATCAGGTTGTGGTCAGAAAGTAGGAGCAGCTGGGGAAGGAAGTTACAAATATCAATTGCCACGTGGCTAAAAGAGTGGAGATGAAGATCATCGAAACTCAAGAAACTGAGTCTCTAGGGCATTGGTAAGATCATCCATGTAAACTTGAAAGTTGTCTGGGATGATAACAGAATTCCGAAGGCTGATCCATAGGCCAGAAGCCTGAGTAACTGAGAGGTGAGGGACATGGACAATGAGGAGGAAGAAGGGAGGTTACAGGCTGATGGAAAGAGCCTCAGAGAGGCAGGGTTTGTATCCTGTTGCGGATGAGTGAGGCTGGAAGTAGCATCAGGTATCAAGGAACATAAGCTTCATATTTTTTTGTTTGCTTTTCTATCTGTAATGACATTTGTTACTTTCATCAGATGATTTTTTTGAACACAAATGAAATTTTTTCTTATTACATTTGCAGATTTTTCACATTCAAAATTAACAAAACAAAATAAGCCAAGATGTCTGTTGATCCGATGACCTATGAGGCCCAGTTCTTTGGCTTCACACCGCAAACTTGCATGCTTAGGATCTACATTGCATTTCAAGACTACCTATTTGAAGTGATGCAGGCTGTTGAACAGGTTATTCTGAAGAAGCTGGATGGCATCCCAGACTGTGCGATTAGCCCAGTCCAGATTCGTAAGTGCACGGAAAAGTTTCTTTGCTTCATGAAAGGACGTTTTGATACCCTTTTTGGCAAAATGGAGCAGCTGTTTTTACAGTTGATCTTGCGTATTCCCCCAAACGTCTTGCTTCCGGAAGATAAATCTCAGGAGACGCATCCTTATAGTGAGGAAGAATTCCAGCTTCTCCAAAAAGAAATTGAACAGTTACAGGAGAAGTATAAGACTGAATTATGCACTAAGCAGGCCCTTCTTGCAGAATTAGAAGAGCAAAAAATTGTTCAGGCCAAACTCAAACAGACATTGTCTTTGTTTGATGAGCTTGAGAATGTTGGCAGAGACCATGGGACTAGTGATTTTAGGGAGAGCTTGGTGTTCCTGGTCCAGAACTCCAGAAAACTACAGAATATTAGAGACAATGTGGAAAAGGAAGGCAAAAGACTGAAAATATCTTAATGTCTAAATAGTAAAAGGAGTTTGTCAGAAGGTGGAATGATAAGGGGTTTATATCAATGACCATTCTGATCCTAGTGAACTGTGTACTTTTGGGGGGTCTCCTTTGTTCACTCTTTCTTGTATTCCACATCCTCCTCCTTTTTGGTCCACTCTCCTGAAGCATCTATGCACTACCTTGAGCTGATCTTTGAAGCATCTGTGCTTAGCAGCCTCTAATGGGTGGGAAGGGATTCTTGGTCTAATAACGACTCATTTGGGGGCATGACTGAAGAAGTAAAGCTTTTTCCCTGGCCATTCAAAGATATTTGTAAAAGTTGTACCTTGGTCATGAGTCCTCTGTAACCTTGATCCTTTTGCCTTACTCTTTGGATGAGACCAAATGAGAAAAAGGTTAAGTGGGCACCTTCTTTATTAACCAGCCACTGCACTGCGGGACAGCCAACACAGACTGCTTGTTCTTGCCCAGTAACTTTTCTCACACAGGGACTTCAATAACTCGTTCAAGGAAGCAAGTAGCAGAAAAAACAACTATGACCTTTAGAAAGAAGAAAGAAGTTATTTTGTTTCTAAAATAAATCCTTTCCATGATCAAGGCCTTGGTGAGGTTAAAGAGTATACTGTCTTGGAGGCCAGCAATGGAAGACTTTGGACAAAAAGGAAGCAGATTTCACTGGCATAGAAAAGGAAGCCTGGAACATATCCAATAGCAAAATTTATATTAACTGACTATTAGGTATTTATACCATTTTTTTTTCACGCTTCAGTTAGTTTTGGAATCTGCCTTGTACCTAATATTTAATTAACTTATTTATTCACACTCATAAGCATCAAATATTTAGTACTCTCAGTGATAAATTTTAGCTGTGTCTTGTGCTTAAATTCAATGGAGTCTAATATTTCCTTTTGTAACTAATCCATGTAAAATGTTAGATCACCCAAGGAAAGGGGAGAAATAGCAATAGTTGCTCTTAAGGTATTACTTGCCTTCCACGTCTTCCTAAAGAACAGGATTTGGAGTTTCTCCTTTATATAGAAGTGTAACTTAGGGTATTAATATTTGCAATTAAATATTCATCAGTTTAGGAAGCCTGTGTTTACCTGGAATATGTTTATTATCAAAGAGTCCTTTTTTCCAATCCTGTACATTAAATATATATATTTTTAAAGCATTGATTTGTGATTTTCTACTGTATATAATATCATGGTATGCATCCTTCAGTATGACTTTTTACCCAAATGATCATTTCTTTTTATTTTTTATTTTTACATTTGGAGCTTATTTAAAATCTCCTGGTGTAGTGGGTTGAGTGGTGATCCCCCAAAAGGTATGTCCATGTCCTGATTCCTGGAATCTGTGATTGTGCCTTATTTGGAAAAATGGTTTTGCAGATAAAATTACGTTAAGGATTTGGAGATAAGGAGGTCATCCTGATTTATCTGGCTGGGCCCTAAATCCAATGACAGATGACTTTATAGAGGGAGATTTGAGACAGACAAGGAGGAGGCCTTGTGACCACAGAGGGAGATTGGAGTGATGCAGCCACAAGTCAAGGAATGCCAAGAGCCACCATAAGCTGGAAGAGGCAAAGAACAGATTCTTCCTTAGAGCCTCCAGAGGGGGTGTGGCCCTGCTGACCCCCTTCTTTTAAATTTCTGGCTTCCAGAACTGTGAGAGAATACATTGCTGCTGTTTTAAGTCACTAAGTTTGTTACAGTAGCTGCAGGAAACTAACATACCTAGTGAAATTAGAAATTAGAAATTAAGGTATTTGTAAGGATGTAGGCTGCGTTTTTTTTTTTTTTTTTTTTAATTTATTTTTGGCTGCATTGGGTCTTCATTGCTGCACGCAGGCTTTCTCTAGTTGCGGCGAGCGGGGGCTACTCCTTGTTGCGGTGCGCGGGATTCTCGTTGCGGTGGCTTCTCTTGTTGTGGAGCATGGGCTCTAGGCGTGCGGGCTTCAGTAGTTGTGGCACACGGGCTCAGTAGTTGTGGCGCACGGGCTTAGTTGCTCCTCGGCATGTGGGATCCTCCCGGAGCAGGGCTCGAACCCGTGTCCCCTGCATTGGCAGGCGGATTCTTAACTACTGTGCCACCAGGGAAGCCCCCTAGGCTGCTTATTAAGGAAACAACAGCTGGGATCTGCTTGGCCTCATTATATATGCAATAATATGGTTTGTTTGGATACAGTTAAAATACGGACCTGACTTGGATAGAAGGGTGAAATCCACAGTATTTAGAACTCGCATCCATTACATGTTGAGTAAGTGCTTAATACTTGTTGGATGTTAATACTGTGACTATTTGTCATAGTAGTGTCTCTGCAGGAATAAATTAATATACTTGGCCCCACTGTCCTCTAATAATTAAATTCCTCTCTCAAAAACTCAGAAATAAATCAGGATAACAAATACTTGGTTACCCAGTCTGCTTCATTGCCTCATCTCCATCCAGCATCAGTCTTATCCAATTTCCTACTTCCCTCTGCATTAGATCCTGTGATTCTGTAATATCAAACCTTCAATTTCCCGGGACTTCCCTGGTGGTCCAGTGGCTAAGACTCTGTGCTCCCAATGCAGGGGGCCTGGGTTCAGTCCCTGGTCAGGGAACTAGATCCCACATGCTACAAGTAAGAGTTCACATGCCGCAACGAAGATTCCATGTGTGGCAACTAAGACCCGGCGCAGCCAAATAAATAAATAAATATTAAAAAAAAAAAAAAAACCAGTCTCCCTAGATGCCAATTCCCAAGCTTTCCCTTGCATTTATTTATTCTCCGTCATTATCATGCCTGCTCCCCATTGTATACTCCCAAATAGACTTTTCTCATCCTGCTGCTGTAGTGACAGGCAGCCAATTAGGAGACAGTTTGGGATGGTATTAATAGAAAGTAAAGAGTGGACACACTACCACCCTTACAGAAGTAAAAAGAATTATAAGGAAATACTATTTAAGACATTCTGCACTCAGTTCTGATGTTGGAAAGGGGACGGTGTTTCCCCATACCACCAAGCAGTTTTCATCACCAGGTCAGTGTCCTACAGTTCAACTCAATTCTGACACTACCTGGAGATAGCATCAGATTCCACAGATTAAGGGTTCAGTCCCACAAGACTGTCCTCCACTTCATATGCCAATCAGAAGCCTAGGTTACCTGTGCTTCTGACTGACTGGCTATAAATCAGAGGTTCCCAAGACCCCCTCCTAGAGTACAATTAATTTTCTAGAGCAGCTCACAGAACTCAGGAAGCCCGTTTACTCACTGGATTACTGGTTTTTTATAAAGGATATATGAGTCAAGAACCAGATGAAGAGATATACGGTAAGGCCCTGAACAAAGGAGCTTTTGTCCCTGTGGACTTTGGGTCTGGCATGATGGCACATGTAAACGTTCTGATTCCCCAACCTGGAAGCTTTCCAAACCCTCTCTTTTTGGGTTTTAAGCAAGCTTCATTACATAAGTCATTGGCCATTGGTGATTGAACCTGGATCTCTAACTCAAACCATGTATAAAAATGAAACTCAAAAATGGATCAAAGTGCTAAATATAAGCATTAAAACTATAAAACTCTTAGAAGAAAACATAGGCTTAAACCTTTGTGATCTTGAATTAAGCAACAGTTTCTTAGAGATGACACCAAAAACATAAGGAACAAAGGAAAAAATAGATAAGCTGGACATCATCAAAATTAAAAACTTTTGAACTTCAAAGATACCATCATGAAAGTGAAAAGACAAACCACAGAATGAGGAAATTTTTGCAAATTATATCTGATAATAGTCATGTTTAGAACATATAAAGAACCCATAGAATTCAAGACAAACAGCCCAATTTAAAAATGGGTAAAGGATCTGAATAGACATTTCTTCAAAGAATATATACACTTGGCTAAGCAAATGAAAAGATAATCCAACATCATTAGCCATCAGGGAAATGCAGATCAAAACCACAATGAGATACCACTTCATACTCACTAAGACGACTCTAACTTTTGTTTTTAAAGGTAAGTTTTGGCAAAGGCGTGGAGAAATTGGAACCATACGTGCTGGTGGGAATGTAGAATGGTGTAGCCACTTTGGGAAGTCAGTACATAATAGGACAAATGTCCAGAATAATTGTTTCTCCCTTTATCATTTGTGATCTGCTCAAAGTCAGTTTACTAGATGTCTATTATTTTTGCCTGCCCAGTATCCATGGTCTTGATAACTTCAGTTTTCCTTTGGGAAGCTGTCTCTTTCCTATAGTGTGCTATTTTCATGGGGGCTTCTTATTAAGATGTTTCTTTTGCCTTCTGGCCAAAAGTGGGCATGTGAGCTTAGCTAGGTCAATAAGACTCTCTCTAGAATTTGATCTTTTTTTTTTTTTTTTTTTTTTTTAAAGAATTTGATTCTTGGGGCTTCCCTGGTGGCACAGTGGTTAAGAATCCGCCTGCCAATGCAGGGGACACGGGTTCGAGCCCTGGTCTGGGAAGATCCCACATGCCGTGGAGCAACTAAGCCCAGGCACCACAACTACTGAGCTTGCGCTCTAGAGCCCGCGAGCCACAACTACTGAAGCCCATGCACGTAGAGCCCGTGCTCTGCAACAAGAGAAGCCACCTCAATGAGAAGCCCGCGCACCACAACTAAGAGTAGCCCCCGCCCGCCGCAGCTAAAGAAAGCCCGCGCGCAGCAATGAATACCCAACGCAGCCCAAAATAAATAAATAAATAATAAATAAAAAGAATTTGATTCTTGAGCAGCATGGCACAAAGACCAAAAAGAGTGCCCTTTTGTTTTTATAGTTAAACTCTGAAAAGGCTGTCCATTAGTATTTGCGTGGAGAGGCTGGATATTTTGGATATATTGGAATTCCAGAAACTGGGGGACAATTGAGAGCTCTGTATAGGGAGGCAGTGGAGGGGATATGTGACCAAATATACTGCGACACTTAAACTATATAAAAGGAAAATTGGCCAGGTCAGACATATGGGGATGCTAAAGGGACACATGGATGATGTGAGGGTAGTGAAAATTTAATTTAGAAAATATGGGCCAAGCATTGGAGTTCAATGAAATCAGGAATTTCAAGGAGATATGGAGAATTTCAGGTATTTCAGGAATGTCAATGTACGGAGGCTGGGTGTGGGGGGGACGGGTAGGGAACTTCCCTGGTGGCGTAGTGGTTAAGAATCCACCTGCCAATGCAGGGGACACGGGTTCGAGCCCTGGTCCGGGAAGATCCCACATGTGGCAAAGCAACTAAGCCTGTGTGCCACAACTACTGAGCCTGTGTGCCACAACTACTGAAGCCTGCGTGCCTAGAGCCCGTTCTCCACAAGAGAAGCCACCGCAATGAGAAGCCCGCACACTGCACTGAAGGGTGGCCCCCGCTCGCCACAACTAGAGAAAGCCCATGCAACAACGAAGATCCAAAGCAGCCAAAAATAAATTAAAAAAAAAATTGTAGCCATCCTAAAAACAACAACAGCAAAAACAAGGTATGGGGAAAAGTAAGGGCTAATAGGGGAGAATATGGGGGTATACGAGAAGAGAGATTGATATGGGGCTTGGGGTGAGCTTAACATCAGGGATAGCAATGACGCGGTGAATGTTAAGGAAGACTGGAGCACAATACTGGGGAGACAGTAATAATCCAAGTATTTGAGGAACAATACAGTGAATCCTGAAATAAAGGGATCAAATGGGGCTGCATATTTAGGAGAATATTGGAGTCAGTGTTCGAAGTGTAGAGCAATAGGATCTAATAATGGTATAATCATGGGAACCAGATATTGGAATTTGGGGAAGAAAATGGAGGCCTAGATCTGGTGGCACAGAAAGGGCCATGATATTTGTGGAACAATGTGTCAAATATCAAGGAACAGGGAACTTTGCTTTTGGGAATGGGGGGGGGCGTTCTATCAGGGGATTAACTGAGGGCAAAATATTGGGGGATCATATCCTGAGTAGTCACTGAAGGACTGTGTGAGGGATAAGAGGGGTTCTGTGAGGGACTTCCCTGGCGGTCCAGTGGTTAAGACTCCAAGCTTCCACTTCAGGGGGTGCGGTAGGAAACTAAGATCCCACATGCCCTGTGGTGCAGCCAAAAAATAAAAATAAAAAAAGAAAAGAGGGGATGTGTGACTGGGAAACAATGGGACCAAATGTTTGGAGAGCACTGGGCCATGTCTTGGGATTCAGTGGTTAGTCAATATTAAAGGACAGTAAAGATCCAATATCCAAGACTGAAAACTGGAAAAACAGAGAGAGGTACATATTGTGGTAACTTGGAGACTTAATTCTGGGGAATAGTGCCTTTTATTGGGGGAAAATTATTGTAGTAGACTGTGGCTGGACAGCACAGGCTGACGTTGGGAAACGGTGGACGTCACGCTTTCGGCACTGAAATAAAGCGGCAAGATACTACGGCATGTAGTGATATGGGATTATGGGAAAATAGAACTGCGAAATGACAAGGCTCTGACATTAGCAAACACTGAGCTTATAAAGATACAAGCTGGGTGAGTTAGGGGGCAAATTGTAGAGCTCAGTGGGAGGACTGTCCAGGGGCAGAAGTGTCCTGATGATGGAGGCAAGTGGGGACTAAATACTGAGGGGCAGTGAATAATGCCACAATGGGATAGTGACAGACCTGCTGTCAGGGGACAGTAGAACTGGACACTGGTATGCTGTCGGGACGTGATATGGAGAAGATGTCATTTAGAGGTCTGTATAGCTATTTAGTGGAGAGAGATGCTGTATCTTGGAATGCTGGATAATGGGATGAAATTTGTTTCGGAGGGACAGTAGGGATGTTGTGAAGATTATGGGATGAAACTTGGAGCAGACTAGGAAGTCTGGTCGGCCCACTGCATAGTTGGAAATTAATAAAGAACAGAATATAAAGGAGACTGGAAAAGGAGCATTTATTCCATCAGAGGTACCATAATTACAGGCATTTCCAAGTAAAGTATATGCAGTATTAGAGCGTTATGTTTTGACATTTAACATTCATGTGTAAACAGAGATGGCAGGTGGGTAAATAACCTGCCAAGGTGGGTTTTGGTGTTAGGTCTTTTAGGTATGAGATGACAAACCCCTAGGAGTTGGGTAGTTTCCTAGCACGAATTCTTGTCAATGAGAGATTCCCTCACCCCCTTCATCTTGGGCCCCATAGCTCTGGAAGGGCTCTGGGCCAGGATGAAGCTCCCCCAGGTCCACAAAGACAGCAATGACAGCCCCCTATAGACCCCAGCGCCTCATCCCGCGCAGCGTGCAAGCTATGGGCGTGCGTCTCTGGAGGTCTACAGCCGTTGGTCCCAAGCCGTCCAGGACACGACGAGACTGTGGCTTCCTGGCAGGACAGCTCCTTCGGCTGTGTCTCGGCTCGGCCCGACATCGGTAGCGGCATCAAACCCTAAGGCAGGGAAACGCACAGTCTGGGTGGGCTCAAGCCTCTGGGCAGGTGGCGCGCTACCCCGACAAACTCACTGTGTCCTGCGCTCTCAGGTCCGCCAGTTCCCACGCTCCGGGCTCTGCGCCAGCTCGGGGGGCACTGCTGGCTCCTCCGGGGGCGATGCAGCATCACAGGGCTTGGGCTTATCCCAGGCCAGGGCGCCGACCCCCTCCGCGGGGCCCTCTCTCTGGAAAGCGGCGGGCCCGGGTCTGGCTCATCCCTTAAAGAACAGAGGGTTGGGCTCGCTGTGCGCGCCCCAGACACAAAATGACAGGCTTCCTCTGCGTGCCCCCACCTCACAAAGCGGTAGGGTCCAAGGACATTATCCTCATTATAAATGGGGTTCAATCGCACCGCGAGATTCTAAACGTTGGAGTCTGTGTTCCCGCCCCTAATCCCCAGGTGCTTATTTCATTAGCGGTAGCTGCTTTGGACGTTCCTATTGATGGACAGTTAGACAAAGGTAGTGACAAGCAGAGAAGAAAAGAAGCATCAAAAGCTAGATTTAGGGGGTGCGGCGCGTCTCCAGACACAAAATGCCGAGCCCTTCTTTTCCCTTCCCTCCCCCCTCAGCCCTGAGCCCATCCCCAGCAAATCAGGCAAGCTGTAAATGGATATAGGTAAAGATGCAGGAGGTGATGGAGAAGGCGATGGCCGCGTAGATAAAGATGGAGAGGTGCGGAAAATGGTCGAGATAGCAGCCCTCGTGCAGCGGAGGCGCCTCCTCCTGGGGCTGGGGGCGCGCCGCGGCCTTGGGGGGCTGCCCAGGGCGGGCCCCCTGCGCCCTCCCACCAGTGCGCCGACCGGCCTTCCTGCCCGCGGCCCACGCCGACTTGGGCCGGCGGACAGCGGGGGGCTCTTCTGGAGGAGGCTTGTCAAACAGGCCTTCGGAGTCAGAGTCGGGGTCCGGGCGAAGCTGCTCGTGGTCCCAGGGTTTGCGCTGAAAGAGTTGGTCAGCCATTGGCGAGAAGCGCGGCGAGACGTGTCTGCCTGTTCCGGGTGGTCGGGTCCGGGCAGGGTCGAGACGCAGTGGGCGGCGGCGGGGCTGCGGCTGTATTTCTACTACCGGGGAGGGGGCGGCGAGGGGCGGAGCCGGGGAGGGGGCGGGGCCTCTGCAGGGTCTGCGCAGCCTTTGTCTCAGTCGAGGCGCCACTTGCTCCTGGCTCCCGCTTCAGCCCCCAGCCTGTTGCAGAGGTTGGCTGTCCAGGTTCAATCTCCAGGACGCTCCAGGGCTGGCGCCTCAGGAGTCTGTGTGCACCCTGCCCCGTTTCCATGGCAACCGGACGCGGGGCGCAGGAAGGAGGGGGTGCGAGCTGCTAACTGGGACCCAGGGGCGCGGAAAGGGGACTTGGGGCCAAAGAAGCGGAAGTGCAGGCGGCCAGGATCCCAGCTCCG
Source organism: Balaenoptera ricei (assembly GCF_028023285.1). NCBI lineage: Eukaryota > Metazoa > Chordata > Mammalia > Artiodactyla > Balaenopteridae > Balaenoptera > Balaenoptera ricei. The sequence continues at coordinate 53,688,336 of NC_082658.1, read as the reverse complement.
CGCGGAGCTTCCCCGAGGAGTTATTTCTCCTTTTAAGAGAAATATTGTGGGGTCTTTTTTTAATTTTAAATTTTAATACATGAAAAATCTAATACATAATCTTTGTAGAAAACGTGAAAGTTAGAAAGCACTATAGCAAAAAGGGTAGCAAAATAAAGGCTCCCACAATCCCGAGGCCCAGAGGTAGCACGGTTGACGTGGTGGTGCTTTTCCTCCTGCTCCTCACCCACGAACGCAGTATCCCAGTCTTTTGGGCGTCTCACATATGATTAGATTAGGAACAAGTACTTTCAAAGGTTGCCATACCTGAGCCGGTCCACCCCCTCCGCCCCCATCCCCAGGCTCCTCTTGGCATCCCCAAGGCCCTTGCATGGCTTCCACTGGTACTGCCACAGACTGCTGGGTACCACAATCTCCTGGCACCTCTGTTGCACCCAAGTTCCAAGGCTGGTGGGTGTTTCCTTGTGGTATGTGGGGAGAGCAGCCACTAGGACTTACTTGGGTCCCAGTGGTTTGGAGGGGTGCACCGGCAGGCCCTGTCAGTCGCAGCAGACCAGACTCAAACTGCCATCAGGGAACTCATTCCCTCCTGCCACTGAAAGGCCCAGGGGGAACCAGGACCAGTGTGCTGAAACAATGTCACCAGGGTGCTGTCTCTCCATCTTACAGATGGTCAGGGACTTCTTGCAGGGCAAGAGCCTACTACATAGTGGTAGGTACTCAGATAAAATTTGTTGAATGAATCGCAATGATTGAATGGCTGTTAGCAGCAGCAGGATCACATGCTCACGGTTTAGCAAGTCTAGCTGAAAGAGCTTCTAGTTGGCTAGAGGTGGAGAATATGGAACCCACATACACTGTGGTTGGGAATGTAAAAGGGTGCAGCAACTTTGGAAAACAGTCTGGTAAATTTCATAAAAATTTAAACATTCACTTACCTTACAACCCAGGACTTCCACCCCCAGTTTTCTGTCTGAGAGAAATGAAAACATATGTCTACCTAGAGACTACATGAATGTCCATAGCAGTGTTACTGGTAATAGCCCCAAACTGGAAACAATCCAAATGTCCATCATATGGTGAATGAATAAACAAAGTGTGGTTTATCTATGCAGTTGGATAATATTCAACAATAAAAAGGAGTGAACTACTGAAATGTGCTACAACATGGATGAACCTCAAAAACATTACACTAAGTGAAAAAAACCAGATAAACATGGACACGGAGTGTATGATTCCATTTCAATGAAATGTCCGGAAAACAGCAATGAGAGATCACTTCACACTTGTCAGAATGGCTATCATCAAAATCACAAATGTTGGGCAGGATGCAGAAAAAAGGGAACCCTCGTATGGGTCAGCCTTGTCAGTGCTGAGAAAACTGGTACCACCTCTGAGGGAAGCAATTTAGCAAGACATAGAAAGTCAGGAGGATATCCATGTCCTTTGATACAATCATCTCACTCCTTAATAACTGATTTCAAGACAGTGATCTAAAGGATAAAGAAAAGCTCTCTGCAGAAAGATGCGTACTGTTTGTCATGGCAAAAAATTGGAGCAAACTCAATGTCGGAACAAGAGGGAGAATGGTTAATTAAATGATGGTGTATCCACTGCACGGTATCATGCACAACCATCGGAGAGTTTATTCTGAAAACTCTCAAGTAGCTTGAGGGATGATTGTGATGATCTAAATCAAAGTCAAAAAAGCAAGATTTAAAACCATGTGTGCTAGGATGACAACAAGATGAAAATGTATTTCTGCAGAGAAAGGCTGAAGTGAAAAGAGTAAATATGGTCATTTTTGAATTGTTTGGATGGTGAGATCATGGGGCAATTTCTTTCTCATTTTTCCAGACTTTGTGTACCATTGTTATATTATTTTTTGTGCAACAAAAGCAATTAACAGATGAGAAAATCTAAGAAATGGAGCCAGTGGCCACTTGTAGGATTAACAATACCCTGCAATGTTCTGATTGGTGCCCATGCAGACTAAGGACCTTATCCAAGTGTCTGGATGGCCCTACATTGCCTAGCAACCACCTGCTCAACAGCGGTTGCTAGGAAACCTGGGACAGAGCCAGGACTCCTAATACCCAGTGCCCATAGTGCTGCCAGCCTCTTCCCCTTGTTACCGAAAGTTCGGCCTCTCTATACACCGGTGCAGAAATCAAATCTTGGAGACAGAGTTTTGGGTGAAGTAGAAAAGGATAGCTTTGTTACTTTGCCAGGCAAAGGGGGACACATTGGCTTCTGCCTCAGAAAACTATGTGTCCTGACCCAGGAGGATTTGATGAGGGGTTTTATAACAATGGTTCAAAGGTGGGGTCTCCAACAAGATTAGGGTGTGAGCAGGGCCTGCACTCCCTTAATCTCGTCTCAGCTGGTTGGATCTCCTAATCTTGATGAGCTTCTCTGGTCCCTTTAATCTTGTCTCAAGTGGTTTCTTGGCTGCTTCTCCCTTGATTAGCAACTGTTTGAATCTGCCCTTTGGAACTCAGGGAAGGTCATGGAGGCTGGAGTCTTGCCTACAAGAAACGGGGGACAAAAAAGGGCCTCTGTCCCCGGGAGCCCCACAGGGCCCCGCTTGGTTTCACCCTCAAGTTCTGTACCTAGTGTTATGCTCCCATCTAGCCATTCCTCTTCCTCTCCTGCTTTCCTCCTCCAGGTTCCCTATCTGCCTGAGGCTAACTTGCCAGCAGCACTCGATGGGTCCCCACAGCCATAGAGCCCACCACAGCGCAGGTGATCACAGGTTCCTTGGGACCGATTAGGGCCTGGACCAGAGTATGTGCATGGCTTAAATCTTAAGTCTGCAGTTATCTCATCACTGAGACAAGTATTGCCAGCAGCCTCTAAGGGGCCCTAGCCCTAGCAAACTCTTCTTCCCACGGGAGGGATTCTCTCACTAGAGGCATTGAGATCAGCTTAGGGCTCCCACCACCCCAGCGAAGGCCTGACCCAGAGGAAGCATTAAATCCATGACCCTTGAACAAATTCTTTGATGGGAGTCATGGGACATTTCCCTGTTCTAAGTAGCTCACTTTAAAGAGAAAGAAAATTCATCTAGGGTGGATTCATCTCAATACAATGATCCTGGAGGACCCCGAATCTTCCACTATTGTTGAGAATGATCCATTCCCATCACCTCCTCCGTGTTAACTCTACCATCACCTCCATCTTGAGGAAGCCACCTTCCACCTCTAGCTGATCCCCAGTGACCTCCAGGGTGAGCTGATGGCAAACATGAAATGCAGCCCGAGGGATACCTAGACAGGGATGGGCCCCTTATAAGTGGGAATGTTGGTGTGAGTGAATGAACCTGCCCTGTGCTCAGCTGTGGATGGTTCCCTGGCTCACAGAGGCCTTCTTGGAATGGGTCCCAGCTCCATCACTGGGGCCTAGATTACCTTTTGCTGACCTACCTGCAAATCAAAAGGATCAGTGTTATTTCCAGTGTCCATGATCTGAGATTCTGAAGGATCGCACATGTCTTCTGAGAACCAAGGAAGTTGGGGAGACAACCAGGTAAAGGTCAGGCCCTCTCTTCCAGGTTGGGATAATGGCACACCTGATTGTTGGCCAAATTGGTAACAGCAGGAGCAGACTGAGAGGAGTTTGGCGGGGGGTGGGGTGTGGGGTGAGGGGGAGGTAGATCTTACACGTTTGATCCTATTTTTTATAAGACAGTCATAAACCCTGTGTGTGTGTTTGCATGTATTGTTTAAAAGATTATTCATGACAATTGTTCAAATAGGCAGATTTTATCAAGGACTATTGTGATAGGTATAGGAACTGCTGCCATAGGGTTTGGCAGGAGGGGAGAGAGATTGGGCTCAACTGTGAATACAAGGAAAAGTTGGGGATTTATAGCCAAGGAGCAGAGTGGGGTGGCTGGGGGGTGGGGTAGTGGTAGTGGTGCCAGTGGTGTGTTTGTCAGTGGGTGGAAAATTACTAACAGGACAGGGTAATTCTTTGCTGCAGGATTGTTGCTGATGGCAGGCCAGAGTGATCAGATATCACCTGGAGGATGCTGGCGGATGAGGAATTTGCTCAGATAGCAAGGGTGGGCAATTCTGGATAAACTAAGTTAGCAGGATTCTAGCTAAAATTGGACAATGCAAAGAAAGACACAGAAGTCCAAAAGTTAAGGCACAGTTGGGAAGAGGATTCAGAGGAACCCAAGTTAAGTTTGGTCAAGGAGAGACTTTGTTAGTCCCTATATAAACATATATGATTATAGAGATAGGAAAAAGGTGTGAAAGGACACACATAAGGTTGTTATCAGAATTCCTGCATTTGTAGGGCATCCGATGAGTTAAGTAATTTTCTCAAAATCACCCAGCAAGTAAGGGCCCCAGTGGGGCTGGTGAGTTCTCTACCTGTGTCTGTACCCAAGCCATGACTGGGTAAAGCTCATTCTCTTTCTGCCACACCATGACACCTGTTTGTAGCAGCTCAAGAGGCAGCGTGACCAACAACTGACAAAGTCTGACTGTCCTAAGAAGGACTGTCCAAGAGATTTTGGTTCTTGGGCGTGTTGGTGTTGGATTAAGAGACTGTAAAGTTTCTTCCATTCCTGAAAGTTCAGTATTTGGATTCCCTCTTGCCTCCCTTGAAAACACCTGAATGATCCCGGTTAGAGTATCTGATATTGCCAAAACCGGCTTAATCCACACAACTTTGCAACTATCTAGTTCTTACTCTTTCATTTAACATCCAAGCTCTCATGAGAAACTTTGCCAAAAACCTTGTGGGTGTCAAAGTCTATGAATTCAAGGGCAGGGTGGAGACATGGTGCGTGCGCGAGAGAGAGCACAGGGCTTAGAGTCAGATTAACTTGAGTTCAAATTCTGGTCATACCAGGTGTTATGTAACTAGGAAACGCCACACAACTCCCTGGACTACTTCTTCTCATCAGCAAATTGTGATAATACAAACTGCCCCCCACACATACACATACACTTTGATTGACTTTCTCTCTCCCACCTTTGTGCTCCCTGGACTTGACTTTACCTGGTTTCACCAAGGCTTCCCATACCACAGTCCCATCTTTCTTTTTTTTTTTTTTTAAATTAATTAATTAATTTATTTATTTATTTTTGGCTGCGTTGGGTCTTTGTTGCTGCGTGCAGGCCTTCTCTAGTTGTGGCGAGTGGGGGCTACTCTTTGTTGCGGTGCATGGGCTTCTCATCGCGGTGGCTTCTGTTGTTGTGGAGCACGGGCTCTAGGCACACGGGCTTCAGTAGTTGTGGCACGTGGGCTCAGTAGTTGTGGCTTGCGGGCTCTAGAGCACAGGCTCAGTAGTTGTGGCACACGGGCTTAGTTGCTCTGCGGCATGTGGGATCTTCCCGGACCAGGGCTCGAACCCGTGTCCCCTGCATTGGCAGGCGGATTATTAACCCCTGCGCCACCAGGGAAGTCCTAGTCCTATCTTTCTTGTTTCTCATTTGCAACCTGATCCTTGACCTCAAATGGCCAACGCAGAACTCAGAGAACAGCTGGGATTCTCTGGGGCTCCGATAGCAGAGCTCTAGCTCCTGCAGAGAGAAAGAACCTCCCTGTGAGAAGCCACGATTCATCCTGCGAATAAGGTCTTTCTCCCCCTGACACCTTCTTGGCCCTGCTCAACCCCATAGGAACACTCTGACCGTCTCCTGTACTGAAAGTAACTGCCACCTTTAGACACTGCTCTTTAAATGTTCCACAAACCCTCAGAAGGATAAGCACAGCTGGGTACCCCATGCATGAGTCAGGACTCATCCTTAAATGTACTGTTCACACATTCTAACCCAGATCCTTCTTCCTCCACCTCCGCCCTCCCAGCTAAACGAGTGACTGCTATTTAAGCAATTACAGCTTTATCTTTGTTGGGTCTGCCCTGCCTAGAGATAAGATTTGCTGAGGTTCCCACTCACAGAATTGCCCCTGTTTTCTGATAACACCCAATCTAGAGCAAACCTCCATTTCCTTAGACCTTCCCCCAAATTACCCAACCAAGGCCCAGATCCTATAATAGGTTCTCCCTACCTTTGTACTGAGAGGCCCCGTGGTTCCCCAGGGTGTGTGTTCTCCCCCTGCCACGAGTCCTAAACCCAGCGTCTTCAGCTGCAGGTGTGTTCATGGTGGTTTTGACTGGAGACCATTGACACCCTGTAGCCCAGCCCTTCCCAATGTTGTCTCCATCCTGAGTGTGATCCTGCCCCCAACTCCCTTCCTCCCAATCTCTGAAGCATTCCTGCTCACCCTAAATCCCACTCGATGTCTGCCCAACCCCAGTTCACCCCGTCCCTGGGAAAGCTCTGAGACCTGCCCACAGGTATCCCCAAGCATGACCTCTGACCCTGGTGAGGGCCAAACATCTGGGCGGCTCACCTCCGGCATTATTTCCAGCTTCTCCGAACCAGACACAGTGTAGCGGGAGCCCATGTAAAGCGGGGTCAGCGGGGGCGGCTTGTGTATTCGCACAAAGTGGAACTTCTTTTCTTCGTCATCTATGGCCTGAGGAGTGTACAGAACAAGGATCAAGGGAGGAGGTATGTCTGGCATCCCAGAGATCCCACCCTACGGAATCTGGTCTGAACAAAGTGAGATGGTGCTTCCGTGTGTGTGTGTGTGTGTGTGTGTTGGTGGAGGGGGCTATACCACCCCCGCTGGCCCCTCACCCCCCATGCATTGCTACACAGAGAGCCCCATGCTTGGCCTCTGCTATACTCAGGGTGGGAATCGGGGCGTTGCTGGAGAAGACATGGGAATGGGGGAAAGGAGACAGTTCTAAGCATGGAGATCGCTCATCTTTTGACTCCTGGGAAGAGGCTTGTCCAGAGACGAGCGATGGAACAGCAAAGCCAGCTGGGGGAGACCTTAGGGAGCCAGACCAGACCATGGCGGAGCAGGGGCAGGATTATTCACCCACTCCAAGGCTCCTGCTTATAAGAGGCCCATCCTTATTCCCAGTTGACCCATCTAGAGGGCTCTCTGGTTACATTTCCTGTTTGCTGTCAGCCCACCCTGGCCCGACCTTTCTGGCTCTTACTGCCACCTTCGGAACGGAGCAGTCACTGGGGATCAGGTAGAGGTGGAAGGTGACTTCTTCAGGATGGAGGTGATGGTAGAGCAACACGGTGGAAGTGGTGGGAATGAAGCGCAGAGCAGCGTGGACCACCCTCAGTAGAACTCCCACGGGCGAGAAGCTGGGGTTTTCCAGGACGGTGTAATATGGCGCCACCCTGGCTGGCTTCTCCAAGAGCATCTCCTCTTCTTTGAAGTGGGCCACTTGGAACAGGGGGATGTCCACGTAGTTCCCTGTCAAAGAATGGATTCAAGAGGCAAGGACTTAGTGCCCTCACTGAGTCTGGCTTGGCTGGGGGAGTGATGTCCCCAGGTGCAGGCTCAGTGGCCTTCCTGGGGGGCCCAGCCAGGGAAGCCATCATGCGGGGACTTTGGGCAATACTGTCTCTAGGGTGGGAGCACTGCAGAAACTCCCTGTAGCCAAACCCATACAGAGTCCCAGTCCCTGGCCCTGGAGCTGGGAAGGCTATTGACCCCATGGTTACCTGGCTGGTATGGATTCTGTAACTGTGAGGGCCATTGAGTGATGCTGACAGGTTTGACTCCAGGCAGGTGGAGGGCAAGGAGGAGGAAAGGGCAGTGAGGAAATGGAGTGGCCAAGGGTAGTATACCCTTGTGCCTGCAGCACAGGTCTCTTCCTATTTTTCTTGGTGTAACCTTGGCTATGTTCTCGGTTTCTAGCATCCTTTGGTCACTGCCATTTTTTTTTTTTTTTTTGAAAGACTTGTTGCCTAATCTTTTGTTAAGTCTACAAGCTACTCAAGAATCTTCCTATATATTCCTTTTCTGCCTAAATCAGCCACAGTTGATTTGCAGCCAAGACATCTGACCAGGCGTGGACACTGATGAGCCTGAGATGAAGACAGAGTTTAAGGGATGAAGGTTGGAGTCCTAGCTCCATCCCTGAGTTGCTTGGCAACTGCTGCAATGCAGTGGTTTCTGGGCAGCAGAGGGACATCCAGCAAACCAGACAAAGCCCTTAGGCTGCACGGGCACCAATCAGAACATTGCTGACTGACGTTAATCCCAGAAGGGGCCATGCAGAGCGTATTAATTGCTTTTTTTTGTGTGTGAAGGTAATACCACAGTGGTGTATACAATCTGAAAAAATGCTGAAGAATTCACCAAATACAACTATAATTACCATCCCTTTTCCAAAGTATAATTTGGAAAGTATAATTACTTTCCCTTTTCCACTAGTTTTTCTTTGAAGCAACACCTTTTCATGTTTCTGTCATAGCCCATGGATTTTTTGGATTTCTCATTCTGAGAAGTCACATCTTTTAGCAATCCTAGAAATTTCTTGGCAGTTCTCTCTTTGACTATTTCATCTTCTCCATTCTCTCTACCATATCCTTCCAGAATTCTGATTAGATGTATGTTAGGCCTTCTCATGCTATCCTCCATGTCACTTAATCTTTTTTTTTTCTTTACGTTTTCCTATTTTCTTTAATTAGCTTGTTACCAAATTTGATTTATCATTTTTGATGGTTTATTGCTTTTTCCCCTAGACTATTTCTTTAAGCAAATGAAACATACGTATTTTGTGTTCTGTTTCTGATAACACAAAATGTCTGAAGTCTTTATGGGACCAATTCTTATTTATTTATTTATTTTAAAATAGATTTATTTATTTTATTTATTTTTGGCTGTGTTGGGTCTTTGTTGCTGCGCGGGCTTTCTCTAGTTGCGGCGAGCGGGGCTACTCTTCCGTGTGGTGCGCGGGCTTCTCATTGTGGTGGCTTCTCTTGTTGTGGAGCACGGGCTCTAGGTGCGTGGGCTTCAGTAGTTGTGGCACGCGGGCTCAGTAGTTGTGGCTCGTGGGCTCTAGAGCGCAGGCTCTGCAGCTGTGGTGCACGGGCTTAGCTGTTCCACATGTGGGATCTTCCCAGACCAGATATCGAATCTGTGTCCCCTGCACTGGCAGGTGGATTCTTAACCACTGCACCACCAGGGAAGTCCCGGGACCCATTCTTATTTTATTTAAAAAAATTTTTTTAAAAATTTATTTATTTATTTATTTAATGGGACCAATTCTGGTACCTATGTTTCTGCTGGTTCTCATTTATGGTGCCTTGTTGACTGTCATTTTTGACTGTGAGCTTATATTTCTTGGAACTTTCTCTGTGGGAAGTCTTTGGAGGTGACAGAGGTAACTGCGTTACCCTTTATGACTACATCTCCTTCTGGAAAGCCCCTCTTTCATGGCTCCAGCTTGCAAATGGAGTCTGGTGACACTGTTTCTTCTCCCTGCCTGTAGGAGAAGCAATGGCTTCCCATTTGTCATTAGTCTCCAGGGACCCCAACATTCCTTGTTAGTTCACTTAACCTTAGTTAGTTCACTTAGCCTTACTTTGTAAATAGTCCTATCTTTGAAAAATCTTTTTGAAAATCTCAACTGAGTATATAATCTGTTTTCCAATCTATGTAAAGAAAACTTAATAAATGCTAGTTTTTATTGTACTTTCTATTTAGGGAAACTTTCAAGTAATTCAGGCAAAAATAATTATGAGCCTGGGGACAAAAGTGCTTCAGAAAGATATGCCCAGAGCACCATGGAATGAGAGGAAAGCTGTCTCCATTTCTGCAACCCTCTCTCAGGCTCCCTAAGGAAACCACGAGTTCCTCCCTCAGGACATCACCATCCAAAGTCTCATTCAGGCCCGTTCTTACCACCATCACCTTGCTTCCGCACCTCCCTTTTGCTCACCTTGGAGGGCCACAAAGTGAGGGAGGTACACAGCTGCCACGGCTCCTGGCTCAGCCTTGATGTCAAACAGAGGCCCTGCAACCATCCAGCTGTGCTGTGGGAATGTCCTGTTCAGGAACAGGTCCCAGGCACAGAATTCAATTTCAATGGTCACTGGCCCTCTCACCACAAAGCGGAGACCAGTGTTGGGCCAGTGGTAGAAGCCGGCCATGGGGAAGTGGACTCTGGGAAAAATGGGGAGAAGTGGACGCTGAATTACTCTACACAAATTTACTGAGCATCTACCAGATCCTGTGCCAGGCACTACGGATCCTGTAGAGTGGCTCTAAGCCCAGACGTTGAAGTCAAATGGATTTGGGTTTGAATACTGACTCCTCTGCTCTCTGACTGTGGATCCCTGAGCGTGATATTGAACCCCCCTAATCTCAGTTTCCCCATCTGTAACTAGGGTACAGTCATGAATAATCAGTGACCTAATGCATGTGGATAGCTTAATACATGCCTAGGGGTGGTTGGCTGTTTTTGTAATGATGATGATGATAATGAAATAGGAAAGTGTTCTTGTTTTTTTTTTTTTTTTTTTTTTTTAAATGAGGCATTTAGGTAATCTTTTTTTTTAAATTTTTATTTATTATTTATTTATTATGTTTATTTTTGGCTGTGTTGGGTCTTCGTTTCTGTGTGAGGGCTTTCTCCAGTTGCGGCGAGTGGGAGCCACTCTTCATCGCGGTGCGCGGGCCTCTCACTATCGCGGCCTCTCTTGTTGCGGAGCAGAGGCTCCAGACGCTCAGGCTCAGTAGTTGTGGCTCACGGGCCCAGTTGCTCCGCGGCATGTGGGATCCTCCCAGACCAGGGCTCGAACCCGTGTCCCCTGCATTGGCAGGCAGATTCTCAACCACTGCGCCACCAGGGAAGCCCTGTTCTTGTTTTTAAAGGGCTATTTGCCAATAATAAATAACAATCTGCATGGTAATATTAATGATAAACCGTTGGAGCTGAAAACAACACTTTACAGTGTTCTTAAGTGACTTTCCCAAGGTTCCCCATCTGGTAAATGGTAGATGTCAGCTTCTGTAGATGTTAAGTTGGGAGTGATAGTCTCTCCCAGCTGCGATAATGTCTGTGACGGTGAACGGCAATGTGTTATGTGAGAGATCATGACAATGGTTATAATTTATTACTCATGACTGTAAACCCTGGAAGGCAGGGCTGCCATATCCATCTCAGGGCCCCCCCTGTTACTAGCCTGGAACTTAGCACACAGTAGATATTAATGAAACAGGAGCATATAGATGAAAAGAGATTTAGATGAGATTTGAGACATAAGTCAAATACAATGAGTGGACTTTGGATCGTGTTTAGGACAAATCATCTGCAAAGACACACTTTAGACAATTGAGCACATTTGAATATGGATTGGGTATTAGATGATACAAAAGGCTTATTGTAAATTTTGTGAGATGTGAAAATGGCATTGTGGTTATGGAAGAAAAGGTCTTTATTTGTACTTTTTGAAAGGTATCACAAAATATTTAAGGATAAAATCACCCGATGCCTTGGATTTAAAATAACAACAAAAAGGAGGGGGGAAGTGAATAGTTGAAACAAATTTGGCAGAAATGGTTGTTGAAGCTGGTTAATGGGTATGTGGAAGTTCTCTGGACTCTACTTTTGTGTCTATTTAAAAAATTTTTGTAGCAAAACCTCTTTTTCCATAGTAAAAGCACCGACCCAGTATCTCAGCCCTGTCCCTGCATGGTGGCCTGGCAGGGGGCGGGGGGGGACCCAGTGGGCCATGAGTGGGGAGCAGACTCTCTGTGGGGACCCAGGATGGGGTGGGGGACAGGCAGAGCCCCCTCACTCACCGGTAAGGCTCCTCTGTTTGTCAACTACGTCGGTAGCCACAGGCCCTGGGGGACCCCAGAAGTCATCCTCGGTCCCCAGAGACTCCGTGGGTCAGTCCCCCAGAGGGGCAGGAGACGACAGACAGAAGGGTTCCACCTGTGCTACTTGAGGGGCGCTTCCCTCTGGAACAGACAGGGCAGTGGCCAGCTTTAGAGTCTCCTGCCTGGCCGCCCCCGGCCCCCTGGGGCTGGACCACGGAGGGGCCGCTCCCAAGACTGGTCTGCCTGCTACCTGAGGAGGCTTAACCCCGTTGCCCCGCTGGCCCCCACCCTCCTCCCTCCCCTTTCCCACTTCCCAGAAGGGTCGCTCTTCCCAGCATGCCCTGGGTGGGCAGCTTGTGAGAGGACCATGGCTCAAAAGATAGATGGGCAGGGATGGAGAGGTGATTCCCAGGCCTCCGAAGCCCAGAGCGGACCTTGGAAGACTGGGCTCCGGTTCAGAGTCTGAGACATGCTATAGATGTTCGGGAGAGGGGCAGCCCCAGCCCCCGAGGCTGGGAGAGAGGGAAGCAGAAATCCTGCAAGGTTCCGGAAGTAGAAGATCTCGCAGTCTCTCCTAGGTGGGTGTCCTGCCCCGTCCCACTCCAGAGGCAGGGGGTTGGAGGCAGTGACCTTTCAAAGCTACCACCACCCTCCTGCAACCCCACATCATGGTGCTCCCAGCCTGGCCCCTTCAAACTACCTGATTCTTGTCTCTGCTGCTTGAGTGAGGACATGTTATCACTCGTCCCTCCTCCACCTGGGCCCTCATTAGGGATCGTCAGACTTGGCTTCCTAGACGGAATTCATTCTCCCTGAGATCTTGGGAGGATGCTGGGGGCTGTCTACATGACATCCCCACTTGAATTCAACTCATCTGAATTTAAACTCATGGTCCCCGTTGGGCTTCTCCCATAGTCCCTGTCTCCACGAATGGCCCGCATCCACCCAGCTGTTTATGCCAGAACTGGGGTATCGTCCTGACTTCTCCCTCGGCCGCTCTGAGAGCTGATTGATCACTTTAATTAATCACCTTGACACCACCTCCAAAGCAGCTCTTTTGTATTCTCTATTTTCTTTTCTATTCTCTCCACCTCCACGGCCTCCACCCTGGTCCCAGGCCCTGGCATCTGTGGCTCAAACCACTGCATCATCCTAAAGAGTTCCTTGCTTTTGCTCTTGACTCCCTCTGGTCCATTTTTCACTCAGCAGCTGACCTGAAAGTGTGAATCTGGCAGCACTTCACTGCTAAAGCCCTGAAATGTCTATTGCTTTGGGGGGTAAGATAAAAAGTTCTTAACATGGCCCCAAAGGTGTTAGGTCCTGTGCCCCTGGCCCCCGCCCCCAGCCTCACCTGTGCCACTCCAACTGCTCACTTACCTCTAGACCAGTGGTTCTAAAGCTGGTGTTAAAAATCACCTGGAGGCTGGTTAGAACACAGATTCCCGGGCCCACCCCCAGAGATTCTGACTCAGCAGGTCTGGAGTGGGGAAATTTCTACCGAGCGCCCAGGTGATGCTGATTCGGATGCTGCTTGTCTGCGGACCACACTTTGAGTAGCCCTGCTCCAGGTCCCTAGCCTCCTATTCCTCAAAGAAGCTAAGCTCAGTGCCTCTACTGAAACAGCAAGTAAAACGTGGGCCAGCTGAAACTGGTTTTGCCTCCTTAAATATGTTGATTGATTAATCCAGCCTTGAGTTATTTTACAGAGACAGCACTGCACATGTGCAAGACCATGGGAACCCATGTCGCCAAGATGACCCCAGAACCAAGAATCTTCAGTCTGTGGAGCTCAAAGAATAGAAATGTTGCCACAGGAGCCCTTTATGGAGTAAGAAGTCCTTCAAAAAAGGAAAATCTGGCTTCCAGCCGCGCGAGTAGCTTGTATGGCTGATTCGATTCTAGCCAGTCAGCTTCCAAGTGTGAAATTTCTCTAACCCTTTAAATGTCACCCTGGACCCTGGATCGAGAAGACAGATGTGGGAGCCTCACCCCCTGTGTCCTTGCTGGTTGACCTAGCAATAAAACTCTTCCCTTTCTCAAAAGCTGGTGTCCTAGTCTTGGCTTCTGCGCACATCGGGCAGCAGACTCTGGATCGGCACAAAGATCTCTGCCGGGAATTGACCCCTTCTCGGCCCAGCTAACCCCTCCCAGCGTTCAGAGCTCAGCTCAGCTGCTTTGGATAGAGTCCAGTAGGCCCATCAATGTGCTCACAGGAGCCCGAGTGTAATTCTAAATTATTATTTATTTATTTATTCATTCTTGGCTGTGTTGGGTCTTCGTTTCTGTGCGAGGGCTTTCTCCAGTTGTGGCAAGAGGGGCCACTCTTCATCGCGGTGCGCGGGCCTCTCACTGTCGTGGCCTCTCTTGTTGCGGAGCACAGGCTCCAGACGCGCAGGCTCAGTAGCTGTGGCTCACGGGCCTAGTTGCTCCGTGGCATGTGGGATCTTCCCAGACCAGGGCTCGAACCCTTGTCCCCTGCATCGGCAGGCAGGTTCTCAACCACTGCGCCACCAGGGAACCGAGTGTAATTCTGCAGGCGGGGGGATAACTTGTACCTGTCTCACTGCTGGGCTGAGCCCCTGAAGTTGGGTCTTTGTTCACTGCTGGGTGCCTAACACATTGTGGGGCTGCAGGGAATGTTGTTCTGTGATGAATGGGTCCTCCTCCTAAGCCTGGGAGCCCCTTCCTTTCCATTTTAGGCGAGGCCTGGCACCCAAGAACCTGGGGACAGATGACCTTTGCAGTCACGGGCCGAGATAGACAAAACAGGGAAAGCATGGAGCTGCAGCAGATTCCCCGGGGAGGAAGAGGGACTCTCCCGTCTCTGGGGCTCACCCCTCAAGCCTGGAGTGTGTATATGTGTGTAGGTGTATGGGGGGGCATGGGGGTGGTATTTCCCCGCCAAGGCCCTCTTTCTTTGTCTTTGTCTCCCCCCGGTGGTCATTGCTTTCCATGTTCCTAATCTCACCCACGCACCCATTCACTTTTTTCCATTTGTTCATCTTTTTCATCTCTTGGAATGGTTTAAGCAGAGGAGTTGAATGATTCTATTTGCACTAAACAAACAACCAGACCTCACTCTGGCTGCTGTACTTTGTTGGTTTCTTCCCAGCTCTGCTGTCTCTGCCTCCACCCCACATTTCTTTCCCCATCTCTTGGCTCTGGACCAGCCTCAAGGACTCAGCTGGGCCTGGATAGGCAGGAGGGAGTTCTGGGTCTCCCCACCTTACCGTATCCTGGAGATGCGCAGCTGAGGCTTCTCCTCCTTCAGGACCCTCAGCGTCTCTGTCACCTGCTCGCTCAGCTGGGTCTGATCTAACCTGCAAGCACAAAGGAAGCCTGGTTCGGCCGGGATCCCCATGCGATCCCGAGGTCCTCGGGGCTCACAGTTGCGGGATCTGCCACCTCCCACGGGAACCTGTCACAGATTGGGTTCCCTGGGAATCAGGCTCTGAGATGGAAAGTAAAGTGAGGTTCACTGGCTCAACACCAGGACAAGGGAAGGCGGGAAGCAGGTCTGGGCAGACGGAGAAGTTGGGCTGCGATGCAGTCTCAGTGGAGACCTCAGCCGGCTCTACAGGGGCCTCTGAAGTCGGGATGACCCCTCAGAGCTCTCCCAAATTGGGATGAGGGGCTGGGTCTTTATATCCCAACACCAGTCAGGCATTGGATGCAGGCCACACCAGGGAGGGGATGCGACCTTGGGTGAGGTGGCCCTCGCTGGCAGATGCCATCCCGGTAACTGGCTGCCAGTAGCATTCCCAGTGACTCGGGGTTACATCTTCATTCCCAGGGGGCATCTGGGCAGCGCCTCACAGTGTCCACCACAGAACACTCATTCCCCATGGCCTCAAAATGACCACCCAGGGGTAGGTCCTGGGGTTTCCTGCCCAGAGGCTAGAAGTTTTGCTGGGAAGAGAGCGCCCGGTTTCCATTCTCATAGGCCTTGTGTTCTGGGCTTTCCGTCAGATCAGGGACACCTGTTGCCCTCGCTGGGCCTCCGTGGCCTCACCTCTAACACAGGTGGACCTGGTCTGCCTGTTGTGAGCCCATGGACAAGGCAGGGGGAAAGACCCTGCACACTGTAAAGGGCGGTGCACGCTTCACTCATTGCTGCTATCAGAGCTAGCGTCCCCTAGGGAGGGGATGGAGCCCCCCCGCGTAGATGGTTATCCCTCCCAATCAGTCCTGGGGCTCTGAGAGGAAGGAAGCAGAAACCTTCGCAGGACGACCGAGGGCGGGCTGCTCTGAGGCAGCCCAGATCTGACCAGTAACCGGTGAGCTGGGCCCTGAATCCAGCTCTGCCCGCAAAGGCCAGGCTCTGGAGAGGTTTGCGTTATGGGGCCAGAAGTGCTTGGTGGGGAATGGCCTGGTACTCCCCTGGTGTGTATGGTTGGAATCAACTTTGGGAGACCTGCAGACTGTTGCCCCTGACGACTCCTTCAGCCTGAGAGCCCACGAGGGAGGCCTGGCTGAGGACGGCCAGGGCCCAGGCTCTGCAGACCCCTCCGAGGGCCCACTAGAGCTCGAGGGCAGGGCCAGAGGGGGCGGGACGTGGAGGGTCTGGAGCCCGTCAGCTCTCTGAGCGTGTGACAGGGCCTCAGCCAGGAGCTGCAGGGAAGGGTTCAGCCAGGAACAGCCAGTGGGCGTGTGGTCAGGAGGTGGAGGAGAGAGGAAATGGCCGGGAGGCGGCGTGGGGAGTGGTGCTCAGAGCAGAACATCACCCTCGGGGCCTGCAGGGTGGACGTGAGGGCTGGGCGCTCGCTGCTCTGAGCCCGTTTCTGTCTGAGCCCTGTCCTAGTGTTTCCATGTATCTTATTCCATTATAGTCTATGAAGTGGACATGACAGTCCCATCAGACACATAAAGAAATCAAGTCTCAGATGAAGAGCCGCCCAAGTCACACGGCCTAAGTAAGTGGTAGAGCTGGCGAGGAACCCAGGCTGGCCATGCATTTGTCTTTCCCTTTGCCTTCCCCTGTCCCATTCCACAGCACTTGCATCCCTTGCTACCCTCAGCCCCATTCCCTGCCCTCTGACCAGAAGGGACCCACAGGGCCTCACCACAGGAGTGTGAGTTGGCAGGTAGGCTGTCTGAGCCCTTCACAGAGCAGCCTCATGCCGAGGTCATCCAGCTTGTTCTGCTGCAGGTCTAGCTCGGTCAGGCTGGGGCTGGACCCGAGCACGGAGGCCAGGTCCTGGCAGCAGCCGGACGTGAGGCCGCAGCTGACCAGCCTTCAGGGGAGACACATAGGGGCCCCCAGTCAGGCCCTCTCCTCGGGGTACCTGGGGTCTGGTTTCCCTTTCTAGTACCCATGGCCCTTTGGGGGTTCTGGGGTGACATTAAAGGGAGATAAAGACCTGACTGGCCTGCAGGAAGCTGGGAGATTTAAATTTTCCTCTTGCAGCCAAGGAGCCACTCAGGATACAGGCGAACTCCCTTTTCACTCCTGTGTGATCCCCGTGAATCCTGCCCACTCACCCTATCAACCTTGTATGAGTAATTTACTCCGTGTTCCACTGGTATGACTGGATCTCACTGTTAACTGCATCAGCCCTGCCAATTGCCCAGAGTTACCTGACATAGGATGCTTTGGTGGGTTTCAACATTAAGGGCATCTACAATACAGGATGAAAGAAGAGCGAGCTTCTAATATAAGAACAAAAGTCAAGGAGGATTGTGAGGGCATCAGCGGGAATCTCTCGTGGCCCCTGTGAACTCCCACCTTCTCTCTGCCCCGTGGTGGTAGGGCAGCTCGCTCTACCTCCCCGTGCCCACCCCACAAAGTAGTGCCAACGAGGAGCAGTTACAACAGTCGCCGCAGCTCGCAGCTTGGCTGTCTCAGGCCCTGGCAAAGGTGCTCAGCTCCAGTGTCCAGGAGCATGTTGAAGCTCAATTCTAGCTCCACCAGGGTTTGGCTGGCGCTCAGCCCAGAGGCAAGGTCCTTGCAGGCTTCAGCCGTGAGGCCGCAGCCGGCCAACCTATGGGAGACACATGCCCGTGGCCTTGAGTTTACTTACCTGTTGATTCCACAATCACCCACAAGCACCCGTTGAGCGTCTACTCTGGGCCAGCCCTGTGGGCCAGGCGGAGGTCGGTAAGACCCCTCAGCCCCCAGGCCCCCAGAAATGCACAGGCACTGGGGGATAGACGTAGAAACAAATAACAGTCAGTTTTCGGATCTCTCTCTTTTTTAAATTTTATTTATTTATTTATTTTTATTTATGGCTGTGTTGGGTTTTCGTTTCTGTGCGAGGGCTTTTCTCTAGTTGCGGCAAGTGGGGACCACTCTTCATCGCGGTGCGTGGGCCTCTCACTAGCGTGGCCTGTCTTGTTGTGGAGCACAGGCTCCAGACGCGCAGGCTCAGTAATTGTGGCTCACAGGCCTAGTTGCTCCGCGGCATGTGGGATCTTCCCAGACCAGGGCTCGAACCCGTGTCCCCTGCATTGGGAGGCAGATTCTCAACCACTGCGCCACCAGGGAAGCCCTCGGATCTCTTTTGATCAAAATCCTCCCGTGTTTTCCCAGGTCATCAGAGGTAAATTCAAGGTCCTTGTCCTTGCCTGTGAGATACTGGAGATCTCGCTCCTTGTCATCTCTGTCCTCATCTCATATCCCTTTTAGCTGCATCTTCACTGGCCTCCTCGCTGTTCCTTAAACACTCCAGGCATGGTCCCACCTCAAGTTCTTTGCACCTGCTGTTTCTTCTGCCTGGAACAAGCTTTGTACCTGATATCTCATGGCTTGTTCCCTCACCTGCTTCAGGTCTTTGCTCAAAAGTCACCTTGGTGGAATCTTGCCTCACCACCCTCCCTATTTAAAATTGAACACCCAGGGACTTCGCTGGTGGCTCAGTGGTTAAGAATCCACCTGCCAGTGCAGGGGACACGGGTTCGATCCCTGGTCCAAGAAGATCCCACATGCCACAGAGCAACTAAGCCCGTGAGCCACAACTACTGAACCTGAGCTCTAGAGCCCGTGAGCCACAGCTACTGAGCCCACATGCCACAACTACTGAAGCCCAAGTGCCTAAAGCCCGTGCTCTGCAACAGGAGAAGCCACCACAATGAGAAGCCTGTGCACCGCAACGAAGAGTAGCCCCCGCTCGCCGCAACTAGAGAAAGCCTGTGAGCAGCAATGAAGACCCAACACAGCCAAAAATAAATAAATAAATAAAATAAAAACAAACCAGTCACTATTTTTTTTAGAACAAGTTGGCACACCGGTTCTTTTTTTTTTTTTTTAAATTATTAGCACCTTTAAATTATTATTTATTTATTTATCTATTTATTTGGCTGTCTTGGGTCTTCGTTTCTGTGCGAGGGCTTCCTCTAGTTGCTGCAGGCGGGGGCCACTCTTCATCGCGGTGCGCGGGCCTCTCACTATCGCGGCCTCTCTTGTTGCGGAGCACAGGCTCCAGACGTGCAGGCTCAGTAGTTGTGGCTCACGGGCCCAACTGCTCCGCGCCATGTGGGATCCTCCCAGACCAGGGCTCAAACCTGTGTCCCCTGCATTGGCAGGCAGATTCCCAACCACTGCGCCATCAGGGAAGTCCCATAGATTTGTTTATTTGCTTATTTTCTGTCACCCTCACCTGCCGATAGACTGTTAGTCCCCCGAAGACAGACTCAGACTACTTTGTTCACTTTTGTACTCCCTGTGCCTAAGAAAGTGCCTGGTCCACGCTATCAGGGCAATAAAAGCTGCATGTATGGAATGCTTATCTATTGATATTTCCTCTTTATCTTTCTAAGCAGCTGCTCACTCTGGCCATTAGATGGCACTCAAATACTTTCTGTGCATTGAGACACTGTCCTGTTTGGTTAACAGAGGACCCAGAGGTGCTCTCCCTCTGAGGTCTGAATTTTCAGTTATCTGTTTCTGCTGCTTTGGGTCTTTGCTCCTTCCTGATGCTTCAGGGCCTTTTAGGAGCACGTTAAAAACCCCACTTTTTAAAAATAATGCTAGTTTCTATTAAAACTTAGCATGTGAGGGTAATCATATGTCTCACACCCCACTAGGGTAAAGTGATGTTTCTTTTTTATATTCAAATTATTATGACTTGAACCCAAACCCAGATAACTTCTGGAAATTGGCCTCCCTAAAATTTCCCAGCTCCCAGCTACGTCTGAGAGTGTTCCAGGTGTTGCCCCACGGGGACTGTGAAATTGGCCCTCAGTTTCCTTCCTGACCTCCCGTCTTACTACCCTGTGTTGCTTCTGTGGTCTGAGATGCTGTCTCTGTCCCCCTGCGATGCTGGGCCCAGGTGTCTTCTCTGATCCACCAATTCTGGGGGCCCTGCTCTTTTCCTGGCCTCTCTTGAAATGTGGGACAGGCCCTCCCCAGTTCTCCCTGGCACAGCCAAGACCAAGATTGGAAGATATGACTTTGAGTAAGATTCTCCTGAAGGATCAGGATAAAGGAAAGTAACTCCAGCAGTGGGTCACTTACAGTGACAGCTGCTGACATTGTTCCCAGAACCTGCATGTTACGGCTGCCTTTGGTGCCCCTTTCCCAGCTGGTAGCCTTTGTAGCTCCGGCTGGTTTCCATCTGACACTGGCAGACTCTTCTCCACCCTAAAATTCTCCAGTTACCTCCATACCAGGTCAATCTGGCTTCAGACCCACAGAAAGAGAACAAATTCCCCCCTCCCTCCCCAAGTCCACTCCCCTCCCAACACAGGCCCCAGGATTAACCTCCTTCCAGGATGATTGATATGGAAATCCTCTTCCCTTCAGATGTGTGGTTGGTCCAGTAAGGCCATCCTAACAGTCTGACAATTCATTTCCCAAAAGTCTGAGTATTACAGGCTTAGATAAAACTGTGCACTGAACACCAATCACTGAAATCATTTGTTAAAAAATATAATCAAGTTTCCCTCCTGACCCTCCTTCTTCTAATCTTTCCCTCAATGTGAAGTGAAGAAAATATCAGGACTTGGTGTCCATCCTACCATGGTCTGCTTTTAATTTCCCGTGAACTTTGACAAGAATACATACAGTAAGTCCCCTACGTACGAAGCTTCAAGTTGCGAACTTTCAAAGATCGAACGTGCGTTCGAATGTCCAGTCGCATAAATTAGTTCACGTGTCTGGCGTACGTTGTCACGTGCGTGCATCCTCTACAAGTGGTTGTGCAGCTTGCCCTCCGTCTCCTATTGCTGATGGTCCTTCAGCTCTACCATCTCCCACCTCCTCTCCCTCCTCCAGTCAGTAACTCTTCTTGCCTGTTCACTCGATGCCAGCCCCTGTATGCCAGCTGTTGTACTGTACTACTGTACTTTTCAAGGTACTGCACTGTAAGATTAAAAATGTTTTCTTTATTTTTTGTGTTTGTTTTTTATGTATTATTTATGTGAAAAGTATTATAAACCTATTACAGTACAGTCCTATATAGCCGATTGTGTTAGTTGGATACCTAGGTTAACTGTTGGACTTACAAACAAATTGGACTTACAAACACGCTCTTGGAACTGAACTCATTCGTATGTGGGGCACTTACTGTACACCTCCATTGCCATCTTCAAAGAGCCAACAATACTCTATAGGTACAAAGTATTCTGATTACAGCTTTAGATTTAGGAAAAAAATCCAACCCACTTCTCTAAGGTAACCTGCAGGCATAGTTCTTCAAAGGACACAGTCTACTTACATCATTTACAAAGAACACGCTCTCTCACTCTGAGTAACCTCATTTGACTTAACTGTATTTAAGGCTCAACCAAGGGTGATGATTCATGCCTGTCTTACATGTGTGAAAGAATCCACAATGGGGTCCTCATAGAACCCAGGCAAGGCACATCAAAGTCTCCACCCCAGAAGGAAGAAACCATGCATAACTTTCTAGGGACACTTTTTACTTTGGAAACATTTCAAACTTACAGAAAAATTGCAAGAGTAGTACAGTGAAATCCTCTATAACCTTTAGCTAGATTCCCCTAATGATTAACTTGATGCCATATTGGCTTTCTAACTCTCTCTGTACACTTACTATTATTTTATTTTAAAATTATTTTTAACTGATTATTTATCAATAAGCTGCAGATGTCATGGCCTTTTACCTCAAAGGACTTCAGCAAGTATCTGCTAAGAATAAGCAAAGGACATTTTCTTATATAACCATGGTATGATGATCAAATTCAGGAAATTTAACATTGATATAATACTGCTATCTAATTACCTGTAACTTCAAAAATGACAGTTCCCCCTTTTTCTTTAAGTTAAACTATTAGGATTACGAAAACAAAATGTGGAAATATGTAGAGTTAAAAAGTAAAAATGTCCCTGTAACTTTCCCCATCATCCCATCTACTCCCCAGGGGTAATCAGTGTTAGCATCTTGACATGAGTGAAGATACACTTCTCTACAAACTACATATATAGGACATAATTTGTTTGCAAGTTGATTCTTTTTCTCTTAAACTATTTTGCAGTTCCTTCCATGTTAGGACATATGGATCTGTCATTCTTCTTCTGTTTCGTAGTTGGTTTGGAATAATTGATTTGATCAGTCCAATGTGATGGAAATTTAGCTCGTTTTCATTTTCATTTTGCTTTGTACACATGTATGTTTTTGTGCACACCTGTGAGTACCTCTAAGGGAAAGATTGCTTGAAAAGAAATTTCTGGATTGAAGGGAATACATATTTAAAAATTTTGGTTCAGAGATGTGCTTTTCTTGGGAACTCACTTATTTTTCTCTTTCAAGCACTTCATCTAGCAACTGGCCATAGTGCCTCTTTGGTTTGTCCTCCGGGAAGTTTTTAAGTCAAGCATTTGGTCCATCTCTTAAAAACATATACAAAATATAATGTTAAGGCACGTGCTTCATGTAACACCTTCACTTTTCGTTTCATTTTATCTCCTCTCTGTCCTCATTTTAACTTTGCTTGATATATGTAGCAACTTCACACAATTCTATTTTACTTTATATCTCTATATGGATATAAATTTGTACAACGAATCCTTCCAGAACAAGATGGCCTGTGAGTACATAAAGTGGTTGAATTGAGGTTTTTAACGACTGTCCTGGGAGTGGGGAGCGGGGCCAATGACAGTATCTATTGAGTGGGATCTGCTTCACGCCAGGCACTTTGCGGACCCAGGTCACTTCATCTTCCCAGCAATTTTCTAAGATGGGGATCATTGTCCTTATTTTGCAGATGAGACCAGACCTGAGAGACTCCAAAATCCACGACCTCATCCCTGTGCCGCCTGCTGCCTCCGATGTGTTGAAAGGTGACGGGTGAGTGTATTCACCTCCAACAAGCTTATTGGCTCATCACTCCCAAGGCTGCTTCTAAAAGGCAGTTGGGATGCGGGTTAGCTGTGCATCTTGAGCTTATTCTGGTCCTCACCACTGGGGGAGGCCTCAGCCTCTCAGAACTCACCTGTGTCCTTTACATGAAGTGGACTGTCACGTCCTCCCTCCCCCTGGAGGCTTTGAGCTGGGAAATACAGAGGTTAGATGATGACCTCTGAGCGTACGTATCCAGCTCCATTGATGCCAATCAAAGCAAAGGGGCTTTAACTGGGGCAGGAGGATCTGGGAGGAGCTCTGGGGTAGGACTTCTGCCCAGTGAGAGGTGCTAAGTGCAGGAACAAGTTATGGGAGGTAAGTGTGGAACTCCCTTCTAGGAGCCTTTAAGAACAGGCCAAATCCTCCGCCATCTGGGGCTAAGCGTAGAGAATTGATGAGGCCCCTTGTGACGGCCTCGCTAAGCCTCCTTAGAAAACTACAAATCTGCTATGTCAACTTGTCGTTAAACTCCATTACTCAAGGCTCTCTTTTCTTGACAAAATTTTCCTTGGCCGTCAGGTGGTGATAGTTCAACAGAAATAAGACTGTACAGGACTTCTTAGAGCCACGAGAGAAAACATTAAGAGCAGTTTAAGAGGCTGTGGTACCAAGACAGGGAGACCTTTCTGGATCTCCTGGGCGCCTACTCTGATCACTGTTGGTCAGATCACAGGGCAGGGCCCCGCTGCCCAGTGAATCCCGGGCAGATGAGGTGGGTGCACTTTCTCAAGGAGGCATGGCCTGGAGCAGTCAGACCAAGGCCTTTTGATCTGCAGAGTTTCTCCCAGACTAGGGAGGTCTATCTCTCTAGGGATAAAAGACCTGTAGGGAGAAACCACTGATCTTTTATTTTGCCTGTCAACTCCTGGGACTGGAACTTTTTCAAGGGCAGGGCTTATGTCTATCTTGTACACAGCCATACTTCCAGCGCCTAATACAGCGAATTAGTTCTGTATGTACTAGAAGCTCAATATATATTTGTTGAACAGAGGAATGAATGCATAATAAGCCAAAGCCTGGCTTCGTGGGGCTTTACCAGTACTTGGCTTCCTTTAGCAAATTGGTCCTTTACCTTCTTGCCTTTTTCCTCAGGGTTTTGCCAAAAAACTTGCACAAGACCTGTGGCTAACACATATTTGCTGAATTATGTACTCCCTTGACAGTATTACTGTGCCTCTTGTGGACACCAGGGATACTGCTGAGTTTGGTCCAGAAGAGTGGTTCTCTCTGCATGGAGCCAAATGGGTTAAACGCCTCAGTCCTCATCTGTATCCATCGAGGTTATTTTTATTTTTGATTATTTTTTCATCTTATAAATTTTGTTTTTGTTTTAAACTTTTATTGGAGTATAGTTGATTTACAAGGTTGTGTTAGTTTCAGGTATACAGCAAATTGAATCAGTTATACATATACATATAATCCACTCTTTTTTAGATTCTTTTCCCATATAGGCCATTACAGAATATTAAGTAGAGTTCCCTGTGCTATACAGTAGGTCCTTATTAATTATCTATTTTATATATAGTAGTGTGTATATGTCAATCCCAATCTCCCAATTTATCCCTCTCCCCCTTATTCCCCGTAACCGTAAGTTTGTTTTCTACGTCTGTGACTCTATTTCTATGGAGTTTTAAGTTCTCAATTCCAGTCCCTCCCATGTCACTGCAGTGAAGGGTGTGTGGTGGGAAAGTGGCAAGAGGTGCTGGAGAAGCAAGTTGGGACCAGACTTTGAAAGGCTTACCATGTGAATTCATTTGGCAGGGAGTGTGTTTGGTCAATTTCTGAGAGCTAACGGTGTTCTGCACAATTCCAGGCACAAAGTACGTGCTCAGTAAAAGATGCATGATTTCTAATTGTGCAGGACTGTGCAGAAGGGATGGAAAATGTAGACCTGGCTCTAAGCTCAGCCCCCTGGAACGGCTCAGTTAATACTCTCTGAGGGGTAGAAGAGAAAGAATCCCTATTTCCATTGATTTCTTATTTGTATTTGTTTATCCACATCTGGACTGACTAAAGGAGCCAGTTCTGGGTTCTTCCATGTTGCTTTGCACTGTCTCAGAGGAAAATGGCTCAAACCCTGTAAGCTCTGGTATGATGCAGGGAGCTCTGATGTCAGTGCCCAAAGTGCATCAGCAGCAAAAAGGGTCCCCAAGGATGAGTTTCAGTTATCCAGGAAAAGAGGAAGCAGTGAAGGAGTGGAAGGGTGTTGAGGGCATCTGGAGGGTGGTACTCAAAGGCCTGAAGTGAGTGAGAGAGCAGGTCTCCCCACCAGGCAGGGAACTGGGCATCAAAGGCAGGCCCCCCTCTCTCTCTCCAAACTCTGGGGCACCCACTCTCAGGACTCTGGTCTCTGCACCACCTTGGGAAAATGCTGAGACTGCAGAGGCCCATTGAAAGGCTCTGTGTCAGGTGACCTGCCTCTCTCCATCATCCTTCACATTAATCTGCCCCTGAGCCATGGCCTGCATCTGCCCCTTCTCTCCATCCCCTCTGCTCCTCATCATTTCTTCTCTGGATTCCTGTGATAATCACATCTCAAACTCTACTCCCTGCCTCTGATCTCGCCGCTTCCAACCCATCCTCCACATAGGCAGCCAGAGAGATCCTTCTAGAACACAAAGCTATTCATGCCACACCCCTGGATAAACCCCTCTGATTGCTCGCCATTGCTGTGTGGTCCTCTGACCTCTGTCCACACTTCAGGTCTTACCTGGATCCTCTCCCCGTGTGCTCCCCTCACCAGCCTCATTTGTCACTGTCCCTCAAGCCACCATGTTCCATCCTCCACTTGGTACCTTTGGTCAGACTCTTCATCCACCTGCGATGCCTTTCTTGGTGAAATCCTCATCTAAGGACCAGTTCAGATGTCACTTCTTCCTGGAAGGCTTCTCCCATTGTCCCAAGCACAGTTTCTTCTTAGGCCTCACATAAATTATTTTCTAATATAGAGGGCTGTGCTCTTGTCGGTCGCCCCTCCTTCAGACCATGAGCTCCTTGAGAACAAGAATTGTACCTTATTTCTTTTTGTATTCCCTTCCTCCCACTGCCCTGCAGAGCGCCTGGCACATATTTGGTGCATAGTAAGTATTTGGAGAATCGTAAAATTAATTGATCCCACAGGATGGACACAGAGACTGCCTTGTGGGGACAGCCTTTTCAGTCTAGAAGGGCAGAAGCTGAGAAAGGACACAATTGAAAACAATGAAACTCTGAGAACAGAGGGGGTGGTACATGAACTGCTGGGGTGTGTCTGTCCCTTGGTGCCTGGACTGGTCATTGCCTCTTGCTTTCAGATCCATGCCTGCCCTTCTCCTGCAGCTGTTTTTCAGCCCCTTGGCACTGCCTTCTATTTTTGGCAGGAGATTGGAGCCTGGCGGGAAGGGAGAAGTCAGGGCATTTCCCCTTCTCTCTGCTGTGGGCAGAGGAGGGCATTTCTGGCATGGCTGAATCTGCGTGGCTATTCCAGATCCCTGCTGGACATCCCCCCCTTCGTGGTCTCACTTCCTGCTGGGCAGCCTCTGCTGTGGTCCTAGCTCGGGCTGGATGGCCCTGGCTTCTGGGTTTTGGTAACCCCACCATCCCCCTGTGTCCTGCAGCCCTTGAAGGACGCTGGCCTCCTGCTGTTGTTAATTTTTGGGTTGCTTCATCATTCCTCTTTGGCTTTTTAGCTTTTTCATCCCCATTGTGGCCCATCATCTGTATTAAATTCCCTGTGTTTGAAATACTAAAATGGTTTCAGTTTTCTTGACTGTCCATTGCAGTCTTGCTGAGACCAGCTGAAACTTCAGCCCTGGGGTTCCTGGACTAGCCTCTGTCCTTGCTTCTACTCACAGGGGTCACTTGCCTTGACCATAGTGTTCCTGCAAGGCAGCCATTAGAGGTCAATATAAGAGCCAGAGTAGTGCCCTGTCGTCATATGCCTTATGATTCCCTTTGGGTGATTTTGGAGATCTGATCCTTGGCTGAACCAATTTTTCCATGCCTTTTGGTTCCTATGAAGGAGGATCTTAGATCCTGGAAGGATGAGGTAGGGGTGGTGGTGCAAGACCACAACCCACACGTAGCCACTACTTTCAGGAATCTAATTTCCTTCCGTGCCTTGACACTTAGAAGAAAACTGTTTGAAATACATTCAGAGGGTAGTAAACGTCTGGAATTCATTATGTCAAGAGCTGGTGTTGATAGGATATATAAAATCCTTCCTGAGAGGCCTGGCTGAATTCAACAATTGATGTGTGTAGGATTATTAAGGGGAATGAGTCTGTCATGTGGCCATCCTCACCGTGGAACAGTGATAACGTATCTTAGGGGACCCCACTGGAGCCAGGACCTGGGCTGGGTGGCCCCGAGGCTGACCCCATGGGTGGTTCCCACACTCCTTTGCAGGATGGCAGGAGGTGAAGAGACTCTTCCAACTTCTGGTGGAGTTAAAGATGTGAGGATTGAGCTGAGAAGAGTGAGGCTGGAGAGGAGTTAGATGGGGCACTTGAAGGAAGTGGATGGGACCAGGTGCAAGCTTCCCTTGGAGTGGAGAAATGCAAATATTGAAAACTTCAGTTTAAGTCAACATGACTCTTACTGGGCAAGGAGATGGGAAAAGAGGAAGAGCACAGAGAGGGTGAGGAAAAGAGATCTGGAGATCAGAAAAGAGAAGGACATTTCTGCAGGGGTCATTGTGGAGAGAGTATGCCGGGAAAGACAGGAACTCAACACAGATGACCATGCTATAAGATAGAAACTTTTGGGACCTCCATGGGCCAGGTATGTGGGAACGCAGAGGTGAAAGTGACATAGTTCCTCACTCACGCTCTAGTTGTGGAGACAAGTAATAAAAAAAGACGGTCATGATTCCATGTGGTAAGTATTCTCATGCATGGCGTTCCCATTGCTACGGAAGTTTGAAGAACTACCCAGGCATCTACCAAGGCCAACTTGGGAGGTCAGGGAAAGCTTCCTGGAGGAAGGGACTTCTGGGTGGAGTCTTGAAGGATGAGTTTCAGTTATCCAGGAAAAGAGGAAGCAGTGAAGGTGTGGAAAGGTGTTGAGGGCATCCGGAAGGGTGGTACTCAAAGGCCTGAAGTGAGTGAGAGAGCAGGGCCAGTTTTGGGAGCTGGAGTGTGGAGTAGAGAGGTCCGTGGGAGAGTGGTGACGCGGAGCCTGTGAAGTGAAGAGGTGAGTGATGGTGGGGTATGTCTTGAGAAGCCTGATGCTACTCTAGGTGTTTGGGGACCGTTCTCCCGTGAGCAATGGGGAGCTGAGAAAGGAATATGGCAGAAGGGTGATATCCTCAGATTTGTGGTTTAGAGAGATGACCCTGACTGCAAAAGTTCAGGCTGAGGCGGGGAGACTGCGCGGGTGCTTGTGATGGTTCATCTGAGACTCTAGTCTAGCAGATAGTTAGGTCTGGTCCCGCCTCTGACCAGGATCCATGGGACTCCGATGGGGGCAGAAGGGAGAGAAATGTCAGGGCTGGCCGGGCTCTGAGATGGGCATCCAATCTCGTGCACAGAGTGTTCTGTCCTCCACAGCCGACGTGGGTCTGACCTTCTGTGACTCAGTGGGGCGAGTGCTTTGCAGGTGGAGGCGAAGGTTTAATAGCTGTTGATGAGTTGTGAGAGTGCGGGTTTTTCGGGAATGGATGTGAAGGAGGCAACTGTATACAGCTCAATTCCTTTATTAACTTAATGAGTTTGGCTGCTTTCCTGGAAATGCAAGTGCCATTTGGCACCATCACTGCTGCTTCAGAAAGGGTGTCATTAAACTGAGAATCCGTAGGAATGCACAATGGTGATAAACGAAGCTGCTTGGGAGATTACAGAGCATGATGCAGACTTTGCAAGGACCTTCAAAACGGAGAGCACCCCCGCTCTGAGGTCAGTATGCAGCTAGGGGCTGGGGGTGCGGTGGTGGAAACCAGAACAATTATCTGGATAATCCAATCCAAGCAGGTAATAATGAGTAATATTTGAAGGACTAATATTAAAGTTATACCAAAGTAAAGCTGAAGCAGAGACTTCAAAGGGGCCAGACCACCTCCCAGCCCCCCATTCACTAATGCAACCCCTAGTCTGTGTTGCTAAAGGCAGGAACTAAGTGTGGTGGATTTATTCTTTCCATAACCTGGCTTTGCATCAGATTGTCCTGGTGGTTCCCAGACCCACTGGGAGAACCTTGAGATAAATTACTTCTTCCAAACATGAGACCAGACTTGGAAAACCAAGGGCTGAGACCAGATCATTGGGCAAGATGGGAACAGAAATCTCTCTTCCTGTTTCTTTTGTTCTTTGGAATGGGTGGGGACTTGAAATTAGGGGGAGACTGGGGCAGTCATTGGGCTTTTGAATTCATCATATTGTTGTGAAACTCTTCCTCTCCGAATTGAGTCTGAACCCGAGAGTTGCACGTGGACACCATGGGACAATAAAACCTTCCCAGATGATGTCAGCCAAAAGACCTTCTCATAATTTACGTTATGCCAGGTTCCCAGGAGCCACAACTGCAGGGAACGTGGGACGAAGCGGTCCCGGCCACCACCTCTTACGCTCTCTCTGACCCTCACAGCAAGCCTGTAAAGGTGGTAGTGGTCAGTACTTTGCAGGTGAGAAGTGGAGGCTCAGAGAGGTAAAGATGCTTGGCAAAGTCCACTTAGTTGGATTGAACTCAGATTGTCTTATGCTGAAGTTCGTCCCTCCAAAGCTGTATCCGTCCTTGCTGATGAGGAAGGTGTATATTAAGAAGTCCATGTAAAGTCAGGGTTTTTTTTTGTTTGTTTGTTTTAAAAAAAAATTTTTTTTTGCCACGCGGCATGCAGGATATTAGTTCCCTGACCGGGGATTGAATCCGTGCCCCCTGCAGTGGGAGCGCAGACTCTTAACCACTGGACTGCCAGGGAAGTCCCATAAAGTCAGGTTAGAGCTCAACCCAGCCTGAGAAAAGTGTCTGTGGTTCCCTCCATCCATCCCCTCTTGGCTCCCATCCCAGGCAAGAATTCCACACGGTTGGGCGCTTTTATAAAATTTTTTATTTTTCAGTTACATGCTCTTTGTAACAAACCCAAACAACACAAAAGTGGATAAAACAGGTGGAGAAAGGCCCCTCCTCCTCTTCCCAGTCCGAGACCTTTTTTATGCTTATGACACATTGAGTAGTGGTTGAAGGTGCCTTGCAGGAATCAGACGGTCAGGCCGGACTCTGGGCTCCACCTCTCACTAACTTCACAGCCCTGGGAAAATTACTTAGCTTCCTGATGCCTCAGTTTCTTTTTCTGAAAAATGGTATAATAGTACTCATCTCATCAGGTGGTTGTAAGGATTAAATATTTAGATCAGTGCCTGGTAAAGAATACGTACTCAATAAATCATTAACTATTTTTATTATATATGGCTTTTAAAATCCAAAATGAGTATTAACACTATACATATTGTGCTGCAACTTCCCTTTTCACTTTACAATATGTTGTAGGTTTCGTTCCAAGTCTGTACATATGGCACTTTTAAAAATGGTTGTGTAGAATTTTATTTGTATGGAGGTACTATAATTTATTCATTCAGATACGGACAGACATTTAAATCATTTCCACCTTTTCTTTGTTTTTATAAACAATGTTACAACATTGTGCTTTTGTAAGATACACATTTTCTAGAGTTGGGATCACAGGATTTTAGGAGATATATATATATATATATTTATATTTATATAGATAGATTTAGAAATTGATTACATATTTACAAATTTTTGCCAAAATATGTTGCCAATTATATTCTCACTGACAGCGTAAGAAAACCTGTTTACTCAACCTTAACCAGCACTGAATTTACTCATAACTACTGGATTAAAGACATATCCAACTAACTTTGTCCATGATAAAGATGTTCATCCAAAAGTAAGCTAGGTCCCTACTTTACACCATTGAAATGCTCAAATGGTATAAACGAAACCAGCAACCCACAGAAAAGGGTGGCAAAGGACATAAAGCCTTTTTAGCACAATTTTGAACTAAAGATGACTATGTCCAGGGAGCGCTATTCAAACATTCTCTAATCCTTATGACACCTACTCATTACTACCCCCCCCCCACCCCATTTTAGAGATTAGAAAACTGAGGCATTGAGAGATCAAGTATCTCGGGGTTCTAAGAGCAGAAAGAGAGGAGAAGCCCCAGGGCACAAACACTTTTCAAGTGTCCTCTTGCCTCACTTTTGCAATTATACCATTAACCGGAACAAGTCACAAGTCGAGTTCAGGATCAGGTGGGGGGAAGAAAACTCAGTGGGGTGGATACAAGAAGGAGTGAGCAAATTTGGAGCCATAAATGCAACAGTACACCACAGCGAGGGCATCTGATGTTGGGAAAGAGCCACGATTTATTTTTACAAAGGATGCAAAAGGAAAAGGTGGTTCTAGAGACAGTGCAGGATGTAGGACAGTTTGATTTCAATACAACAGGGGCTAAATTGGGCATATTGGAGGAAATTTGGAGAGAAGGGTTAGTTAAGCCCATTAGGCAGGGAGAAAAGGGTTAGCATTTAGGACTGCAAATAAGGATCAAGGGACCTTACTAACTGTTTAACTTTTAATCAGTGCCCGGCTCTGGACTAGACACGTTGTATGCATTGTCTCATTTAATCCTTACAGTTGCAGGTGAGAAAACAGGCTCAGAGAGGTTGAGCAACTTGCCCAAGGTCCCACAGTGAGTATGTGTAGACTTGAGCCCAATTCTCTCTGGCTCCCAGGCCTGAGGGAACCAGGAATTGGCAGGATGGCAGTGAGAGAGGAGGAGAGGAGTGGAGTAAGGAGTGCTGAATTGCAGAGATCTGTAGCATCAAATCACCTCCGTGCTGGGCAGAGTGAGCCTGGATGAAGACGCCTCCTGACAGCACAGAGGCTTAGATGGTGAGTTCCTGGGGACAGAGGCCACTTTCTACTCCAGCTCTCCTACCTGGCAGCATCTGGCGGAGTAATAACACCTAGCGCTGAGGGAGAGAGTCCCGTGTGCCAGGTACTGTGCTGAGGCTTTACAGCCCTCACCTCAGTCCCCACAACAGTACCGAAGTGGTAGGTCTGCTATTACCCCCATTCTATACATGGGACAATGGCAGTCAGAGTATTAGGTACCACGTTCATATTCACAAAGTGAGAGGAGGAGCGGGGCTGGGAGGCAGGGTTGTGGGGCCCTAGGTTCATGCTCTGAAATGCTCAGCGACACTGCCTCATGGAGAGAGCAGGTGTGCCAAAGGTGACAGTAGTGGGAGACGGAGCATCTGAATATGGAGACCCTCACGGTGAGGAGTTTGAAGCTTCACCATCGTAAACATGTGGGGGCTTATTACTACCAGCCGAGAATCGGACAAAGTGTTTTATGTATTTCAATTCATCCTCAAAAGTACTTGGGGATAGATACTATTGGTTCGCCCATTTTAGAGACGAGGAAACTGAGGACCGTTTGCTAAAAATACCATGCCACTAGCATGTGCTAAAGCTGCCGGCAAATCTGGTCCTGGCTGACCCCAAAGCTGATGCTTACCCGCTGTGCTCTCCATTACTGCATTACCCATCGTATCGTGGCTCCTCCTGGCTGAGTCTGACAGTTACACCCAAATACCCTTCAATTGCGCAGAAAAGGAGCGAGGCCCCAGATCGCCAAGGACTGGGGACTTAGTCCAGGTAGAGGAAGTCTGGATGTAGATTCTCTGTGGGAGGGGCACAGGTGAGCTCCAGACCTCCCCATCCTGGGAGGAGAGTTCCTATGAGCTTGAATAAACCAGATCAGGTCCTCTTGCCGTACTCTAAATCTCCAGTGCTGGGCCAGCCATCCAGGCAGGAGTTGAGCAGGAACTGTGGATTCCCTCTACATCAAATATTTCCCCAAAGTCATTAATAACAATCTTCATCACCACAGCATATGCTAACGATTTATTATTACACGGGTAGTAGAACATTTTCATGTACACAACATTTTTCATCCCAGGTTGAGTTAATTACAAATGACTCACAAGCAAGGAGCATTTCCTCCAGCAATGCATTGCAAACAATGGTGTCTTGTTCTCCCTTCTCCGCCTGCAGCAGGAATTTGCTGCCTTTCTCCAGCTTCTACAACCTTCCCTCGTGTATCACCATTGCTCTAAATGAGTCACACAAACCAACGGAAAAGCACCCTGAGACTTTTGACTCAGTAACTTCTTCCTGCTAAAAGCAAGCTCAAAAAATATGGGAGCCCATTTTGAAAATTGAGTCCAAAAGTTTCTCATTGAATGGATCAAGAACCCCAGGGGTTGCTCTCACCACCTATGTCCATAAGATGTACAAGAAATCATGGTGTTTTGGAGATGACTGAGGGACCTTTAAGTTCATTTAGGCAGTGAGGTGACAGAATGCTGCTGGGTGGGAGCAGGGCTGCACTGAGCATAGCTTTCCGAATTGGTGCATTTTCCACAATTTTAAGGTAAGAAAATAGTGATTGCAAATAGCTAATGTTTATATAGTTCTACTATGTGCCAGGCATGGTTCTAAGTCATATATATCTATATAGATATATTACACAGCATCTCACAACCCTTCTGAAGTAATACTATTAGTATTCCCATTTTACAGATGAGGAAACTGAGGCACCAATTACTAAGTGACTTGTAACTTGCCCAACATCATACAGCTGATAAGGGGTGGAATCAGGATTCAGATCCAGGTGATCCCACTCTAGTCTGAACTCTTATCTACTCTGCTGTCCAGACTTTCTGTAGCATGTAACCTAAATGTTTTCATA
Organism: Balaenoptera ricei; assembly: GCF_028023285.1. NCBI lineage: Eukaryota > Metazoa > Chordata > Mammalia > Artiodactyla > Balaenopteridae > Balaenoptera > Balaenoptera ricei. The sequence goes on along the minus strand of NC_082658.1, from coordinate 53,654,610 downwards.
TTTTGATATGGTGTTTCTGAAGACTATAAATAAAGGCCAACTGACAGATCAGGAGTTAATTACCATTGAAAAGATAGTCTGTTACTCACAGTTCAGAAGAGAAGGGGCCATGTCATACCATGCAGGGTCACATGGGGAAGCACCAGTGTTGCCTTAGAGGCAGAGGGAATAAAGTGGATAAGAGTCTTTATTGTGGTTTCTGGGAAGGGACAGGCAAGACAAAGTAAGCAGGGGATTTAGGATTGGCTAGTTTGGATAATTTCAGCAGGCTCTGGGGTATAGGGACTGTCCTGAGTTTTCTGGTGTTCAGGCACGTCTGGTGAACAGGCACTGTGTTCATGTATGTCTATGTACAAGGCACACGAGGACACACGTGTATACCTCTACATGATGTGAGTGTGTGGGGATTTCAGGCCTGAAATTAGAACCCTTCGAACCCATCCAACTGGCTCCTTCCTGAGCCAGGCCCTGGGCAGAGAGGTAGCACAGGAGCCCCTGACAGGAACCATTAATTTGCTCTTTTCTCGCTGGGCCTGGAGTAAAATGAAGCTTGTTTTCCCTTTCTACACAATGAGAAGGAGTGTATCGATTTTTCCTCACTTCTGATTGTTCACATTAGAGGCTTGTTTCTAGGTAATTGACACCCAGATCATTCATTTTACTGCACAAACATATTTTACAGGTCGCTTTCCCCTTTGAGACATAGTCCTGGGAGGACCTGAAACAAGTCCATTTCGTAGATAGGTGCTTCCTTGCAGAGAGAACACCCCTCAAAGAGCAAGTTCAGCTGCTCTGGTGGCCCCCTTTCAATTGCTTCTTTGTTCGCCCATTAATGTGTCCAAAACACGGTGTTGAGTGACGGTGATTTGTGGACAGAATCCAAGGGGCGGGCCAGGCTGCGGTCGAGGGGCACCAGGCAGTCCTTGCTTGCAGAACCATCAGTCCAAGATTGTCATGTCAGCCTAGAGGAGGCCTTCCTCCCATCCTCCTTAGGAAGCAGTAAGGAAATTCAGGGATGAGAGAAAAGGAAGAGGAAGGGGAGAGGGCAGGGTAAAGATTTGAAACACAAGGCCAGCCATGTTCCTTTTCCTAGCCTTGGCTCACTTGCGTTAACATGGCAAAGGATACTGCCCATCTTCCACGTCCAACCCTCCTCGTTCTCAAAAAGAGTTAGTCTTCTCTGAGCCTGTGACCTAGGAGGATGCCTCCTTCCTCTGGTCCCCTCCTTCCCAGGCCAGCAGCTGACCCCTTTCTTACATTTTGACCTAGGCATCGATACAAATTCATTGTGATGTAATTTCTTTGAAGGCACGAACCATTCCTGACTCTGGCCCCCGCTTCCCCAGGAAGAACATCTAATACCACCACCTGTGCCCTGGGTTCAGCCTCATTCCTTGGTGTGAATCCTGAGAGCTCCCTGGGATGGAAAATGGCAGCCACCACGTCCAGATGATGCGGACATTTGTCTGAACACCTAGCATGGACCCCCCTCCCAACCCCTGGTTTGTTGTCGTCTCCCTGAGGTCTTCTTAGCTTGATTCAAGGCTAATTTCCCTCCTTCAAGGTGGAGTGAAGAGCGGTAACTTCTTCTCACCTCTCCATGGAAAGCTCAGGTTCCCAAGCATTAGTGTCACCTCGTGCCAGGAGGAGGAGGTGAGAGGGAGGAGGGAAGATCTAGGCTCAGAGGCAATAAAGGGTTATAGCTTTTCACCACCCCCCAGAGGGGTAGGCATCTTTCTGGCAGCCTGTGGGCCCTGGAGGAACTGGGGTGCCTTGTGTGCTCAAGGGAGGATCAGTGATTCTTCCGGGAGCCTCAGCTTTGCAACAACAGCGGGAGGCATTGTGGTGGTGGGGAACTTTTATCACTTTAGATGGCCCCAGAGAGTCACAGAACTTTTTTTTTTTTTTGGCCCCAGGATCTTAGTTCCCTGACCAGGGATTGAACCCGGGCCCATGGCGGTGAAAGCGTGGAGTCCTAACCACTGGACCGCCATGGAATTCCTCATGGAACTTTCTCACATGGGGCAAAGCAAGGCCTGCTTATTGCCTCCCCAATATCCATCCCCCTCTTTGTCCTTCATAGCAGAACCCCAATTCTATTCCATGTGCAATGGGCCTAAACTAACTAAAGGACTAAGCTTTTTTGCAGCTAGTGGTGCCCAGTTGATTGGGAAGAGAAGTGGGTGAGTAGAGCTTCTGAGACAGGGTGTTAACGGAGGGAAAGAGTGTGCGTGTGACTTTTCCCTCTTCCCTCTCCTTCTGCCTGATTTCTGCCTGGAGCTCATGTATGGCTAAAGCTCCAGCAGGATCATGTGTGGCCTTGAGGATGGAGGGCATGTTCTAAGGATAGTGGAGCAGAAAGATTGAAGATCTTAACTCCTAATTACTGTGGAAAACTTTCTACTGCCCATCTTGGGGCTTCTTTTATGTGAGAGGGAAATAAATGGTTATTTCCAGTTTCTGTAACTACTCTCTGAATGCAGCTTCTGATGTCTCAGGCTACCCAGTCGTAGCTCTTACCGAGAGCAGCCAGGTATTCAGGGGCTGGGGAGCTGTGCACACGTCATCGACCAACCTTTTAGAATTCTATTACTAAAACCCAAACATGCTCTTTCATCTCCAGCAGAGCTTGGGGTCTAAATTTAGACTGGTGCATCACGATGAGGCTGCATCAGTCTGCTCTTATTTTCAGGCTTATAGGCATCTCAGTAAATTGGGGATAGTCAGGTAACCAAAGGGAGAAAGCATTGTTAAAGAGTGGCAGGTGCAGGGGAGCCGAGGATCCCAGGGGATTTTTCCAGAGACTTCTCCAATGTAGGTCTTCAGAGTAAAGTCGCAACTTACATGGGCTAAAGGTGCCAGCAGTGCCAAGCAGCCGGACTGTATAGCCCAGCAGAGCCCACTGCCCTTCACCTAGGCTGTGCGTGAACATGTGCAGGGCTGGCTCTCAGTACCTGTTTACCTGGATGGGTTGTTAAGGTCAGTGCTGCTTCTGAATGGTTGGTGCCTGTGCCATGCTAGTTAACTATATATATTTTTTTGGCCATGCCATGCCGCTTGTGGGATCTCAGTTCCCTGACCAGGGATTGAACCCGGGCCACGGCAGTGAAAGCCCAGAATCCTAACCACTAGGCCACCAGGGAACTCCTTAGTTAACTATTTTGAATGTCACTCCTGCATAGCACAAGGCTTTTAAATCTGACAACCTCCCTTGATGATGTACTACTTCATCCTCAGGTCCGTCCTGAACCCATGGCATCCACCAGAGTTCAAACTCTATGTTCATATTCATGATTTATTCTACGCTTGTGCATCTCTCCACAATATTGAGAGGAGGGTAATGGCCTGAGTGGGTGTCTTAAAGTGTATAATTCCCAGACTCTTTCTGTTGTTTTAATTCCCTATTTGTCTCTTGATCAGTACAGGTATGCTTTGATTGGGAATTAATTATATCCCACCTGTACAGCCATTTTTCTCTGTGGCAAAAATGATGAGCTCTTCATCTTCAAACATAGACAGCCACCTACTGTGCAGTGTTGTGTCCTCCAACATTCTGCCTTCTGAAATAGACATCCGCTCAGCATGTGCAAGTGCCAGCCCCAGGGCCTTTGCCCTGGTCACATTCACCCCACCTGAGGCATGGCATGGTTCCCACTACTTGTGGTTCTAATTCTTCATCCCAGTGCCATGATGCCTGGCTTCCAGGGTGCTCAGACCATTATTCTCCTCCAGAAGCCCTTTGGGCTGGTTACTTAGAGCTCTAACCAGGGGCGAGTTCAGAGGCCCCCACTGTCTTGGGGTAATGGGTCCTCAGGTGTCCCTTTAATAGACCATTTCGTGTGGAAGTGGAAATTCCTGTCTCTCCCAGTTCTGAGTTACGCTGCTCACCCCTTTTGTTGCGTCTTGACCTCCTACAGGTCCTGTTCCCCTTGTTCAAGTCCAGAGGAGGAATGCAATGCAAGATCATATAGTGAGAAGAAGACTTTGGAAACCTTCCTGAGTCCATGAGAGTTTAAAAATATTCCTGGAGGACTTCCTATTCAAATACAGAAACAAGCACACATATTAGTTCCTCTCCTGCCACTAAAATGAAAATAAAAGGATACAAATAATATAAGCTCATAACAAGGAGGACAATGAAGGGGGCAGTGGACTGGAGATTTCCATAGTTTTCTGGAAGGCAGAAAGTACATAGAGAAATGCTGGTTGTTTAAGCAGAGTGGAGGAACTTCCAGCTCAGAACACATGCAAAGGGGCTTCAGGGGAGGGCTGAATGATGTGCTTAATGGAACCCAGAGAAGGCCTCGGACTTAGGGATGACAGGTAGGACCTCAGGCTGCCCAAGATGTGGTAGAGTGAGGCTGAAAACAGGAGGAATACTTGAAGATCAGGACAAAAACCGTTGACCCTCACCACCCTTTCTCTGTTCCCCGACATGGACGCTACGTGACAGTCTGGAATTTACCTCCAGGACAAAACAGAAATTATTTCTTAAGAAATTGTATGATGTGTCCAGGAAGCATTAGGGCAGTGAGTGTGAGTTGGGGCCCCAAAGGATGGTTCTATGCCTTCTGGCATTTTGAGGGGAGACTTGGAATAGCTGCAGCTCCTTGATCATTCATGTGGCATGAAGCCAAACAGGTGGTGGCCCCAACCTTGGATACAGAGCTTCTGGCCAGGCTTCCAATCACTTCATTTGTAACAGTGAATGGACGAGCAAGGATCCCCAAACATCTGGGGAGAATCTGAATTAATCAAGAGACAGAGTGAGGTTAACAGAGAAGCTGAGTTCAGAGGAACAGAGATAATTAAGGTATAGAAGAGAACTTACAACACACCTCCCCACCCCAAGCATTCACCTGCCTCGGATGTATCAGACTCCCTGAGCGGTTCTGTTGAAGGAATTCTCTCTTGGCTCCATGTAATAAATCTACACACCTTGGCTGGGCATCTCGTTTTGGTATCTGAAATCTGTGTTGCAATGTCCAAAATGGCAGCCATTTGCCACATGTGGCTAATTTACACTTAAATTTAAATTAATTAAAACTGAGCAAAAGGGTTTCCCTGCTGGCACAGTGGTTAAGAGTCCGCCTGCCAATGCAGGGGACACGGGTTCGAGCCCAGGTCTGGGACGATCCCACCTGCTGTGCAGCAACTAAGCCTGTGAGCCAGAACTACTGAGCCTGCACGTCACAACTACTGAAGCCTGCATGCCTAGAGCCTGTGCTCCACAGCAAGACAAGCCACCGCAATGAGAAACCCACACACCGCAACGAAGAGCAGCCCCTGCTCGCCGCAACTAGAGAGAGTCCACGCGCAACAACGAAGACGCAACGAAGACCCAACGCAGCCAAAAATAAATAAATAAATAAATAAATAAATAGATAAAACAAAAACAAAAACTGAGCAAACTAAAAAATTCAGCTCCTTATGTTGCACTAGGCACATTTCCAGGACCAACAGCCACATGTGGTGAGTAACTACCATATTGGACAGCACAGATATAGATCCTTCCCATCACTGAAGAAAATTCCATTGGACAGTGTTGATCTATAGCATGAGGTTGCAGCTGGAACTTGCATTTTAACATCATTACCTGTTGCCTGATCTTGTACTCATAAATGGGATCCTACAATATGTCGTCTTTTTTTTTTTTAATAAAGTTAACCATTTTATTTATTTATTTATGCTGTGTTAAGTCTTCGTTGTGGTGCGCAGGCTTCTCATTGCAGTGGCTTCTCTTGTTGCGGAGCATGGGCTCTAGGGTCATGGGCTTCAGTAGTTGTGGCACACGGGCCCAGGAGTTGCAGCACGTGGGCTCAGTAGTTGTGGCTCGCGGGCTCTAGAGCGCAGGCTCAGTAGTTGTGGCGCATGGGCTTAGTTGCTCTGTGGCATGTGGGATCTTCCCGGACCAGAGATCGGACCCGTTTCCACTGCATTGGCAGGTGGATTTTTAACCACTGCGCCACCAAGGAAGTCCCAATATGTAGCCTTTGCAGCTTAATGGTTTTGAGATTCCTTCATGTTGTGCATTTATTAGTCGTTTTTACCATTTTGTTGCTGAGTCACATTCCACTGTATACACAGACCACAGTTCCTTTATCTATTCACTTGTTGATGGGCATTTGGGTGGTTTCCAGTTTTTGCCTGTAAACATAAAGATGCTATGAACATTTGTTCTCAAGTCTTTTTGTGGTATATCTCTCCTCTTTAAGATGATCTTCAGGGATTTTCTGGCTCAGACACCGCCATCATCCTATGACTGCAGAACTGACCTGGGCCGGAGTTCCCTGGGTCAGAATTTGGAGGCAAATCTTAGCCGAGCCTCTGTCTTCTGGGGCAGGAGAGGAGGATGGTGAGTATGAAATTTAGCCAAGAGGAAGACAAAGAAAAGCATTTGGAGCAGATTCACTGAAGGCTGAAAAATGGGTTGATGCCTTGGGTGTTGCCTTTGGTGACATTATTTATTTACTAGGGTTTCAGTGTGAAATCGAGGGCTTTCACAGAAGCAAGGCAGGGGGAGCCTCAAGTCCCTCCAGGTCCTTGGGATGAAACGTGTGTCCCTGGATGCCAGTGACAGGAAATTGAAAGTGAAGGGTCTGCTGTTTACGTGTCCCTGATGCCCTCTGGTTCCTCGTCATCCCCCACTGGGGGTCCTGCTCCATTGAGAAGACTACGTGTTTGATTTCAGGTGCTGGTATTGTTACTGAAAGTGGGGGTTCCGCTGCTTACTGCTCTAAAGCCAATAAAAAGGCAAGGTTGGTGGTAAGGAAGGTTTGCTTTATTTCGGAGGCGGGCAACCTGGGGGGGGGAGGGCGGACTCCTGCCCAAAGGCCAGCTCCCCCGAGCTGACAATCAGGGGGCAAAAGCTTTTATAGGTGAAGGGAGGGGGCTGCATGCAGAAACAGCAGTCAGCTCTGACAGTCATCTTGAAATTGGTCTTGCGGTGGTCTGACCAGCATCATCTTGATTGTTTTAAGTACAGTTAAGCTTCAGTTCCAGGGTCAGTTTGTTCCCATTTCCTTGAGGCCAGCTCTCCAAATTGCGGCAGCTTATGTCACGGCTACAGTCCGGTCATCATGCAGTTAACTTCGTCCACCTGGTAGGGTTTTAGTATCCATAAGACAGCTCACAGGATACGGCTCAGAATATTATCTACAGCCCTTGAGAAGGAACTAAATGTCCTTGACTATGCTTAATGACTAAACTATTATTATTTAGTCTTGCTAGACTGTTTTCCTTTGTTTCTGCATTTTCTCACGTCTCTGATTCAACTTATTCTTTGGCTAAAGTTTTTCCACAGACAAGAGGCAGGCAGAGGACATGGGGGGACAAGGACCAGAGCGTCCTGCTTCGTTTCAGTATCTATCAGAGCCGCTGAACTCTACTCTGGGTAACAGGGCATGAGGAAGATGGGGTTAGGACTTCACGGTATGGGCCTTTATTTTTTTCTGTGCAGGTTAACTTGGCTGCCTTCATAACCTCTGTCTCCCCGCCATGGTGCAGCCCCCCAGGCTCTTTGTGGGTATCCCTATCGGCTCCGACTCAGCCTCCTGCTGCTTAGTCCTGGGAACCCACGACCCCGGGCGCACAGCCCCTGGCCCTTCTCACCTGATCAACGCATCAGCCTGCTTGAAGCTCCCCCTTGCCTCCAGGTGGGCAGCCAGGGTGATCTTTCTAAGACACAAGTCTCTCCCTGTTCCTTTCTTTATTAAAATACTTCAACGGCTCCCTGATACCCACGGGAAAAATCTAAACTCCTGGTTGCGGCATAGAAAGCCTACTGTGATTTTTCCAACGCCCCTTCTTCTGACTTGCCCACGTCCACCCACACTGCAGCTATGCCGAGGGCTCTCCTAGCTCTGCCCATGCCACACGGGGCTGGGGCAGGGGTGAGGCGAGTGAGGCACTTGCCACAGGGGCAAAATTTAAGGGATGACCTCAAAGTCAGGAACCAAGATGAACAACATTTAAAAAATCAAAATTAAGGCAAAAAAAAAGGAAATCTATGATGAACAAAACATCAGACTTTTACACAGAGACAGGCTCTGGCTGTGTGCTGCCGAGCCGTCCTGGAGCCAAGGCAACGGGAAAACGTGCGTTCTGATATGTGTGGTTTTATGTGTTCTTTTAAAGGGTTCATTTAAATATTGAAAAATAGAGAAGTCGGCGTATTAACACTGACAACATTGTTTTAAGTTTAAACATTTTATTTTCACTCAAACCAGAATTTATTATAGTTTCACTTCTCTGGCTTTAACCGAAGCGAATGCCTCGGTAACATTCTCAACGTCTAGTTTTATGGAAAAGAGTAGATTTCGCATCAGGTTCCACTGGGGCTCCACACGGCACTGGCATGAGGGTGTCCGCTTTGTCTGGTTTACCCCTCTCCTGTCTAGGCGGTTAGGAATAAGGCCTTCAAACTGGGCTACCTCGGTTCTATGTCCGGGTACCACTACTTACTAGCCGTGTGACTTGGGGCAAATTATTTAACTTCTCTGCATCTCAGTTCCTTAACCTCTAAAAAAATAATATAACCGCGGAAGCTCCCTATTGTTCGGGCTGTTGTGAGGATTAAATGAGATAGTCCAGGTAAAGCACTTAGAAAAATGTGAGTTCCAGAGTAAGCTCCCAAAAGCATAAAAATGAGTTTTTATCATCCCCAGATGCATTTTTACTGGTTCTTCAAGACCCAGCGTAAGTCTGAGGAACCTTCTCTGACCATCTGAGGAAGAGCTAGCACTTCCCCCTTCGTGGGGCTCCCTTGACCCCGGTGTTTCCTTCCAGCAGCTCCCTGACCACCTGGCATTGTCCCCTTGTGTTTATCTTCTGTCTCTATCACTCACCCATTTATCCATCCATCCATCCATCCATCCATCTACCCACCCATCTACTACCCATCTACCCACTTTCAACCCACTTATCCACCCTCCACCCACCTATCTACCCACCCATCAACCCACCCACCTATCTCTCCATTCATTCATCCAATAAATGTTTACAGATATTTCCTAAGTGCCTGCCATGATGCAGGCACCATGCTTGGTGCTGAGGATGCAATGGTGAGAGATACAGAAACAGCTTCTGCCCTGAGAGAGCTTACTGTCTAGGAGGCTGACGTGAGCACAAGACAAGTGCTGTGAAGGGGAGGTACAGGGGATGTGAAAAACTCTAATGGGAGACTGAACATAGCCAAGGAGGCAAGGAAAACTTCTCAGCTCAAGCTGAGATCTAAAAGGTGAGGAGCGAACTTGGTGAAAGCAGAGAAGGAAGAGCCTTAGAGGTTGAAGGAGGAGGAATGGTAAGAACACAGAATGAAAGGCAGCTGGTGTGGCTGCAGCAGCTCTGGGGGAGGTTAGAGGGAGGGAGAGGTCATCCGTTCAGCGCCACGTTGGGAAGATTTAGTCTTTTTCTCAAAAACAGTCAAAGCACTTTAGGGAGGGAGTGAATGATCATATCTGTGTTTTGAAAAGATGGGTTTGAGGGAGGGGAAAGAAATGAGGTGGGGAGACCATACAGTTGTCTTTAGAGGGTTTTCTTAAAAATGTGATATTGAGTTTTGGGGACAGATTTCTTCTATATAAATATCCACCCCAAAATGTTATACTGAGAGATACTTAATGTTCTATGAGGTTTGAATGTCAGATTGAGAGGTGCTGAATGGGGAAACGTTCCCTGGGGAGAGGTTCTGCGGGCTTGCTGTGTCTGCCTTTGCATCTGCTCCTTGAGGCAGGGACGGGTCTGATTCATTTCTGTGCCCCCGGCACCCGGTGTGGGGCCAGGCCCAGTATAGATACTGATGACTTTGAGCTGATGGAGGGTTTAGAAGACCTTGCGAGTCCTGGGTCTGTTTGCTCTTAGATCCGTTCCTCCCCTTTCTCTGCCCGGCTTTGCCTGAGTCCTGCAGGCAACATCGCCCAGCCTTCTGGGTCCATACCTGCCAGTGGAGTTCAGCCTGGAGGCACTGGTGGAAGACTGGAGGCCTGGGAAGAAGGGAGAAACAGGAATATTTCTCCCCACCTGCGCTGATTTGGGAGGAGTGTCCAGTAGCTGCGCCTCCTTTGTGGGTCCAGCTTCTTCAGGGTGACTCTGGGTCACCTCCCCACCCCATGCCTCATGCTTCCTCTCTGTCCCTCTGGCCTGGCCGTGACCGTGGTTTCCTGCTGTTGCCAACCTTTTGTTGCCTCACTGTCTTGCTCGGCTTCTCAGCTTTCCCATCATCTGTGAAACCAAGGCCCTGCAGCCAAGTCTCTCTGCCTTTTTTATGGTTTTTTGGCCGCACTATGGAGCTTGTGGGATCTTATTTCCCCGACCAGGGATTGAACCCGTGCCCTCAGCAGTGAAAGAGCTGAGTCCCAATCAGTGGGACTGCCAGGGAATTCTCAAGTCCCTGCGCCTGTAACAGTCAAGTGGGTTCCTTTCCCGGTTGGATTCTGATTAATACACTGAATTGTGGATGTTGCTTCTCTGCCTAGGACTTCAGACCTTCTGGGGAATTTCCTACTTACATACAAACTGCTGGGAAAAATTCTTTTAGACACAAATGATGTGAAGTACCATTTGCACCTAAAGGAAGAGACCACTATTTTTCTAAGAATTAAAAGTAGAGAGAGACATGTTGGGGAGATGCAGTAAGATGAATTTTGGGGGGAAGAAGTAATAATTACAATAATTACAACCTCCAATTATGAGACTGCTAATATGTGCTGGGTGCCTTGCCTATATTCTCACTAATGTTGCAAAGAAGTCGTACTGCTCTCATTTGATAGATGAACACATGGGAGCTAGTAAATAGAAGAGCTGAAATTTGAAGCCCTGGTCCCACTTGCTCCAAATCCCATGGCCATTCACTGAGAGAGAAGAGCCCTCACAGAGAAATAGCAACGTGTGTATTAGTTGTGTATTAAAAAAAAAAAAATATATATATATATATATATATATATATATATATATATATAAATATATATATAAATAAAATAGGCTGCTAAGAAACTTATTAAATCAGGACTTGCCACTCAAAGTTGGGAACTTTGAATCCTCAGTGTCTAAATCACCCCCAATGATCTCTATGATGCCTGTCTTAGTCTGTTTGGGCTGTTATAACAAAGTCCCGTAGACTGGTTGGCTTATAAACGACAGAAATTTATTTCTGTCTGTTCTGGAGGCTGGAAGTCAGAGGTCAGCATGGCAACACAGTCGGGTTCTGGAGAGGACCCTCTCCTGGTTTCAGACTTCCGGCTTCTCATTGTATCCTCACAGGGCAGAAAGAGGGTGAGAGAGCTCTTTGGGGCCCCTTTTATATGGGCATGAATCCCATTCACAGAAGTTCCACCTAATCACTTCCCAAAGGGCCCACTTCCTAATACCACCACGTTGGGGGGCAGGTAGGATGTCAACAAATGAATTTTGAGAGGACGCGACCTTCAGTCCATCGCAATGCAAACTCCCAGGTGAAGGTTCAGACCTCGGCTGATGCAACCAGCAGACCGTGCGATACGCCGGAACACAGATGTCGCGCGGGCTGGTACTTTAACGATGCCTTAAAACTGTACTTCCAGGGGACACACAGCGGCGAAACCCCAGGCCTGTTTGTCCAGGAGACCATGTTTTCCTCACAGGTCACAGAGCAAACAGTGAGAACCAAACCAATTACAAGAAGTAAAAGAAGGGAGCAAAGAGGGCGTAGGATCCTTGCTGTGTGCACCGTGTAAAAGCCAGGCTGGAGAAGCCAAGAAAATGCCCCTCGGAGGCCTTGGGAATGTTTAACCCTTCTTTCAGGGGACTCAGCACAGAAGTCCGCCCACAGGCTTTAACATTTATTATTTTTTAAAAGCCTTCTGACACATGTATGGAGCAGTGCCGAGAATTCTTATCAAGAATAAATGGGGGCCATGGGGCTTCCCTGGTGGTGCAGCGGTTGAGAATCTGCCTGCCAATGCAGGGGACACGGGTTCGAGCCCTGGTCTGGGAAGATCCCACATGCCGCGGAGCAACTAAGCCCGTGAGCCACAACTACTGAGCCTGTGCGTCTGGAGCCTGTGCTCCGCAACAAGAGAGGCCGCGATAGCGAGAGGCCCGCACACCGCGATGAAGAGTGGCCCCCCCGCTCGCCTCAACTAGAGAAAGCCCTCGCACAGAAACGAAGACCCAACACGGCCATAAATAAATAAATAAAATAATAAAAATAAAGGAATTCCTTTAAAAAAAAAAAGTAAAATAAATATCCTTCTTTAAAAAAAAAAAAAAGAATAAATGGGGGCCAAATAGAGGCAGTAAAGAAGTTGCCATGGTCATTTTAAGAAGTTGTTTTTGTTTATTAAACTGAGCTTTGTTCCTCCTTGGGTTACTAATAAGGAAGTGCATATATGAAGGTCACTGTTTTCTCAGCGATGGTGCGTGGGTTACTCAATCCCGATTATTTCCCTGACAATTCTTGTCCCCGGTAGTGGGCTTGTGGGTTCATCTGGGCCACGGAACTAGAGAACAGTGGGCTCAGATTTGGCAGCCCAGGCCCAGCCATCCACATCCCGGCACCCGCAGGCCTTTGCCTGAGCTGTCTCTGTTACAGCGCAGACCTTTCCTCCTGCCGTGTTTCCACCAATCTATGCTGCTCGTTACTTCCTTTCGTTTCTGACTTCAGATTCAACTCTCCGAGGAAGGCTCTCTGGGCCTTAGGTTCCCTCAGGACTGAGGTATGGGTTTATATTCAGTCCTCATAGACTTGTTCCCATCTTTTCCTCATCTCCAAATTGCCCTACACATCACTTCTGGGTTTCCTTCTAAAACACAGCTCAGACCTGATACGTCATTGTTGGATGCAAATACTCCATGGCTCCCTATTGGCTACAAGAACCACTGGCTGATTTTCTCTCATCCTTGAAACACTTTCCCCCCTTGGTTTCAGGAGACACACTCTCCTAGGTTTCCCCCTATCTCACCAGCTGCCCTTTCTCAGTTTCCTTTGCTGACTCCTCTCCAGCTCCCAGACTTTGAAACATTGGGGTGCCCCAGGGAAGAGGCACCAGGATTGGGGTACCCCAATCCTGGTGCCTCTTCCCTTCCCTAGCTATCCTTATGCCCTTGGTGATCTCATCCTTTCTCATGTCCTCAAACATCAATGACTTGCTGAGGACTTTCAAATTTAGACTTCTAGCCCAGACCTCTTCCCTAATCATAGACTTACAGATCTAACTTTCTTGGGTTGAAAAAATGAGCCAGGTGAATCTAGTCTGTTGTATTGATCCTTTCAAAGAGCCAAATGTAGCAGATTGTATTTTTTAAGGATGGCTGTAACAATATCTCCCATCCCTCATAATCTTTTTTAGGATGTGTCCTGGACACTCTTCCCATGTGGACTCTATGTCTTTTCCCCTTGAACCTGGGCAGAACTTTGTGTATGTCTTGACCAATGAAGTGTGGTTGAAGTGATGCTTTGTGGTTTCTAAAGCCTGATTGTAAATATGCCATGCACGTCTGTGCTGCTCTCTTGAGATGCTCTTGGAACCCAGCCATCATGCTGATGGAAGCCCACATGAGCCCATGTGGAGAGACCATGTGGAGAGGTCACAGGTAGGTGTTCGGGCCAACAGCCCAGCTGAGGTCCAGCTGACGGCCACCTTCAACTACTGGACATGTGAGGAAAGACACCTCCAGATGATTCCAGCCCCCAGCCATCATGTTACCTCCAGCTGATGGGTCTTCCCAGCTGAGGTCCCAGACGTTGGGAGAAGAGACAAATTGTCCCCACTGTGTCCTGTCCGAACTTCTGTCCCACAGAGTCCCTGAGCATAAATGAAATGGTTGCTTTAATGACACTAGTTTTTCGGGAGTTTGTTATGTAGCAGCTGTAGCTGGAACACTAGATCTGTGTTGAGTCCATCTCAGACCCCTTCTCTGCATCTCCCCTTCCTGGGTTTATTTCAGATATGATCTCCCTTGTGGTATGTTCTTACTGTACCTTCTCCTCCAACTCACTTACTTAGGCCAACCAGAGGGGCCCAGACCGGACCCCACGCACCAGTCCTCCAGCCACACCAAGCCTGGACTTGGTGCTACTTCACGCCCATGTGCCTTGCACGCGTCGTGCTTCTTGTCTGACCAGTTTTTCTTAACTTCTTAACCTGGAGAACTCCTACTCACCCTTCAGTGACTAACCTAAAAGTTTCTTCCTTATTAAGAAGTGAGGTCAAGCTGGGGTGTAGTAGGTGCTGGAGACCCCGTGTCTGTCAATGGGGCAGCTGTTACCTGGCTCCAGATAATCGTTGCCCCTTGGATTGTGGACTCACTATGTCTAGACCTTCAGATTTTCTAAGACAAGTCTGAGTTTTTACGTACAGTCTCCTGATTTTAAAATCTTTAAGCACACCAAACAAACTAAGTGGGCTCTGGCCTGAGGGCCACTGGTTTGCAATCCCCACCCTAAACGATGAGGCCCCTTTCACCCGAGCACATTCCACACAGTGTTTCTAGAGAGCTTTCCAGACTGTGTAGAATAAAGTTTAGAATAATGACCACGTAGCTGTGAACTTCTCGAGGGCAAGGTTGTCCCTGTGGTCGTCATCTCTGTAAGCCCCATGCTTAGCCGAGGGCCTGATGCCGCGTAGCACCTCTCCACACTTTGAAAGCTCCCTTCCTTCCCCTCCATCCACCCCCCACCCGCTCCTGTTTGGCATCTTGGAGCCTGAGATAGTCAAAAGCCCTTCTGGTTTCAGTATGCAAATCTACTTGGAGACGGGGCCTCTCCAAGCCTGTTGTATTAGCTGAAGCAGGACACTTAGAGCTGATTATCGCATTACCGTGGTACTGATGTACAGCCCGGATCCCCGAGTTAGACGGCACAACACTGAGAAAATGAGCGCTTCAGAAGAAGTTGTCTGCAGCATTATGGATGCTCCATCACCAACAGTGTTTCAATATTCTCTCCAGAGGAGCTAACAACACTGACAAAATATATCACACTGCCTTTCCCCTCCACACATCCAGATAAAAGACACCGCGTCTTGATGTGGGGCACATCATGTGGTGATGACAAAACATTATCTTTTCTTTAGGAATAATAGAAGACATTTGGCTTGCTCATAATCTTTTAAAAACTGTAGTCATAGTAATATGTGTATTGCCCGTTAATATGAGATTTTTTTCCCTCTTAAAGACAATAGCCTATTTTACAATGTGTTCTTAGCCCTCCAACAGTGCAATATCCATTAGATTTGAGACTCAACCAAAGTCAGAGATAGAAAAAAAGATCGTCTTTGCTACTGGTGAGATTCTTGGCTATTACCCCTGTGGGGTGACATAAAAGCCAGATTCTTTTTGGCCAAAATTTGTAGTTTAGAACAAAAGAGAAAAGTCTCTGATGGAAAAAATCATCAGTGATTGTACGCAACTTGGGAGGTGGTCTGCCTACGTTGGCCATTTTCCTAAGGAAATAACTCAGGTTTTAGAAGAAGGAACCAAAATGGAGGAGAAACTCCGTGTGTATCCAAGCTCGGGGGTGTTCTGGCCTCTAGCATCAATGTGGCATTGCTGTGTGCTTGTGGTGGGAGGAAAGGCTGTTCCACAGACACGGCACAGAGTTTCTCTTTTTGTAGCTGACGCACTTCACTGAGGGTATGGGGAACTTGTAGAGCAGGCGGGAAGATGTGGGTGCTCAGTGCAGAAGAGATGAAGGAAGTGGGGTCGATAAGCCTGGAGAGGGTAGCGGGAGGCTTTCAGGAAAATCATGGCTGATTTCTTTCATTTGATCAGCTTTATTGAGGTGTAACTGACAAATAAAATTGTAAGATATTTAAAATGTACATTGTGATGATTTGATATACGTATACATTGTGAAAGGATTGCTCTCATCTAGTTAATCGATGATGACGTCCAATTTCAAATAACTGAGAGGCTATTTGGGAGGAGAGGGATTTGACTTGTTTTGTGTGGTCCTGAGAGAAGGTACTGGTACCTATTGGTGGGAGGACCCCAAAGGGAAGAATATTTCAGTCAGTCTGAGGAAGAGTTTTCTCCTTGTTGCCCAAAGATGGCATGGGATGCATGAGCAGCTATGGTGCCTTGGGCCGGACACCCTGGGACGTGACTCTGAGATGAATTCATGAATGTTGGAAGTTTAAAGGGGGTGTCCTTGTCATCAGTATCTGGGTGGGAGAGGCAAAGGAAGTGTGGCTGGGCAGAGAGAAGAGCTGAGCTGTGATGAGGCTTCAGCTGATCCCATGGGGAGCCTTGGAGCAGGGATGGCCCCTTAGCACGGTCCTGGATTGAGGCAAGGGAGCTGACCTTTGGGAACCTTACGCTGACCAGTCATTGGATGCAGTTATCCCCTGGGGAGGCAGGGGTGACCTTGTAGAAGGCTGCTCTCTTCAGCTGAGGGCAATTCCAGGAGAGCAACTCATCTGAGGGTCATCAACTGCCAAGACTCCTGGAAGCTGGGGAAATGAATGCCTTGGGCCTGAAGCGGGGGAGCTGGGCAGTGCAACATCACTAGTGGGATATAGTGGATTCACCACACATCCACTAGAGATGCCTGCTTGATGGAGATGTTGTGATTTCTCCATCATGTGACTTCTGATGATTCTTCCGGTGTTCACGTTCTGTAATAAAATATATGAGATCTATAGAAGATTCCATTCATCCCCCATGGGGCCTCCTGCATGGGTCTTGGATGAAATCAGGAGTACTGTTTGCTTAGCTTCTAGCTTAAAACTCTTAGCTCCTAGGCAACATCTGATCGATAGTCTTTGGTTCCAGAAAGAACAGTTCATTCATTCAACTTTCATTAAAACAATATTGGGAGTTCCCTGGTGGTCTGGTGGTTAGGATTGGTGCTTTCAGTGCAGAGGCCTGGGTTCAATCCCTGGTCAGGAAACTGAGATTTCCTCAAGTCGTGCAGCGTGGCCAACCCTGCCCCGCCCCTGCCCCAAACCCCTAAAACCCCAACAATATTAATTGAGTGTCTTCGTCTAGGAGCTAGAAACACAAGTATGAACAGAGTCTCCACCTTCTAATGGGAGACACAGAAAACAATAAACAAATAAGATAATCCTGGTGAGGGGATATAGAATGATTGTGTACAGGTACTCAAAGAGTGAAGTAGTGATACTGGAATTCTGAGTGGTGTTACTGAAACAATATGAAATGCTATGAAGGAGTTTTGTTAATGAAGCCCTGGGGAACAGAGTTCTAGGCAAGAAGAATAGCAAGTGCAAAGGTCCTGAGGCAGGAACAATCTTGGTGTTTTTAGGACTTGTTTAGCTAAGTAGAGTAGGGGAAGATGAACCTGAGTTTTCTGTAAGCCAGCTGCTTCATAGATAATTAAGGATGTAGAAGGCATTTTCAATGGTAGTAGTCAAAAACCATGCATGACTCTCATGAGACAAGACCCTAGTTCTATTGCAGAGTGTTGACATGAGACTGTCCTTGAACGTGGAATCCCAGTTGGCGTGGTTTGTTTTCTCATCTTATTGTTGTGAAGATCAAAGGCTGTGATGCATTGAAGTGCTTAACTTAGTGCCTGGCACATAGTTTAAGTGCTCAATAAATGCTAGCTCTTATTTGTGATGTTTAATTAAGAACTGGGGCTTAAACCTAAGATTTAAAATTCTATCCAAGTCCTCACTCTATGTGACCTGCCCCCCACATCTCCATCTCCACCTCCATCTCCATCTCTCCCAGTTTTTTTTTTTTGGCCACGCGTGGCATGCGGGATCTTAGTTCCCCAACCAGGGATCGAACCCATGTCCCCTACAGTGGAAGCGCAGAGTCTTAACCACTGGACTGCCAGGGAAGTCCTGCTATCTCTCACAGTCTTAATCTTTGTCTCTCTCAGTCTCTACCTCTGTCTTTCTCTGTGTATGTCTCTTGCTCTATCTTTATGACTCATACTCTACCTCTGTTTGTCTGTCTCTGCCCCTCACTGTCTTTTGTTTTTTCTTTCTAACTCTCTCTGTTTCTTTGTCTTTCACTGTTTTTTTCTTTCTCTAACTCTACCTCTGTCTCTTTCCTTCCTTCTGCCAGACTGAGAGCCCAGCTGCCCTCCTATAGACCCAGGAGTAGGCAGCTCTCCACGGAACTGACAAGGGCGGTAGGTCCAGGCTTCCATTCCTCATTGGGGAACAGAGACGGATGGCAGTGGTTTTCCTTGAGCAGCCACTCAGCAGGGACTCTCCAGCTGCTGGTGCAGGTAGAGGAACTTCCCTTAGTGACACTAGCTTCCCTAGAGCACACACAAGACCCACTTTGACCATGAGAGCAGCTGCCTTTCTACTTCCTTCCCACAAACACACTTAATCCTGCCTTGTACATTCTCATACAGCCTCCAAGGGGGGCTGCGGCAGCAGGTCCTTCCTGGTCTCGACTGCAGACGAGCAGACTGGAAGCAGATTTATTTCTCTTGCTCTAGTGGTACACAGCAGCTCCCCAGTGAGGGAGCTGGGGCAGGCCTTTTGGAAACACAGGAGCTTTCTCTATGGAAACCCTTCTCAAGGAAAATGGTGGCAAAAAGCTCTGCCACTTTATCCCTCAAAGTGGCTTTCTTTAATATCACCTAAAGTGAATTAAATAATGAGAGCCTTGGGATTTCATCTCTCTTGATCCCTTTCAGCAGGTGATGGGTGGAGGGAGGGCTCAGGGCTTGGGGGGAGGGAAGAAGTGCCCTGAGAAGGGGAAATGTGATCACATAATTTAAAGCAGCCATGGGTAGATTTCAGTCCTGGCCCCATCACTAACTCTGTGTGATCTCAGGCACAGGATTGATCAGTTTCCCCGTCTAAAACTGGGGGCAAAATATATACTTCAGCTTCCTCATAGAATCGCTATGAGGATCAAGCAGAAAATGGAATGAGAGAATCTGGAAACTAAATGTTGTGCACATTCCAATAGCTCACAGTTTTTGAGTGCTTTCTAAGGCCAGATTCTGCTAAATGCACTTTATGTGCATTTTTGTATGTAATCCTTAACATTCTAATGAGGTAGTTACTATTACTGTCCCATTTTAGGTATGAGGAAACTGAGGCTCTTGAGGAGTTCTGTGTCCTGCCCAAAGTCACTGAGCTAGTGAGAGAGAGAGAGAGTTGGGAAATGAATTCAGGTCTGTTTGACTCCAAAGTTCTTGTCTCTTTTTTTGTGTCCTTCCTCCATCCCTATCTTGGAAGATAAGCTATGGCTGATGTCCCTGCAGCCCCGTGGTCCTGATGGATTAACTGAGACCCAGGCAGATGGCAGGGCTTGAGTTGGCAGATCCATTCTGCGATGTCCAAGAGGCTGACCTTGGACAGACCAGAGGGCACTTGGAGGAAGAAGGTTTGGAGTTCCTTGCCTCAGGGAGGCCACCATCTGCCCTGTGCTCTTTCAGACCAATTACCTTCAGAATCTGTGACTTTCACTGACACTTCTGGGCAGCAGAGGTTAAGAAGACCAGGTGTCTGATGCCTTATTTGTCCGGAAAGAGCAGAGTTGTGCCTGAAAAAGATGCTTCTGAAAGTCCAGGAGGCACCTCTCCATGGCAACAAGGACCCCGCCTGAGGATTCTGCAAACAGCTGGAGCCCTTCTGCCACCTTCTTCGATCTGCCGCCTCACCTTCCACCTCCAGGCCACAGTCATCAGCCGACGGCCCTTGTTTCTATTTTGAAGAAAACAAATACGCTTTTAAAGTCTTGGGTTCAAAACTTGAAGCCAGCCCTTCTGGGATAGATGAAGACGTGGGACCTAGCAGAGGCTAATCAAGGAAGGATTCTGAAGTGAGCTGAGATGAGTTTCTACAACTGAGATGCTCAGCTTCAGAAGCGTGGGTGTGAATTTGGTCACATTTCATACTTTTAACTAAAAATGGGTTTAGCCCGCCGCTTGCCATATCTAAAAAAATCTTAGCAAATATCTCAGGGCTTTTGGATTATAATAGAAATCTCAGGGTACGCTCTGTCCAAAATGGTCAGTCCAGTTTCTGGATGCTTGTGCTGGTAGAACTGGGAAATGCAATCAGTCCACCAGCAGACAGGCTGGTTTCAGCTGCCGTTGCTGCTGTTGCAACACAGGGCGGTTGTTGGGAGCTGGTCCGGCACAAGGCAATGTCCTCCTGTCCTCGCTCGCGATGCTCTGCCTGCTGGTTCAGATCCCCGCACTGATCAAGCCATTCTCGAGGATGGTGGTCCTCCTTCCTTCGTGTTACTCTGGGTTCAAGGCGCTGCACGATGGGACCCCTGAGCCAACCGTTCTCTGGTTCTCCCGTGTGTTCTCAGCCACCTCCTTGTCACATGGTGGGCTGGCAATGGGGATTCTATTAGCTTCAGACAAACACGGTGCCAAGACCAACACTCTCCTACATTAGCTTGGGTCGCCTCTCCAGGCTGCCCCATCCCCTTAGGGTGGCTCTCAGCCCCGCAGTGTCATTTCCCGCTGATTGATCTCACTCAGCATCATCAAGATCTCTCAGAGATTCCAATAGGTTTGAACTTCACGAAGGAAGAGCGGAACGTTGGCATGTTGGCTGAGAAGCTACCCCAGGAGCCGATCTCCAAGACACCTTCTACTTGCCAAGGAGTGTTGGCAGGAGCAGCCAATATGTCAGCCAGAAAAATGTCCGGTTGCAACTCTCCCTTGAAAGGCAATGGGTTTTATACAGGGACCAGGGGGATTTTCCCAGAACAATCCGCCTTCATGGAGAAGTAGCTGCAACGTTTAAATTTCACGCCCTAGAAATATTTCAATTCTGCCTCACCAGGAATCCCGTTGCACTTACCAGAAACCAAGAAGAGGCTCTGACCCTTCAAGTCTCCATTTTCCTGCTCTGACCAGTTCCTGAGCCCGGCGCCCGAGTCTTCATTCAAGCTCTGGGCTTGGTTTCTGCTCCAAGTTAGCTGAGTCCTCTGCCCGCTTCCTAGAAGGGAAGCCTTGCCTCAGTTTGGCCTGTTTTCCACCTGATTGTCCCTGGCCTTGGTGGGAGGGTGGAGGGGTTGTCTATTTTTTTTTCACATTTTAAAATATAACTTATTTTCTGGTACGGATGAACTGGTTTGCAGGGCAGAAGTTGAGACACAGATGTAGAGAACAAACGTATGGACACCAAGGGGGGAAAACCACAGTGGGGTGGGGATGGTGGTGTGCTGAACTGGGCGATTGGGACTGACATGTATACACTGATGTGTTTAAAATTGATGACTAATAAGAACCTGCAGTATAAAAAAACAAACAAAAAACAACAACAACAACAACAAAAATATAACTTATTTTGGAGTAATTCTAGGTTTACATAAAAGTTGCAAAGATAGCACACCTACTGTATCCCCTTCACCCACTTCCTCTGATGCTGGCATGTTACATAACTAGGTATTTTTGTCAAAACTAAGACACTGACATAGGTACAATGCTATTAACTGAACTATAGACTTTATTTGGATTTCATCAGTTTTTCTGCTAATGCCACTTTTCTGTTCCAGAATCCATTCCAGGGTACCACACTGTATTTAGGAAAAGCATCTGTTTTTATCACTGTGCCCCCAGGGTTCAGCCCAAAGCTTGGCACCAAACAGGCAGTGTGTGAATGAATGAATGAATGAATGAGTGAACAAGTGCTAAACAAGGAAAGCCATTCCACCCTGATTAGTTGCTACAAGGATTCATGGCTGTGTCCCCCACACATCCTGGGAGATCCCAGGGGTTCACTGAGGCCCAGCCACCTGAGGCCTGGTCAACTCTGCTGCTGGGATGGCCCCTCAGGGCTCGTCTTAGATCATCCTGTCCCTATTGCCTTGGTTGCTCTGCCAGGCTGGGAATAACGGTCTAAGGCCTGATTCTGCATCTTTCCATCCCATGCCTGTAGGGAGAGTATGTGCATTCTTGTGGATGTGTGGGTGTGTCTGATCTACGAGCAGCTTGGAAGCTGGGTACATCCTTGCAGTATTGAGAAATGGTCGCAGATCCCTGGAGGTTGCTTCAGGGGTGGCCAGCAGCCTATTTGGCCTCATGAATTCTCGTTTCTGTATCAATCAGGGCTCAATCATAGAAGCAGAAACATGTTGGGTTTTCTAGAATAAGGGATATATGATAGGAGGTAGCCTTTATGCAGTTGTGGGAGCCAGTTAAGACCTCCATGTAAGGGACTGCCCTGGCGGTCCAGGGTTTAAGACTCCGGGCTTCCACTGCAGGGTGCATCGGTTCGATTCCTGGTTGGGGAACTAAGATTCCCACAAGACGCATAGCGCGGCCAAAAAAAATACCAGAGGTGGTAGGGAGTAAAAAATCAAACTGCTGTGACTCAGTTGGGATAAAGCAGTAAGGAGTCTGAAGCAATAAACAGTCCTAAGACCTCCATGTAAGGTTGTTGCTTCTGTGTCTGGCATTGGGTCTGAAGTCACTTGAATTCAGCAGAGCCGACTGGTGGAAAGGAAAGCTGGATGTGAACTTGGGGAAAACAAAGGCAAGCTGGAAACCATGAAGACAACTGGAACTAGTGATGTGCCAGAGCTGGCTGAGACTGTCTTGTGAGAGCTGATCACTAAGTTTTTAAGAATTCTGTGATCCAGCTGTTAAACACAGCCATTATAAAAATTAAATTATATAAACTTACAATTAAATAAATTACATTAAAAAGAAACTCATTACTTCCTAATTACTCTGCTATGTCTTATTACCTATGCTCTTGGGGTTATTTATATCGACTTTATCTCTGTGGTGGAAATACTATATAGTGGTATGCTACCGCACCCCTCTTCCCAACTTCACGTTCAGGGATGTCATGTTGGTAGCTTCAAATTAGCCCCTGTGGGAGTATTTATACCATTGAAATCCACAAATGCTCAAATCAGGCCTTGATTAATTATTTTATTAGTTGTCTAGACATAAGAAGGTGATGGACAGAATGTTAATAAAGCAAATTAAACTTAAAAATGTCTAATATTTGTAGCAGTTACACTGTGGATAAAAGAAATACTCTTTTGGTATTCAAAACTACTTTTTTTTTTTTTGGGCCACGCTGCATGGCATGTGGGATCTTAGTCCCCTGACCATGGATTGAACCCACGCCCCTTGCTTTGGAAGCGTGGAGTCTTAACCACTGGACCGCCAGGGAAGTCCCCAAAACAACTTTTCAGCTTAGCAAAGAAGTAGCTTACAACACTGACGAACAGGTGAAATTCTTCACACATCTTCATTGTTTCACTTTTGTCTCACTTGTTATCGTAAACAAGAATATCGACCAAGATTCACATTGGACCTGCGCCTGGAGAGCTGGTTGTCAGACACTTATCAGCACACTGTTGACTGTGTCTGTTTCTCGTGGTCTCCAATCCTGATGACACAGGTGACCTGGAGGAGAAGCTGGCATCTTTTATTGCCGAGTTGAACATGCACCTGGCCCAAGACATGGAAAAACAAAAGGAAGAGACCCAGGGGGAGCTGGAAGAGGTAAGCCGGGTGTTCCGCCACATTGGCAAGCGAGCCAGCAGCTGAGAGATGTTGTGTGTGACGGCAACGCTGCCTGGAGTCTTTCTGCCTCCCAGATCTTATGCCTGTTTCTCTTGAGGCCACCCTGAACTTGGAAGCATGCAGGAAAGGGAATTCTGAGAACTGTAGTTCCAGCTGAGCCAAGGTGATGTAGCCCCATACCTTTTCTGACACTAAGACATGACGTGAGGCTGGGGTGGGGACTTCACTGGGGGACACAGCTGTCCCCGGGCCTGGTGGGTTCTGGCACTGGCTGTCGGCAGTGTGCAGGTGGGTTCCTACACCCATCCAACACCAGGACCAGGGTTGCGTGGAATGGACCTGCTGTGCCAACGCTCTGCCTGTATCATCAATCCAGAACCTGGGGCTAGGCCATTCTGGGAGCCGGGCTTCTAAAAGAATAAATGGAATGACTCGGATTAAGGGGTATCTAAACAAGTGTTTTGGGGGGCACTCTGTGTTAGTGACCGTGGTAGGTGTGACAAAGCGTGGAGGGGCTGGGAAGGAGGAACCATGAAGAACTTCCATTCGTGGAGAGCTCTGGGTTGAGCGAGTGCTACCCCCGCCCCCATGGGCCAGCTGAGTACCATTCATCAGAGGGGAGGCGGGGGCTCATAGAAGTACGTCTACACTGTGGCCTTGTGAGCAGGCACCCTGAATCCTCTCGATGGGTTGGCTTCCGGGCTGCTTGTCGGCACCTGCCAAGGCTTCCGTGGACCCCGCCTGCTTTGCCAAGCAGGAGGGTATGCGATTCAGGGCTGCAAGGGCCAGGACTGCTTTTGCTTGACTGTGAGCATAGTCAGATGGGCCAATGTTGGCTCCAGTGTCTAAGTCGGGGGCTGAGCTGGGAGGCTTCAGTGAAGCATGACCTTGGCCAGCTGGTCCCCTCGCAGGGGCCAAGTCATGAGCGGGTGAGATACTTCCCCGGGGAGGGGCCCCGAAAGGGCTGAAAGGGGGCAGGAAGGGTTCGTTCAGCCAACCAACATGATCGTGTCACTTTCCTCCTCGTTGAGTGTGAATTAGAACCCCACCCCTGGTGCTCCTTGAGACCCCTGTGTCACACCTAGCGGTGATGTGGGTAACACGGGCCCTTGCCGCTTGCCCATGGCAGGTGCTTCTTCACCGGCATGGCCGTGTGAGCCAGGCAAAGCGGGGCTGCTGGAGGGGGTGCAGCCCGCAAAGCCCACTCCTCTGAGACCCTGCGCCCCTGCACCTGCCACTTGCCTGTGACGCATGTCTCTGGGTGGCTCGACTTCCAACCCATTGTAATCCTCTTGTCCTGACCCTCACTCTGGGGCCCCAGCAATCGTTTTCTTTCCCTAATGGGCTCTGGGCTTGGCATGTGAGCTCTGGGCTTGGCATGGCTTGCTCTGTGCACAGAGCTCCAGCTGAGCGTTCTGGACCAGGCTGCCAGCACTCTCAGGCCCGCTTGGCTTTGCCACTGGAGGACGGTCATTAGAACACAAAGATCTTCTGACAGTCCCCGTGCTGCTGTCTGACCAAGCTGACCTTGTCATTAGGGCAGTCAGAGACTCATTTGTCACACGAGGGTGGGTGAGTACCCTTTAGGAAGGCAAAGAATAGTCTCTTTTATCCACAGCTGCTTTGGGCTGCAATCCTGTCTGCTCCCTTCCTTCCTTCCTCCTGTCACCTCCTCTTCTCCACGATGTAAAGATGATGAGATTGGAATGCCACAAGGTGGTACTATGATCAGAGGACCCAGGGACTTCATCCTGTCCTTAAGATTCCCAAGGTCGGGACTTCCCTGGTGTCCAGTGCTTATGACTCTGCACTCCCCATGTAGGGGGCCGGGGTTCGATCCTTGGTCAGGGAACTAAGATCCCACGTACTGCAACTAGAGAGCCCACACATCCCAACGAAAACCCAGCACAGCCTACATAAATAAATAAAAAGTGCAACAATTCCAAAGGCTCATTCATTCACATGCTGCTGGCCATCGGCTGGGGGACTCAGTTCCTCTCCCTGTGGGCTAGTTTGAGCTTCCTGACAACATAATGGCTGACCTTTTATTTTAAAAGGAACGCTATTTATTTATTTATTTATTTTGGCTGTGTTGGGTCTTCGTTTCTGTGCGAGGGATTTCTCTAGTTGCGGCGAGCGGGGGCCACTCTTCATCGCGGTGCGCGGGCCTCTCACTGTCGCGGCCTCTCTTGTTGCGGAGCACAGGCTCCAGACGCGCAGGCTCAGTAGTTGTGGCTCACGGGCCCAGTTGCTCCACGGCATGTGGGATCCTCCCAGACCAGGGCTCGAACCCGTGTCCCCTGCATTGGCAGGCAGATTCTCAACCACTGCACCACCAGGGAAGCCCCAAACGAACCCATTGTTAAGTAGCCGAGGTTTTGGTACCCAAACCTCGATGCAGATTTCAGGCGAACTGGTCGCACCCCATGGGCGGTTTTCTTTCTTCTAAGCTACTTATGTCTGAACAGCCTCAGACCCAGGAGGGTCACACTGTTTCACCCCTTAATTCTCAAACCCAAATCTTAAAATCTTATTGCTACAATGCAAGGAAAAGCCAACACCAGGGAGAGTGGGTCTGGAGAGTTAAGAGAAAGAGAAGATGTCCTCTAAGTCCAAGGGCATAAGTGTCCCAGGCTGTCCTCCCCCACCCTTCTAGTCCGGGGCAGTGGCCCTGGCCTGACTGCCTATATTAATCAGGGTTCTCCAGAGAAACAGAACCAGTAGTATATATATACACATACATATATAGTATGTATACTTTATATACACACATGCACACACAGTGGTCTATATATACAGTATACACACACTCATGCACACACTTCCTAATATTACTATAAGGAATTGGCTCACGTGATTATGGACGGAGGCTGACAAGTTCCACAATCTGCAGGGTGAGTCACCCAGCTGGGGACCCCAGAGAGCCTGGTGGGTTAGTTCCAGTCTGGGTCTGAAGGCCTGAGACCCAGGAAGAGCCAATGTTTCAGTTTGAGTCTGAAGGCAGGAAGAATCCCCAGTCTGAAGGCAGTCAGCTAGGAGGAATTCTCTCTTCCTCGGGGGAGGGTCAGCCTTTTGTTCTATTCAGGCCCAACTGAACTGATGAGACGCACCCACTGTGGGGAGGACTATGTGCTTGACTCAGTCTGCTGATTTAAATGTTCATCTCATCCCAAAACGCCACAGAGACACGCAGAAGAATGTTTGACCAAATATCTAGGCACCCCTGGCCCAGCCAAGTTGCTACATAAAATTAACCCTCACACTGCTGTGTAGGAGAGAGGGCTTAAAGAGCCGAAGCACGTTGGCCAACAGGAAAGAGAAGCTTCTCAAGCTTTCTCAGGGTTGAAAATTCTGCCTCAAGAAGTATCAGGCCCAGTGGTGTTCTGAAATCCAACTAACCAGACCATGCCTCCTCCCCCTTAGCCAGTGAACTTTCTTCCATCTTGCATTCAATTTGGATCCATCCTTGTGGGGAGCGAGGGATCAGGGGAGAGGTGCTTTAGGCCTTCTGGAAGCCCGTCTCCATTCATTCACTGAGCCTTGAGTGGGGTCACATGCTGGGCAGTGGGGACCACGAGATGGATCTAACCAGTCCCTGCCTTCCGGGAGCTCACGACCTAAGGAGGAAGAGAGGTGTGGCTGGGAAGTAAGAGAGGCTCCCATCTAGACAGGCCCTCCAAGTGGCCACCAGGTCATCTCACGGCACCATATTTCTCCAGAACGGCTTTGGCTGCCCGCTGCACCTCCAGCTCCTTGGCATGGCTTTGTAAGCCCCTCGCTTGACCCTCAGCCACGGGTCTAACCACTCACCAGTGTCCCTCCACTTTACCGTGCTCCACTCTGTCTTCTGAGGTCCAACAGGCTCACGTGCTCCCTCAGCCTACCGTGTCCTTTCTGGCCCCCCTCTGCCTGCTGGGTCCTCTCACCCAGTTCCGGTGCTACGTCTTCCATAAAACCCTCCTTAGCAAAACAACGGCCCCTTTTGTTTCCCTCCCACATCATAGGGCTTGCATCTTTATTTAACACCGTTGATGACATATTTGTTGCTGGCAATAGCCACCGTTCACAGCGAACAGCACGTGGCCGGCACCGTGCCAAGCACTTTATGGGCATTATCTCCATTTAATCCTTTCACGACGAACCCTGGAAGCAGGTGTTCGGATCTCCTTTTCCCAGATGAGGAAACAGAAGCTCCGAAAAGTTCAGTGTCAGGTTCCCAAGGTCACACAGCTAGTCAGCGGCAGAGCTGGAATTTGAACGGAGGCTGCTTTGAGTCTAAGATCTGCTGCCTGCCTCTTTAGCATGAGTAAGGGCTCCAGGAATGTCAGTTTCCTGGGCTAAGATTGGAGGGGATGTAGGAGAGTCGGGGGCTCTGTGGGTCTATGTGAGTGCAGCTGTTTTTCAGAAGGTGGTAGGAAGGTAGTCCTGTGGGCTGTGGTCCCCGGGAGAGGGCTGGGTCCTTTGCAGAAGGCCGCTCAGCTGAACAGCCAAAAGCATCTGCCCCAGCTGGAGAAAGAAACCAGCCCCTTTGCATTTGGTGTGAAATTGGCTCCCAGGCACCACTCCACCTCCCACCTCCTCAGACTCAGACAGGAAGGCTGTCAGCCTTGTCTTGTCATGTCTGACTGGCTGAATGACAGCAGTGACACGTGTGTGGGAGGCACTGAAACAGGGGATCCCTTAATAGATCCAGTACCTCTCAGCCCCAAGGCTTAATATCCACTGGTTGGGTGGTGGGGCAGCGTCAATGCGTGAGGACCCATCAGCCTCTGCAGGGACCAGGGTGAGGGGAGTGAGACACTCCCAGAATTTAAGGGGGCACCAAAAAACTCGGTAACCGAGATAAATGATATTGCAATGCAATATTTGGAAAGCAAAATTAATGCAAAATATCTGCGATGGAGAGGCTTTTCCTGACTCCTGAGGAGCAGAGCTATGTGATCTAATGAGCAGGGCAGCTGGCCTCCCAAGGCTCTGACTTTCCAGGGATCTGGAAGGTTTCCTGTTTCTCTCTGATCCAGTGGAACCAAACTGCATTCATTCATTCCTTCACTCACTCACTCAATGAGCATCTATGGAGTAATTTCGCTGTGCAGATAAGCATATCATTTGCAAATAATGACAAATTTATGTTTATAGCTTCCTTTCTAGTTCCATCTCTCTCTCTCTGCCTCTATCTCTATCTCTCTAGCATTAGCTAGACTTCCAGTACAATTTTGAATAGTGCTGCCAATAGCAGGCACCCTTGTCCTTTTCCTGATTTCATTGGGAAGGAGCCTCAAATTTCATCATAGAGTATAAAGTTTACTGGAAGTTTTTGGTATGTACGTTTTATAAGGTTGTGGAAATTATATTCCATTTGAATTTTGCTAAGAGTTTTCTTCCTTTTTTAAAATCGCAGATGGGTGTTGAATGTTGTTGAATGCTTTTTGTGCATCTTTTGGTATGATCGTATAATATTTTCTCCTTAATCTGCTAATATGTTGAATTATATCAACAGATTTCCTAATATTGAGCTGCCTTTGCCTTCCTGGGATAGCTCTCTTTGGTCATATTATATTTTATATACAGCTGGAATGGATTTGTCACTATTTTATTTAGGATTTAAAAAAACCCATATTAACAACTAAATTTGAACTGTGATTTTTTTGTCCAGTTTTGGTAGTAAGATCACACAAGCCTTATGAAAATGAGAAGGTCAGTCCCCTCTCCCCATCCCCCAATTCTCTGAAAGGGTTTGTGTAAAATAGAAATTACCTATCTCTTGAGGGTTTTCCAAAACTTGCTTCTGTAACAGGCTAGGTATCTTTGGGAAGAGGGAGAAGCTTTTAACTACCTATTATATTTTAAAAATGTTATTGTTTATTCAGTTTTTCTATTTCTTTTCGGTCAGTTTTTGTAATTTCTCTTTTTATAGAAAATTGTCCATGTCATCATTGTCTTGAAGTTGTACATTGTTTTTTTTTTTAATGATTTCAAATCTTTCTTGTATCTTTTTTTTCCTTGTTTGAGGTTTGTCTATTTTTTTTTTTTTTTGAGGTTTGTCTATTTTGTTAAACTATAAAGATTTCATGTTTTGGTTTAATCATCTCTAATACTTTCTCCACTTCATTAATTTCTGCCGTCATCTTTATTACTTCCTTTATCCTAACCTGATTGTCTTTTCCTAGCTTCTTGAGTTAGACAAGGAACTCATTTACTCTTTTTTAATTTTAATATTTTAATTAAAAAAAAATTTTTTTTTTCTGGTCATGCTGTGTGGCTTGTGGGATCTTGGTCCCCTGACAAGGGATTGAACCAGGGCCCCGTGCAGTGGAAGAGTGGAGTACTAACCACTGGACTGCCAGGGAATTAATTTACTTTTAATCTTTCTTGGTTTTTAATAAATACATTGAAAACTAGATTTTTCCTTCAGGTATGACTTTAATCATGTCCCACAAATTTTACATGAAGTATAGTCATTGTGATTTGCTTCTAAATATTTCATAAATTTCTATTGTGAATTTCTTTTTAATTCATGTTGTTCAGGAGTGTGTTTAGTAATTATATTGTAATTAAATAGCATTATTTACCAATTAATTAAATTTATGAATGTATTTTACCAATTTCCAAGTTCACCTTGTTTCTTGCATGACACTTTTTCCTCTTGATTTCTCTTTTCTTCTCGTTAAAGTAAAATCTTTGTTACTTCTCTGAGTTAGATTCCTTGGGTGGTAAACATTTAGTCTTTTATGTTTGAAAATGTCGATTTCACTTTCAGTCTTGAATGATAGTTTAGCAGGGGATATAATTCTAGACTGCCTCTTATTTTTGCTCAGTCCTTTGAAGATTTAGCTCCCTTGCCCTCTGTCCTCTATTGTGGTGATGAGAAGCCTCAAGTCTTTATATTTAAAAATTTTTGTATTTGATAATTTTTTTAGAATAACTTTTTCTTTATCCTCGGTGTTCTTTAGTTTCACAAGGGTATAAAGTTAGATGTGGTCTAAAAAAATGTATTCTATTTAGCCCTCAGTATACATGTTCAATTTGAGGACCCATATTTTTCTTCAATTCTGGAAAATCCTTACCCTTTATCTCTTTGAAAATTGCTTCCTCACAATGCCCTCTATTCTCTTCTTCTGGCACTCTCATTAGACACATGTTTGAGCCAGAGTTTTTTTTTTTTTTAATAGCTCTTTAATATTTTTATTTATTTCTCTGTGTTGTGGTCTGAGTTATTATTACAACACCATCATCCAATGTATTCATTCTCTCTTTAACTTTATCCTCTAGCATTTATCACTCCTATTGAAAAAAATGTAAATTAAGTGCCTATCTATTTTGCGTCCAGCATTTCTAAAAGGTTCTTCTTTTTTAAATACCTCTGACCTTGTTTCACTTCTGTTTGTTTTTGTTTCACAATACATTAATGTTATGATTCATGTTATTTCTTCCTTTGTGGGTCTTGAATAATCAGAACAATGATTTTCTGGTTGCTCTATTATTCTACTTTGGTCTGGGGTGAATTAGCCTCCTGCATATTGGTTTTGCTGGCTGCCTTTCTTAGTGCTAGACTTCCTCATGTGTTTTGGAACTTGGCTTTGTAGGAATATCTTGAATGGGAATCCCCTCCATTCCCCCAATGCCACATTCCCCTTCTGTAGTCATCTCCAACCCTGTCACTGAGGCCCCCATCCGAGGGCCTGCTCTCATTTGGGTGGCTGACACTCCAATTCTTTGAGGAGGTAGAAGGGGCTCCAGGCTCCACGAGCCTGGCTGGCTTGCCCAGGTCCTGACTGGCAGACTGCAGCTCCCTACTCCCATCTTCCTAATCACAGACCTCCATGCAAACCTCAAACATGGGCTGGAGTACATTGCAGTTTGTTTTTAACTCTTTTCTCTGGTAGGAAAACCCCAATGCCAGGCCAGTGAGTCTAGATCAGAATCCCTACCTCCTGCATTTTTGTCCCTTGTACCCAGTGAGATAGATCTCCTGGCCACCTCTGCCTGCCTCTTGGCCCCAATCCCAGCAGATCTGCAACTTCACCGGCCTTTTCTCTTTGTTCTTTTCTACCATATCTAGTCCAGAAAGATATTTATCTTGCGTTCGAAAGTGGCTATGCCTTTTTAGTTCTCACTATTTATATTTTATCTATGAGTGCCATGTGTTGGGATCAGAGGGAGAGCTCACAGCATGAACTTTAAGTGCCATCTTGGCTGGCAGGCTCCTTTAGTGTTGAAACCAGTTTCAGTTTTTTTTTTTAAACAAAATATTATTACTTGCAACCTAAAACATCCTAACTGATAGAAACACCTGTCTTGTAAGATTGGAAGATTACATTAGATTTTCCAATGTAAACCCTCTGAACAGTGGCCAGCCTAGAGAAAAGCTTGATAAAAGGCAGCTATTACTTTAATTGTTTTATTGTTTGTCTTTTCCCCACATGCTTCTTCTCACTTTGGGTTCAGCCCAGCAGAACCTGTCAGGGAGGATTTCTGTTGGGCTGTATCTGCCCTTGATCATATGTATGGTCTTCCTTCGTCAAACATACTGGTTTTCTGGCTATTTCTTCCACTCTCCTTAATAAAATATTTCACGTTTGCTCCTTCAGAATTAAAATTTCCCTCAATTTCTAAATGACAGTTTGGAAAAAACTTGACTAAGAGTCCCACATCATTGCTTTAAGTCCCACCCATGCCGTTAGTGGCAGGACCTTGGGGAAATCACTCATCTCTAAGCCGCCTCACAACCAAATAGGGGTGATTACAGTTCAGTGCGAGATTTCCCTGAGATAATGGAGGTGCAGCTCTTTGCAAACTGTGAAATGCTGTGCAAATTTGAGGAAAAATAATTATGGTCACATTTATTAAACATTGCATCATATTATTTAACTCTGACAACACTCTACCTAATGCATGGTGGTGACCTAAATGGGAGGGAAGTCCAAAAGGGAGGGGATCTCTGTATGTGTATGGCTGATTCATTTTGTTGTGCAGTGGAGGTTAACATAACATTGTAAAGCAACCATACTCCAATAAAAATTAATTAAAAAAAAAGAAAGAATAGTGACTTGATGAGGCAATTCTCTCTCTATATTTTCTGATATAGCGTATAAATAAGATTTTAAGATTCCTCTCCCAAACTGTGGCAGACCCTGGAGAGAGGGTGTGAGGGATTCCGAGTGGGATGTTTGCTTGGATTCAGGGTCTGAGGACTGGTGGCTTTGGAGTGGGAGCTGGTTCCCCGAGTGACGGGGGTTGCTGATGACCCACGGGGGAGGGAGGTGATTGCCGGATGCCATCTCCGAATTCTGCCTGCACGTGCTCTTCCTGCTTCTCCCGGGATTGCTATGGAAACCTGGACAGAGGCATTCACTCCATGTTCAGCCTTTACTGGGTGTTTTCCCTCCTGGCCTCAAAGCTTACCAATCATTCTTTCCTGCGTGCAGATCAGGTGATTCTCCTGGGCCCTGTCTGGGCAGAGTGACTGACAAGTCAATTTGGTCAGACAGTTGCTTGTGCTGTTTTCCTGTTGAACTGAGCTCCTTATTTGACTCCTGGTAAAATGAGTTTGAGCTGAGGCTGGGAGCTGGAGGTTGGGGGATCAGGAAGGCTGGGGAAGGGATCCCCAGTGGGCCTTCTCTTTTCCAGGAGGGGCTCAGAGGAAAAGGTGGGAATCTAAACCCACAGGTCTGAAGCATGTTGAGATGGGGGTAGTGGTGGTGGCATCATTCCCATTATACAGATGACTCAGTTAGGGAGCTGAGCTGCTTTATCCAAAGCCACACGACTTGAGTGGCCGAGCCAGGAATCTACATGAAGGCTTGGCCCTGAGCACGGGGCTCTTTCTGCTGCTTAAGTCGAGGGAGAAATGAAAGAGGCCTTTGCCCGATTTGGGGTGTTTTTCCCTCCTTGTGATGGGGAAGGGAAAGTGGCTAATGTTGTGGGTCTGTGGCTCATGTTGCTCAAAGAACAAACTGTGATTTCTTCTCAAGAGAACTCATGACAAATCTGCGTATGACCTGACCCAGGACTTTGAGCCGTCCCCAAGTGCCACCTCCCGAGAGGGCCCCTCCACAGCTTCAGCTTGCCCCTCCAACTGACGGGGAGCTCACTCCTTGAAAGTTGCAGCTGAGGCAGAGAGGAGAGAGCATGTTCCTCAAGGCTGAAGCCCCGGTTTCTGTCTCACTTCTGGCACTTCCTGGCTGTGTGACCTTGTGCAAGTCACTAAGCCTCTCTGAGCTTCAGCTTCACAGTTTGTGCAATGCGGAGGACCATCATTGCCCTGCCTGCTTATCAGGGTTGTTGTGAGGATTTAATGAGATTGGAAATGTGGACACGCTTTGTAAGCCCATAGGGCTATACAAGTGTCTATATAGAAGCGATGTGACTCAGAGGTTCCCGGAGTCCCAGGCCCGGAGGCAAGGCTGCCGTCCCAAGACCAGGTCCTCGGGGTTGGAGAGAGCAGCCTCAGGGTTTTCGGCCATTCAGTGGCCATGCTGGCGATTCTTCCTTTAAGGAGTCCTCTGGTCCCTGGCGTCAGCCAGGGGTTAGGGATTTGTGTCTGGTGATGTCTCAGCCATCAGACCTGCTGTCTGCTGAGTGGCAGGAGAGGCCGCTGTGACGCAGTGGACCCAGCAGAGCGTGGCTGCCGAGGGAGGGAGTGGCGATGCACAGCTGGGTGGAGCTAAAAGGTGACTTGACTTCTTTCTCTGGCCACGGCCGAGCTCCTGTGCTTCCAGAGTCACGTAGGGCCTCAGCTAATAGCTGCTCAGGGAGCGGGACTAGGTGGTGATGAGAGTGGCCAAGTTTGGAAAGTCACGTTCCCATCTATCGCGGGCAGAAGTGGGAGCGGGGATGGGGCACACAGCACTTACCCCCTTCCCCTCCCTGCAAAACCCTCCTCTCACTTCACTGGGGCCTTCAGATCCGGCAGTAAGCTTGGCTGGAGGTCAGGTGACAGGATCAAGCCTGAGTGGAGGCTGGAGATGTCCCGTAGTTCCAGCCTCCCCCCTGGGCTCAGCATTGATCTTGCTGTCAGCTTATCAGACCCTGATGCTGGGGCCGACTTATGCAAACAGACCTTAGTCTCCATCCAGAGCCCCAGCCCTTCCCCTCTCTTCCCCTTAGCTGTCATCGTTCCCATTTCTAACACCTGGGGCCATTCCCAACTCTTTCTCTTTGGTCAGTATAGGCCCCCATTTCCCTCCTTGCCCTTGCTGGCTGCCGCCATCCTTGGACCCCAGCCCCATGTGGGTGCCTATAGGCTCAAGGACAGGAAGCAAAGTCAAGGGCACTGGGGACCTGTTTTGCTCCTGGCCCTTTAAACTTTACAACACACTGATGAAGTGGGTTCTAATTATTCCCATTTTACAGAAGAGGAAACTGAGGCTCAGAAAGTCTAAGTATCATGAATGGTGGAGACAAGATTCAAACCCACATCCATGGGGCTCCAAAGGTCATGCTGGGTCTTGGTGGATTTACCAACCTGCCCTCATTCCCGGGGGGTGGTCTTGTCCCCGGGCGGTGCATTTCCTGTCCTGGACATCTCCCATTAGTGCTGTCTCCCTGAGATCTTGACGTTCAGTGCATGGCAGGATCAGCCACCTGGATCCACTTCAGGCCCGTTCTGTGACCAAGTTTTAGATGTTCCTTATGGACCCTAAGGACCTTATGGGCGCTTAACCTTGAATCTGTTTCTCTGCCCCGCTCAGTCATTCTGTGCAGTCATAATGTGAAAGGAAGACCCAGAGACAAAGAATTTAGAAAAGAATAAGCTGCCTTGTAAAGAATTTCAAGGGAGTCAAGACTTCATAAGGAGAAAGACAACAGGAATTTAAAGAAAAAACCCAGGGCAAAGCTATCAAGGTTGCTGAGTTAGACTGAGTCCATTCATCATGGAAGTAGCCATTTGCATGCGTTATCCTCAAAGATTGTGATAAATTTTCAGGTATCAGCATTGCAAAAGTCAGGGATAAAGGGTTTTGGTTATTTTTTTGTTTGTTTCGTTTTGTTTTGCTTTGTTATGGGCTTAGCCAATAATGGGAAAGGCTTGAGATTCTGTTTGTTTTGGGGCCAGAACCAGATGGAGCACTCCTCTTATTTTTGGTTCCTTTTTTCTGGTTGGGAGACGTGGTTCGCTCACTTACTCAAAATGGTGGCAGAAACTGGGGTGAGTTTTGTCTCCATGCTAATAAATCCCGTCTCTGCTGAAACTATCCAGACAGCAGATTTCATTGTTTGCAGCTGATTGAAGAAGCCCGAAGGATCAGTGGGTCTAGGTCCTCTATTTACAGGTGAGGAAGCAGTGGCCCACCGGGTAGGCCGGTGTGCACCCAAGGCCGTGCTGACGTCCCTGTTCCTCCTGGTCTGGGGTCCAGTGCCCTTTGTCCACTCAGGTCTGACCAGGAGGCCCAGAATAAGCTGGTGTGTTCCAGCCTGCAATCAGCGCTTACCAGCTTCGTTTAGAGAGAGAGGCCCTGCTGCTGTCCTGGACAGGGTCCGTTGGTCCTGGGTGACCTAGACCTTCATTTTGCCATGGGAGTGACATGCTGGATGCCCTGCTTGGCTCACCTCCCCACAGGTAGGGCCTTTTGAGCCCCAGCACAGGTTCAGTCCCAGGCCAGGCCCTAGGACCCCCCAGACACAGGCAAGGAAGGAGACCATGTCACGCTGAGGAATCCATGTCAGATCTTCCGGGTTGCTTGTTTGGCTCTGCCCTCATGTGCTAAATGTTACAAATATTAATAATAATAATCATTAGAGGCCAAGCATTGTGCTGATTGCTTTGTACGGTGTCACATTAATTACTCTAGCAACTATAAGAGGTGGGTTTTATTTTATGGATGAGTAAACCGAGGAACAGAGAGGCTAAATGACTTGCCTGAGATCCCAAACTAGGGAGTGCTTATGGAGCTAGGAGTTGAGGCTCATTTTGTCTGAAATCAGAATTTGTTCTCTGAACCAGGCACGAGCTGCCTTATTCATTGAGTTCAGTTCATTTACTCGGCTGCAGTGCTGTGGTAGCTCCTTGGCCAAAGTGCCCCCCTTCCTGCCCCTGGAGCTCCTGGTGGCGTGGGGGATGGGATGGGGCAGCACTTAAGGTCCCGTCACCTGTTGATGTCAATCGTCATGCTTCTGACAGTCTCAAGTTCCAAGCATCCCCGGACTCTTGGTCCCCTGGAGTTAGGATCCAGGCTTTTGGTGACCATTTGTCTCCTGGCAGGTGGCGTTGCCTGTTCAAATCCTTGGACCTCTCTGGGCTGAATGAACTCCCGGTCCCTTCTCAGCACTGATGCTCTGATTCTAAGATTCTTAGTCACAGAGTCCCCTGGCCTAACTAGATGGGTTACACAGAAAGCTTGCAGGAGGGTAGTCTCTACACGTTAGCACGCTAAGAATGATACCTTCCCAGAAAGGAAAACATCTCTTATTTTCTTCCAGTAAATCAAGGCTGGGAGGTGCATTTGTTTAATGGGCTCTGTCCACAGCTAATCCAATTTGGTAAGTGACCTGGGGGGGCGGGGAAAGACGCTGACCTGACACTTCAGAGCGTGGACTCAGAGTAAGGGGCTTAGGCAGCAATACCCGCGGAACTGGAAGCAGGAGAAGGGGTGGAGAACCTACCTGTGGTCCAGGGTTTCCTGCGCCTCCCGCTGTGACACGCACAAATGCACCTATATGCACAGGCACACCCACACTTAATGTGTTAGCGCTGTGTTGTCTTTCCCTTCTGGCTCGTGGTCTGAATGTCTGCTACATGTCTTTCTGTTTGTCCACGGAACCACAGCTGGAGGAGAGCCAGAGGCCAGACCCACGTACCACGGCGGACAAGTAATGAGCATGTTGGGATGGGCAGGCATTCAGATTGAAGGAGAGGTGTATGGTGGACAGAATAATGTGCCCCCCACCAAATGTCTACATCCTAATCCCTAGAACCTGTATACATGGCAAAGGAGACTTTTTCAATGTGATTAAATTAAGGATCTCAAAATGAGATGACCCTGGATTATCCAGCTGGGCCCAGTGTATCACGTGGGTCGCTATAAGAGGGAGGCGGAGGGTGAGAATCAGAAAGGAGATGGAACGTGGGAGGGAGTGGCCGCGCGATGTGCTTTGAAGGGGGAGGAAGGAGGCCATGAGCCTAGGTACGCAGCAGCCTCTGGAGGTGGACAAGTCAAGGAAATAGATTCTCCTCTAGAACCTTCAGACAGAATGCAGCTCTGCCGACACCTTGATTTCAGCCCCTTAAGATCCGTTTGGGACTCCTGACCTCCGGAACTGTAAGATAATATATTTGTGTGGTTTTAAGCCACTAAGTTTGTGGTAATTTGTTACAGCAGCAACAGGGAAGGAGCACAAGGGTCAGGAAGACCCAGTAAGGGGGCAGGTGGACACCTTGTCTCTCCAGGTTCACTGGCAGGCTGGCGCGGCAGGCAGAACGAGGAGGCAGATCCGGCAGCAGGAGAGGGCCTCCCGGGGGGCGGGGAGCAGGGTCAGGCTGAACATCCTTGCAGGGCAGAGCTCAACAGTGTTTTAGAGGTGCTGAGATCCTAGGCACAAAGATAGGGGTTCGGGTGTTAGGGATCAAGGTAGACATTTGGGGACTGGGTACAGGGTGTGGCTGGAGAAAGGAACAAAGCAAGAGCCAGTCCCAACAAGGTTACCTTGGTGCTGAGCTGTGTGCTCTGACCTCCACTCTCCTCACTTGTAGAGTCAGGGTTCTCCAGAGAGACAGATTACCTATCTATCTATCTATCTATCTATCTATCTATCCATCTATCTATCTATCTATCTATCTATCCATCTATCTATCATCTATCTATCTATCCATCTATCTATCCATCCATCTATCTATCTATCATCTATCTATCTATCCATCTATCTATCTATCTATCCATCTATCTATCCATCTACCTATCTATCCATCTATCTATCTATCCATCTATCATCTATCTATCCATCCATACATCCATCCATCTATCTATCTATCTATCTATCTATCTATCTATCTATCTATCTACCTATCTATCTATCCACCTATCCATCTATCTATCCATCCATCCATCCATCTATCTATCTATCTATCCCACCATCCATCCATCCACCATCCATCCATCCATCCATCTATCCATTTATCTATCTATCTATCTATCATCTATCTATCCATCCATCCATCCATACATCTATCTATCTATCTATCTATCTATCTATCTATCTATCTACCTATCTATCTATCCATCTACCTATCCATCCATCCATCTATCCATTTATCTATCTATCTATCCATCCATCTATCTATCTATCTATCTATCCATCCATCTATCCATCTATCTATCTATCATCTATCCATCTATCTATCTATCTGTCTATGTAATGAGGAATTGGCTCACGTGATTTTGGAGGCTGAGAAGTCCCCCAGTCTGCTGTCTTTAAGCTGGAGACCCAGGAACACACATGTACATGCACACACCCACACATGCACTCATGCGTGTAGACACATGGTGTAGTTCAGTCTGAGTATGAAGGCTGAGAACCAGGGGAGCCGATGGTGTAAATCCCAGTCCAAGGGCAGGAGAGGATGAGATGAGAGGTCCCAGTTCGAGCCAGGGAGGCAGGAAAAAAGGGGCGTTTTCTTCCTTCCTCTGCCTTTTTTTTCCTACCCAGCCGTTCAGCAGATTAGACGAGGCCCATCCACACTGGAGGTGGGGGGCGTCTGCATAACTCAGTCCACGGATTCAAATGCTGATCTCATCCAGAAACACCCTCACCGTCACGCTCAGAAATAATGTTTAATCTGGGTGCCCATGGCCAGTCAAGGTGACACATGGCATCAACCATCACAGAGGTCTTGGTTAGATAGAAGCCACAGAGTGAGGCTGCAGGCTTGATCCAGTCCATAGAGGCGTTTGACCTGTACTGAGTTTTTGAGAACATTTGGACCAGCATTTAAAAATCATTAGATTTCACATGGAAATCTGAAGTTCTCAGTTCTCTGAACATCTGAGGTGGTCTGGCGACATTGGACCTGCACCCCTGCCATTGCAGAGTATCCCAGTCCGTTCCAGCTGGAGGTGGGCCATTCCTGGGGGGGTGGAGCCTACAGCCATGGAGATGGGGCCACAGTCACCTGAAAGGGAAAGCGTAGGCTTTTTAGACCTGGGTTGAAGGGAACCCGCAGGGAAGTGTGTGAGTCAGCTCCTTACAGCGCCTGGGCTCCAGATACAGCTTGACAAGTGCCGACTGCAGCGGGACTCTTAGCCACATCCATCCAGACACTAAGCTCCTATTAATGTAGTCAGAGAAGGCAATTGTTTTCTTGGCAGCCATGTGGCTGACGGCTGCACAGACCTTACTGTCAGACGGAGACACTCGGCCGCCCGCAGGAGCGGCTGCGAACCTGAGACGCCCGTGCTTGGGTGTTAAACCTTCCAGCAGGCTTTGCACTCTGACCCTGTCAGCGTGGGCTGTCACTTCAGCTGCCCTTCAGTGCTGGTGCCTCTGCACTGGACCTAGCCCACATGAAAGGGCGGCAGGACCCCAGGTGGTGGGTTGAGAGCCTGCCTTCCCCCTGCCAGGCTCACTTCCCTGGTTTCCTGACCCTTCTGGCCTCCTCCTTCCTGGGCACACCCTGGGCCCCCACGGTGACCTGGTTTGGATGTCTTCCTGATTTGCCCTCCTCAGACTCGCTCAAATGGACATGATCTTGGTTCTGACCTCTGGATCTATGCATCTTGACTGGGGCTAAAAGCCACCCCTTTGCTCCTGCTATGTGGGGTCCGATACCGGCCAGGACTCTTCACCAGCCCCAGCAGTACCCTCTCGCACCACCACCATCTGTCTATTCTACTTCCCTGATATCTCTTGAGTTTGCTCGTTTCTCTCAGCCCAGTACCACTACTCTGGTCCAAACCATCACCTTCTCTCACCTGGACGGTTACCTGGGACCCTACCTGGGCTCTCTGCCTCCAGGTTTGGCTCTTTCGACCCGTTCTCTAACAGCAACCAGAGGATTCTCTTCAAAGGTGAACCTGACCATGATAACTCTGTTCGGAATCCTTCAATGGATCACCCTGATTTCTGGACAAAGCCTGGGCGCCGGGCGCTTCACGATTTGGTCTCTGTTCCTTCCTCCAGCCTCATGGCTCTGCAGACCCCCACCTACCAGCCCATGCTCTAGCTAAACTGGTCTATTTGCATCGTCCCTCGTTCTCTCTGAAATTTGGACTTTTGTACACGTTATTCCCTTTGGTTGGAACCTGCTTCTGCCCCACCCCTTTCACCTGGGTACCTCACCTTTCACATGTCAGTGTGGGTGCCACTCCCTCCCCACACACCCCCAGGCTGAGCTCCCCAGCCCAGTACTGCTAGGAGATCTTGCCCTCCTGTCGTGGCACTTGCCACCCTCAATGGTTATTGCTTCCCAAGTTTTCTGTTTTCCCCACCAGGCTGTAAACTCCATTAAGTCAGGGACCATGTCTGTTGTGCCCTCCGTGATATTTCCACCACCTGACCTAAGCCCAGGACATAGCAGGTGCTTGATGTGTACTATATCGAATGAAGGAATGAATGAATGATGATGAGGACAGAGCCAAGAGCAGGGAAAATCCATGTGGGTAAATAGAGACCTTCCTCTATGTTGATCCAAAGTCATCTTTAATTGACACTCTCTGGGCAGCACCCTGGAAGGGAGTTCTCCAGGTGAGGGGGGAGGGCCGAGGAGCAGGTCATAGGAATCTTCTCAACTGTAGTAACACCTTGTCCCCGCTTTTCCACCTTGTCCGTGGAGGGAGCACAGGGGATGTTGACAGCTGCCTTGTGGAATCAAGTGACATTTCCACTCATCAAAACAGGAAATGAGCTCAATTGGCGTAACTACTGTCAGGAAGAACCGAGAATTCCAGAGCTCAGCTTTCTTAACCACTGTGCCATCCTACCTGAAATCAGGCTGGGGCTCACTTCCTGTAGGATGGGCTAAAGAGCAGTGAGGGAATAGGTAAAAATCTGAGCTCCACCATGTGCAGCTGTGTGACTTGGGGCAAATTTCTTACCCTCTCTGGGTTTTCGTTTCATGTTACCTAATCCCCAGGGCTGTTGTAAGGACTCATCTCTCATTACTTTGAAGCTCCTAAGGGGCAGGGACCAGGCTTCTCCATGGGGGGTTGCTGGCTGCTCAACACTGGCCTGGCCCATCCTTAATAGCCCTAAAAGCGTGATCATTGAATTGAAAAGCTCTTTGCAGACCTCCCAGATTCCAGACTTTCTAAAATCCTTCATGAGTTAGGCACTTGAGCAGAGCAGTGAAATCCACTCTATCCTCGCGAACTGGACAGTTGCCTCATGTCACTGATGTGTATTATTATTTCCTCTGCTATAATGCATGTCTTTTTAAAAGAAAATTAGTATCTGTCAAGCATCATTACACAATGAACCCTGCAAAAGGGCAGCCAACGGCCGTACATCAAGCATCTGTCCCAGCAGAGGCAGCAGTGGTGAGGGTTGGTCTGGGGCCAGGTCATCACGGATGCTCTGGTGAACAGCTCCAAACCAAGGTTTCTCCTCTCTGGGGTGTCTCGCCCACTCCCCCAGGTCCCTGGCAGCTGTCCTAGGCTGTGGAGTGGGAAGGATTCCATATGACTATCTGACCTGAGGAGTGAAATCCACTTCTGAAAGCGCTCAGAATCCGCACAGCTGCAGAAACTTGTGCAAATGAGAAAGATGGAAGAACAGGTGGGGCACCGTGCTGGAAACGACTCCTTCCAAGGGTCCCGTAATTTTATGCCTGGTGATGCTACGGCCTCATCACTCAACCTTTAAGAGGGGAGCCCCTTTCAGAGACGAGGAAACTGAGGCTTGGAAAGAGTCCAGCCTGGAACTGCTCTGACCCCAAAGCTCCATAGGCTGTGCTGCCTCCCTGCCTTCTGAAGGTCTGTGAAATGTGCATGGGGGAAGGCCAGCGGTGCAGGGGTGTTTGGGCTTTAATCTACGTAGGGTGGAGGCCAGCCTAGGACTCCCGTGGGATCGGCCAGCCACTCAGACATATTTTTGATTTCTCACTGTGCTGGCTGGTTGCTGGCAAGGGCCACCCTTTCCTTGGCCTGAATGGAAGTGACATAGGACAGCCCTCTGGTGGTGGGTAAAAGATGGTGGTTTAGGTGCTTTGTCCCATTGGGCCTCCTAAGTGGCCAAGAGATCCCATAAAACCCCACTGTGGTCCAGGCTGGGCCCTGCCCTCCACTCTG
Source organism: Balaenoptera ricei (assembly GCF_028023285.1). Taxonomy (NCBI): domain Eukaryota; kingdom Metazoa; phylum Chordata; class Mammalia; order Artiodactyla; family Balaenopteridae; genus Balaenoptera; species Balaenoptera ricei. Next base: position 53,611,971 of record NC_082658.1, on the reverse strand, counting down.
CTCTTCCTCCCCCAACTTGTCCTCCTTCATCTTCATCTCCCCTCCCTTCCCTCCCTCCTCCTCCTCCTCCACTTTCCCCCAGACAGCCCTCACAGCTTCTCACCAGCCAGCCCATGGAACTGGGAGAAAAAAGAGCCAGCCTCACATGTGAGGGAATAAATGCTGAGCTGTGACAATCCTGTCTGCCTCAGAAAGAGAGGTTTTATGTAGTTTTTGGCATTTACAAATCCTTTGTGAAAAGGTCACCCTGTTCTTGGAATCTTTTATTAATGCTGAAGACTGGCCCCGGAAATGTCATGTCTTTTTACCATGATATTTACTCAAAAAAGTCTGACTAAGCATCTGAAATTCTATCAGCAGCTCGACCTGGACCAGGCTGAGGAATCTGCATGGGACAAATGGGTGCTGATCTCGCGGGAGCAGCTGGTCTCCCCGCCCAGAGCCCAGGTGGAGGGAAGGAGGGATGGACGAAGGCCACACCCCCTGGGCGTCCGCTGTCACTTCTCCCTGTTGTCTGAGCTCCATAGCGTCTCCTGAGTGTCACAGCTGGAAGGGGTCTTGCTGTGTGTGCAGTTCAGCACCCTCAGTTTACAGATGTGGAGACTGAGGCCCAGAGAGGAGAAGGTACCTGCAGGGACCCCCCCCCCCCAGGAAGTCAGGGGCAAAGCGGAGACCTAAGACCAGGTGTCCCGACTCCTGGGTCACTGCTCTCTCTCCCACACTGAGCTGTCGTCCAGTCTCACCCTCGCACTGAGCCTGGGAAGGGGGAAGAAAGTGAGCTTCTCTCGCTGGGTCTGAGGTTCCAGTTCCTGCATCCAGGGTCCAAGGCAATGCGGTGTGGGGGGAGATATGGGCAAGGATGGCCCTACCCAGTGCCCTTTTTCTCCTCCCTGCGACACACGAGGACAAGATGTGTAGACCAGTTGTTCTCACGTGTCAGTAGGCATCAGAATCACTGAGGGGGCTTGTGAAACTGTGGATGGCTGGACCCCACGCCCGGAGGTTCTGACTCAGTAGGTCTGGGATAGGACCCGACAACCAGTGCTTCTAAGTCACTCCTGCTGCTGCTTGGAGGGACACACCTTGACATCCGTCGGCTTAACCATGGCCTGCTGCTGTTGCCCACCCTGTAGATACTCACTCTAAGTCTTCAGCCACAGCTACGTCCACCTGCGTTCTACATGGATTTGGTCTGAGGATGATGGATGGAGAGTATCAGTGGGGGTTGGGTGGTTGGTTGGAGCGGAATCCCCCAGATTTGGACCAGGCACGCCCATGTGGCCAATTCTCCCACTCCCCCAGGTGGCAAGGGACACCCCTTCGAAGATGGGAAGAAGGAGTCTTGCTATACGGTAGTAACCCAAGAATGCCTGCACCAAGGGTGCTGAGGTTTGGGGAGGGGTGTCAGAGTGGGGAGCAGCCCGGCGATAGAGCCTTCTTTTTTTTATTTTTATTTTTATTTATTTTTATTTTTTATAAGTTTTTATTTTTAATTTTTAATTTTTATTTATTTTTTTATTTATTTACGGCTGTGTTGGGTCTTCGTTTCTGTGCAAGGGCCTTCCCCAGTTGCGGCAAGTGGGGGCCACTCTTCATCGCGGTGCGCGGGCCTCTCACTATCGCGGCCTCTCTTGTTGCGGAGCACAGGCTCCAGACGCGCAGGCTCAGCAATTGTGGCTCACGGGCCTAGTCGCTCCGCGGCATGTGGGATCCTCCAAGACCAGGGCTCGAACCCGCGTCCCCCGCATTGGCAGGCAGACTCCCAACCACTGCGCCACCAGGGAAGCCCGATAGAGCCTTCTTGATCTGGAGCTTGGTATCGAAGCTAAAGTTCACATCCTGCCTTACCTTCCTCCGCTGTGTGACCTTGGGGAGCACTTTACCTATGAAGCCCTGGTCTTCTCATCTGCAAAATGGGATTGAAGAAAATGCCTTCCCTACCACCACTGGGATTGTTTTGGAAGGAGAAGGCAGTGGATGTGAAATCAATAGGTAAACTGTAAGTTGGGTACATATGCATATTAGTTCTAACTATTATTTTAACTTTGAAAGGAAGCCAGGGGAGAAAGGTGGAACCATAGAGAGTTACTGCCTTCCATGGGGTTGGTTTAGGTTTCTTTTCTTTTCATCCTTGTGTTCAGAGAACTCAGATCAAAAAAAAAAAATGAATTACAGGAGACAAAGTCCAAACTTCACCTGTCACACCAACTTTGTTTATTTGGGATTATTTATTTTGTCCAGCTTAACTGAGGTATATATGACAAATGAAAATTGTCTATGTTTATGGTGTACAACATGATGTTTTGATATACATATATATTGTGAAATGTTTACCACAATCAAGCTAATTAACATATCCATCACCTCACATAGTTACTTTTTTTTTTTGGTAAAAACAATCAAGATCTACTCTCCTAGCAAACATCAAGTATACAATACAGTATCGTGAACTATGGTGACCATGTTGTACGTTAGATCTCCAGAACTTATCCATCATATCTGAAACTTTGGATCCTTTGACCAACATCTTCCCCATTTCCCTGGCCTCTTAGCCCTTGTAACCACCATTCTACTCTCTGCTTCTAAGAGTTGAACTTTTTTTAGATTCCATGTATAAGTGAGATCATGCAGTATTTGTCTTTCTGTGTCTGGCTTATTTCACTTAGCATAAAAGGTCTATCCATGTTGTCACAAATGGCAAGATTTCCTTCTTTGTTAAGGCCAGATGATATTCTATTGTATATGTACACCACGTTTCTTTATTCATCTGCTAATGGACACTTAGGTTTTTTCCATGTCTTGGCTATTATGAATAAAACTGCAGTGAACATGGGAGTACAGATATCTTTTTGAGACAGTGATTTTATTTCCTTTGGATATATGCCCAGAAGTGGAATTGCTGGATCAACATGGAAGTTGTATTTTTAGTGTTTTGAGGACTCCATAGTGTCTTCCATAAAGACTGTACCAATTTACATTCCCACCCACAGTACACAAGGGTTTCCTTTTCTCCATGTCCTGGTCAACACTTGCTTTTCTTTGTCTTTTTGATAAAAGTCATTCTAACAGGTGTCACACCAACTTTAGCCAAGACTCCAATCAACACGAAAGATGGGGGTTAATTCATTATTTTAGGTTTTAGAAATGTTGACATTTACTGCTTTGGGACAATGCAGCCCACATTCCCTTTTCTGGGGCTGAACGTTAATCGATAATTTCTCGTGCATGTTTTACATTCATCAGAGCTGGACTTTGTAAACCTTGCTCAAATGCACAATTAACTGGCACAGTATTAACTGCACTTTATTGCATGCCTTCTGTGTCATGGGAGCTTCATTAGCAGGATTCTAACTTTCAAGGCAGGCATCCTTGTTCCTTTGGAGGTGAGGAAACTGAGGCCCACAGATGCTAAGTTACTTGATGAGGGATGGGATCTAGTAAGTGGCAGAGTCCTTGCCTTTTGACTGTACCCTTGGCTTCTTATAAGGGCTGTGAAAAGACATTGTAAGCTTTGCAGTGTTGAACAGCTGTAAGGGACTATTATTACATTATCCCACCATCGATTTTTAGCGCTCAGAGTAATTTTCTTGAGATTTTAATTTTCCTAGTTGAACAAACATCTAGCCACTTGTTCATACCGACAGCAGCAGTATTGCCTACGTGGCCCCTGCAGCATCCTGCAGTGCTGATAACAGATCCTCCCCACCAGCGACCACAGGCAAGTCGGGGACAAAGAAAAGGGGGTTTCATGAGCCTCCTCCATCCTTTTTCCATTAGCCTATTGCCTGGGAAAATTCCAAGCTTGTTTCCCCCCCACCCCCCAACTCCAAACCACTTTGTTGCACCAGCATAATTTCTTACAACAACATTAACATATCATTGGCTCTCATTACCTTTGGTGTAATAGTTCCCTATTGGACTGTGTCAGACTAATTATGTCAGTTCCTTTTCATTCCAGTTTAGTGCTTCTCCAGAGAGTCGCAGCGCAGCACCGGTAATAATGATTAAACTGCTGTCTAATGCTCCACTGGACATCCAAACCAAACAGGGGAAAATTCCTTGCTGAAGATGGGACTCGCAGCAGCCCTTGTACTTGATGCAATTTGATGTTTTAAGAGCCATTACCCGGTGGACATTTCCACAGGACGGTGGAGGGCTGGTAGTGTTTCTTGGGGGTGGTGGAAGAAAATGCAAATCAGGGAAGGAAATAGCTCAGCAAGGCCAGGCAAGGCAAGCAGTGGCAGAGAGGCAACCCAGGAGCTTTCCACTCCCTGCTGAGCCCTTAAGTTCTGATTGGGTCCAACTGGAGCCCAGCTTTGCCACTCAGCTGGCAGAAGTGGGTGTGCAGAGAGAGCCCAGGGTAATGAATCAGGACAAGCCAATATGAAAGGCTTAAAGCTCTGTTGCCAGTGTCAGACGAAAGAGCCCAGGGAAGATGAATGAAAATGAAGTCACTTTCACCTTCCAGCCGTCGTCTCATACAGAGATCTTTGCTCCAGCCAAAATCGAACGTGCCTTTGTCTTTTTGCACAACGGGCAGGAAGGCAGTCTCCTGTTCCCACAAGAACGGAGGAAGAGGTTGATGCTCCTCATTACTTAATGGGATGCGAACTTGTTCTGTTCTGAGCACCCATTCTTTTTTTAAAAAAAATTTATTGAAGTGTCGTTAACTTACAGTGTTGTGTTAATTTCTGCCATACAGCCAAGTGATTCAGTTATACGTGTATATACTTCATCATATTCTGTCCCATTATGGTTTATCACAGGATATCGAATAGAGTTCCCTTTGAGTACCTGTTCTTGATGATTCTTAATGATCCTAATAATAATAACCAGCCACCAGCTGAACGATTACTTTATGCCAGGCATTGTGTTAAGGGTTTCACATCTGCTGGCTCGTTTAATCTGTAAAATAACCCTATGAGATGAGAAACCGGGGTGCAAGGAGAATAAGTAACTTGCTTAAGGTCACTCACCAGAACCCCCATAACTGACTCCAAAGCCTGTGCATTCAGTCAACCCCTATGATTAGGGTTGACTCCAGCCTTCAACTGTGTCCCTCAGACATGTTTTGAACATCATCGAAGGTCTTGGCTTTCTTGGGGCTGAGAGGTCAAGGTTCAATTTCAGTCCAGGGTGATCCGTTCTATGACTGGGCAAAGGCAGATGGCTGTGAGAACACCTTCATTCACTGGCTCACAAGTATTCATTTGAGTGCCTTTATGTGCCAGGCTCTGCTGGGTACTAGGATGCCAGGGTCCGCAAAGTGCTACAGACCCTGCTTTCATGGAGGCTTCAGTCCAGAAGGGAAAATGTAATCTTGATTTAGCATTTATTAAGCTCTTCCTATGGGCCAAACTCTGTGCTAAGTGCTTTTAAATAACTCAGTTTATTTAATCCTCATAGTAGCCCTCTTTCACTCCTAGAGATGAGAAAATGAAGCCTTAGAGAGTTATGCAATTGGGTCAAGGTCAGAGCTACTAACCACCACGTTCAACCATGGGCAGACCTGACCTATTCTTGGGGATTAGTATAATGGGGTGTATAGAATTTTCCCCTTGAGCGCACCTTATTCCAAGAGGAACAGGCCCTTGAGACTGTCAAGCCTGGCTCTACACCCCTCCTATGGGCCTATTGGCCTGGAGCCAGCTGGGCACATTATATCCATATGGGCCGTGCTGCCAAATTGGCTGAAGACGGAGGGAAGACACAGAAGCTCTGGCTCAGCCATCATGAGAGGACAGCAGAGGGACCTGTGATGTCTGCCCAGCGTGGCTTTGGTTTGAGGAAGGGCACACATGCCATGCCCTGTCCCAGTGGGCCATGTGGCATGCCACTGCTGCTCGAGAAATACCAGCCGGTGCTCACGGACCTTTGGGGATGTGGGTGCAATGGGATGCTTGAGCAGCCAGCTCTGCCCCCCGAGCGTGCACACAACTTCTTGCTGGACACTTAGACAAAAGCTGTCTCTTCTGATCTTGACATCAGCCAGCAAGGTAGGTATTACTATCAGTATTTGTGGATGAGGAAACTGAGGCTGGAGAAGTTAGCAACTTGACCAAAAGTCAAAGAACCAGTAAGTGGCAGAGTACGGATTTGAACTTGGGTCTGACTTTAAAGCTCAAACTAAGCCCTGTCCCCTCCCTCACGATGCTGTCTCACGAAGCAAGGCCTCCATACTTGGTGCTGTGTCTCCAGCCATCTTTACCTTTCCATCCTTCAAATCCCAATGCTGCCTCGATTATTCATTCATATCTACTCAAGAAAAATGAAAACATACATCCACAAAAAGACTTGCATGCGAAAGTTCACAGCAGCATTGTTCATAATGGTCAAACGTATGGAAACAACCCCAATGTCCATCAACTCATAAATGGATAAGCAAAATGTGGTGTATCCATGTGCTAGCCTACCATGACAATAAAAAGAAATAAAGCACTGATACATGTTATAACATGCATGAACTTCAAACATGTTTTGCTAAGTGAAAGAAACCAGACAGAAAACCCTACATACTGTATGATACTATTTACATGAAATGTTCAGAATAGGCAAATCCACAGAGTTAGAAAGTAGATCAGTGGTTGTCTAGGATGGAAGGGACATGGGAATGACTGATAATTCACACAGTTGTTTATCTTTGCAGTGATGGCAATAGTCTAAAATTAGATTTTGATGATGGCTGCACAACTCTGTAAATAAACTAATAGTCAGTGAATCGTACCCTTAGAAAGGTGAATTTTTAAAAATGTTTTATTCATATACTCCACAGTTAGGCTTACCCATAACATTTTTGAAAAAAATTTTTTAATTGAAGTGTAGATTTACAGTGTTGTGTTAGTTTCAGGTATACAGCAAAGTGACTCAGTTTTATATATATATATATACAAATTTTCAGATTCTTTTCCATGATAGGTTATTACAAAATATTGAATATAGTTCCCTGTGCTATACAGTAGGACCTTGTTGTTTATCTATTTTAGATATAGTAGTTTGTATTTATTAATTCCAAACTCCTAATTTATCCCTCCCTCTGCTTTCCCCTTTGGTAACCATAAGCTTGTTTTCTATGTCTGTGAGTCTGTTTCTGTTTTGTAAATAAGTTCATTTGTATCATTTTTTAGATTCTACATATAAGTTATATCATATGTTATTTGTCAGAAAGGTGAATTTTCTGGTATGTATGTTATACCTCCATAAAGCTTAAAAAATGAAAGAGAAATATACCTTGAAATTTCTGGACAAGATGAGCTGAAGGGCCCATCCAGTGCTCACTGACTGAGCTTCCCGGGGCAAGGCCCTCTCCCTCCTGACTCCCTGGTGGGTGTTCTTCCCACGAAGAGAGGCCCCAGACCCTGAGCTGACCTGTTTTCTTTTTCTCCCTGGATCTAAGTGAGCCATTTGCAGAACTTCAGTCTCTGGGGGTGAAGTCCAACTTCTTATTCACCATCAAAGGCACAGAATCTGGGTCAGCAGAAAATGCGCTTTTTTCCCAAGGAGCGGGGTCAAGGAGCAGGTGTCAGGCTGGCAAACTAGAAAGGAGGTCGGGAGGGGCCACGACACAACATCTGCCTCCAGGCTTGGGCCTGGGAAGGCGCTCCTGTTCAGAACCTGTGCAGGTCAAGTAGGTGAGCACTTACTGAGAACAGGTGAGACGGCTGAGCTGGGAGCAGGAGCATTTGCAAACCTGGGGCAGTGGAGGTGACCCCGAGATGGGGGCTGAGGGAAGCTGAGCCCAGGTCAGGGCTGGGGCTGCCGAGGGTTGGGGCAAGGCAGAGCAGAAGCTGGGGTGGGGCTGTCAGAAGGCAGAAGAGAGGAGAGTCACTGATTTTACCTAGATTGGTTGAGGAAGACTTTGTTTTCTCCCAGAAGGAATTATTCCCCTACCACTCACTCCCTGAAAACGTTTAATTTCAGCATAACTTACGGAAAGTTGTGCAAACTATTAGTGTAGAGCTCCATGGAGTCCACACAATGACTTAGGCAGCTTGGGCTGCCAAAGTACCGCAGACTGGGTGACTTAAACAACAGACATTGATTTCTCACAGTCTGGAGGCTGGAAATCTGAGATCAGGGTGCTAACATGGTTGGATGCTGGTGAGATCCTCTTCCTGGCTTGTAGATGGCCACCTTCTCATGGTGTCCTTATATGGCAGAGAGACACCGAGAGCAAACTCCTAGCTGTCTCTTCTTATAAGGGCACTAATCCCATTATGGGGCCCCCACCCACACGACCTCATCTAAACCTAATTACGTCCCAATGGCCCCATCTCCAAATATCATCACATTGGGGGTTAGGACTTCAACGTATGAATTTGGGATGGGGGTTATACAATTAGTCCATAGTACATAGGTATAATCAGCTCCCAGATCAAGAAATGGAACATTTCCAGCACCCAGAAGACCCCCTACATTGTCCCCTTTTGGTCCCTACCCCCCCCCCCCCACCAAGGGTATACACTGTCTGGACTTCTGGTGCCATGTGTATCCATTCCTGAATTTTGCCTATTTGTAAGCCTTGTATACACTAAATAAAAAGCATGTGCTTTTCTGGGTCCAGCTTCTTTTGCCCAATGTTATGCTTGTGAGTTTCACAAGATTGTTGTGTCCCTTCATTCTCACTGCAGTGGACTGTTCCATTGCATGAAAACAGCACATATTATTTATCTATTCAACTGTTGGTGGGTGATTGGGTAGCTCTCAGATTGTGGCTATTATGAACAGTGCTGCCATGAACATGCTGGTACCTGTCTTTGGGCGAACATGTGGATGCGTATCTGGTGGGGGTGGAATTGCTGCATCATAAGGTATGTGCCTGTTCCTCTTGAGTAGATGTTGTCAAATAATGCCCCAAAATGGTTGGACAAGTTTGCATCCCCATTGGCAGTGTGTGAGAGAGAGAGTTCCACTCCAGCTCTCCCTATAAGAACTAATATGTATTGACTAAGGTTATGGGCTCAAGTATGACCACCCCCCTGACAGTTCATAAGTTGAAACCCTAACCCTCAGGATCTCAGAATGTGACTGTCTTTGGAGATAGTGTCTTTAAAAATGTAATTAAGTTAAAAGGAGGCCATATGGGTGGGCCCTGATCCAATCTGGCTGGTGTTCTTAAAAGAAGAGGAGATTAGGACCTACAGAGAGATACCAGGTGTGCAGAGAGGGGAGGTGGAGTGAGGACAGTGAGAAGGGAGCCACCTGTCTGCCACGGAGAGAGGTCTCAGGAGAAACCAAACCCTGCTGACACCTTGATCTCAGCCTCCCAGCCTCCAGAACTGTGAGCAAATACATTTCTGTTGTCTAATCCACTCAGGCCATGGATTTTGTTATGGTAGCCAGAGCAAACTGATACAATTACTTTCTTGTGCTCAGTTCTCGCATTATCTCACTTAATCCCCACATCAACCCTGCAGACTAGGAGCAATTATGGCCTCCATGTCACAGATGAAGGACTGGGGCTTGGAGATTAATGACTTCTCCCAGGTTGTAACACAGGTGTTTACCTGAGCTTTTCCCATTTTCTGAAGATGCTCAGAGAGGCAGGTTTTGCTATTATACCCATTTTACAGATGGGGAGACTCAAGCTCAGAGACTTGCCCAAAGTCGCTTAACCAGCAAGTTTTAGGACCCAGGACTGAAATGGAAGGCCTCTGGCTTAGGCACTGTTGATTGCACTGCATCAGTCTGGATAGGCCAGGTTAAACCACAGTAATAACAATGAAACCCAGACCTTTGTGGCTCATGGCAACAAAAGTTTTTTTCTTGCTCATCTTATATGTTCATCATGGGTGTCTAGCAATGCTGCTCTTGCCCCTTCACTCTGAATCCAGGAGGGATTGCTGGAATTCTGGAGGGTCTCTCATTGGCAGTTAAATGTTCTAACCCCAAAGTGACATTCATCATTTCTGCTCAAACTCATTGGCCAGAATTAGTCACATGGTCCCTACCATATACAAGGCCAGGGTGTTCATCCTACATGAGCCCGGAAGACAGAGAGGGGGAAGAGATTACTGAACAGCACAAAATGAGGGAATGAACGAATGCATGCATGCAATTAGAATTCCCATCTGAGACTGGAGGATGTTGATGGGCCTGGGAAAGAACAGATACATACTTGAAACCAGCCCCGCATAAGGGCACTGGGGCTCTTTGGGCGCTAATGATACATTTAAAAATTGTGAAAATGTACTAGCATTCTGTCCCTCTCCATCGTTTACAGCCCCCCATGCCTACATGTTCTTTCTTTCATCAAATCTCTTTGCCTTTGACTGTGGGCAGCCGTTCCACCCTACCCACACAGGCCCCATTCCGGGGGTGATTGATCACCACTGGACACACACAGATGGATACAGAAAGAAATTTCTACTTCTTCCACGAGCCTTGGGCAGCTGTGCAGACAGCAATTTTTCATGTGAGTGTTAGCTCGGAGTCTTTCTCAGGCTCTCAAGCATAACCAAGCCCAGACAGGCTCTGTGAGATGAAAAGTAAAGCGTTGTTTTTATGATGTTATGAAAATCCTTCTTTTTCCCCCTAAAAAAGAAACTTGTTTATTTTCGTGCGTGTATGGGTTTGTAGTGAGTGTGGAAGAATTAAGCCTTTGAAACTGTCGATTTACAGCCATCAGTGATGTGAAGTCTTTGTCTTGGGGAGGAGAGAGCCTTCCAAATCGGGAAAGAAAAAGTCAGGCCCCTTCGCTCATGCACTTAGTGGCTCATTTGTTAAAGCGTTACTGAGCACCTATTGCCCGGGGTTTGGGGTCAGGGGACCCAGCTTCAAGGCTGTGCTGGATCACTTTTTAGCTATGTGCCCTGGACACTTCACTTAATATCTCTGAGTCTATTTCCTTCCCTGTAAAGTGGGGTTTCACACGAGGACAAAGATATGAAATGTATTCATTCAAGCCTAAAATTGAGTGACCACACGGCCAGTGCTGTTCTAAGCACTGGGGATTACTCCAGAGTGTAAGGAAAGCAAAGGCCCCCTCAGGCATGAGAGACACAGATATAAGTGCTATGAAGGAAAATCAAGCAGGGTAGGGGAATACTCCAGAGTGTAAGGAAAGTAAAGGCCCCCTCAGGCATGAGAGACACACATATAAGTGCTATGAAGGAAAATCAAGCAGGGTAGGGGCTAAAGTGTGGCAGGGTGCACTGGGGTGGGGGGTATATTGGAGAGTCATGGAAGGCTTCTCAGAGGCAGTGACATTTGAGCAACTGATACAAGGGAGCAAGCTGTGTGGGATGCAAGGGAAATAATCATTACAGACGATCTTTCTGTAGATGTACTAAGTGTCAGGCAGTGTTCTAAGGGCTTTGTCTGGATTCATTCATTTAATCCTCACTGCACCCTGAGAGATGAGCCCTATCGTCATCACACCCCATTTACAGAAGGCAAAACTGAGGCACAGAATTAAGTGAGTTGCTCAGGTCCCAGCATTTGAACCCAGGTGGCCATCCTAATCACCACATCACATCCCAGGCAGGGAGCTCAAGCTGGGATGAGCATTAATTTGGGGCAAAGTGCTTTGCAGATTGCAGAAGCAAACTTGAAAAGTCGTTACTAGTATTTGCTTTGGGATGTGAAGGGAAATCTATCAGTACTCCTGGAACCCGTGGCCTGCGTCCCACTTCTGCCAATTTCTTCAAGAACAAGCAGGCACTGGGGAGGCCTGTGGCCTCAGTTCCCTGCATGATTCTTGTCAGGCTGCAGGAAAACGTAATGTGCTGAGGGGTGGAGAAAAGCTGAGAAACAAAAGGAACATCTGCATTTGCTCTTTGTAAAAGTAATATATCCACATGCTGAAAATATGGAAAATGGAGAAAAGAAGAGAAGTTATCCATATAGTCACCATTTAAATACAAGCACTGTTAGTATTTTGGAATATTTCCTTTTATCCCTTTTCAAAAAGATGGGTGTTTTAGTTGTATGCAGCAGAAAATAAAGAACTCAGATAGCTTGGAATATGTAGATGATAATACAGTATTATTGTGTAACAGAAAATATACAATAATGCACTATCTATTTAACTTCTATGTTCTCCAAAGTATCAGCTTTCCCAAACAACTCAGGGCAACATTTAGAGGCCTGTGGCAGATCACTAGAGACTGGGTTTCAGGTCAGTCAGTTGTCTCTGGGATTATCTGCTTACCAGCCTGATGGCCACCTAACTATGCTGTCACCTGTTTCCACAGTCACCAAGCATTTGTTTTTTTTTTTAAATTTTATTTATTTATTTATTTATTTATGGCTGTGTTGGGTCTTCGTTTCTGTGCGAGGGCTTCCTCTAGTTGTGGCGAGCGGGGGTCACTCTTCATCGCGGTGCGCGGGCCTCTCACTATTGCGGCCTCTCTTGTTGCGGAGCACAGGCTCCAGGCGCGCAGGCTCAGTAGTTGTGGCTCACAGGCCCAGTTGCTCCGCGGCATGTGGGATCTTCCCAGACCAGGGCTCGAACCTGTGTCCCCTGCATTGGCAGGCAGATTCCCAACCACTGCGCCACCAGGGAAGCCCCACCGAGCATTTTGATTATACACTCCCCTTAGGAAGGAATATTTTAGCATCTACTCTCATTATAGGCATATTTACTTATAAATTGAACTACTACCAACCTTCAGATTAAATATTAGTATGATAGTACAGTTGACCCTTGAACAATATGGGGGTTAGGGGCGCTGACCCTCCTTGAAGTCGAAAATTTAAGGATAATGTTATAATTGGCCCTCTGCACCTGTGGTTCTGCATTTGCGGTTCAACCAGCTGAGGATCGTGTAGCACTGTATAGTACTTACTACTGAAAAAAAATCCGTGTATAAGTGGACCTGCACAGTTCAAACCCATGTTGTTCAAGCGTCAACTGTACTTAAATACTAGTATAATATTTAACACAGTTTAATTTCTTTTTAAAAAAAAATTTATTTTTGTCTGCGTTGGGTCTTCGTTGCTGCACGTGGGCTTTCTCTAGTTGCGGCGAGTGGGGGCTACTCTTTGTTGCGGTGCGCGGGCTTCTCATTGCGGTGGCTTCTCTTGCTGCGGAGCACGGGCTCTAGGTGCGGGGGCTTCAGTAGTTGCGGCACATGGGCTCAGTAGTTGTGGCTTGCGGGCTCTAGAGCGCAGGCTCAGTAGTTGGGCTTAGTTGCTCCCTGGCATGTGCGATCTTCCCGGACCAGAGCTCGAACCCGTGTGCCCTGCATTGGCAGGCGGATTCTTAACCACTGCGCCACCAGGGAAGTCCCTTAATTTCTTATTTTTATATAAAAATATAGTTGTTCTCATATTTTCTTCCCACACTATTTCTTGGGTTGCTCACATCCCATTGATTTAATCCTTTCTTTCCACCCTCCCACCCACCCCTCGCCCCGTCTCTGATCCAGAGACAGTTTTGTACACAGATATGGTATGCTGTTGCAGCATGAAAAGATGCGTTACTTAAGGCCAAAACTCACCGTAGGAACTTTTGCCTTTAAATGGGGGTTGGCACAGTCAATATCAATGGGGAAATAAATCCTGGCGCTTCCATTTAGAGAGAGGGGTCTGGGAGGAGAAGAGTGGAATTTCAAGGCCTCTGCCAGGCCCTCTGTTGGAGCATGCCCCATAGAGCCCACAGTCATGCACTTTTTTTGCCTTTTGACTGGAGGGTAAGCCAGGATCCAGATGAGGGTGGGGCTGAACGCTCTGAATAGTACGAGGCAGGGAGTGTCCTGGGGAAGGAAGCTAACCACAGGCTAGAGCTGGCTTACTTGCCAGGGCAAGTCCCAGGGGCAGGGAGGACAACGCCTTCTTAAAAAATTGTGGTAAAATACACGTAACAAAACTTACCATCGCAACCGTTTTTAAGTGTCCAGTTCAATAGCGTCAAGTTCATTCACACTGTTGTGCAACCAATCTCCGGAACTCTCTGCATCTTGTAGAACTGAAACTCTGTACCCTTTAAACAGTAACTCCCCATTCTTCCCAACCCCTGCCCCTGACAAGCACTATTCTACTTTTTGTCTCTACGGATTTGACTGCTCTAGGTGCCTCATAGAAGTGGAATCATACAGTAGTATTTGCCCTTTTGTGTCTGGCTTATTTCCTTTAGCATTATGTCCTGCAAAGTTCACCCGCTGTTGTAGCATGCGTCAGAATTTCCTTCTTGTTTAAGATTAAATGACATTCCATTGTATGCGTATACCAAGTTTTGTTTATCCATTCGTCTGTTGATGGACACTTGGGTTGCTTCCACATTTTGGCTGTTGTGAATAATGCTGCTATAAACATGGGTATGCAAATATCTCTTTCAGCCCTTGCTTTCAATTCTTTTGGGTATCGTGATATAATAGAAAATACAGATAGTGATCTCTGTCTGTGGTTCCTGGCGTGGAAGCCCTAAAACCTTCCAAGTGTCCTAAGTGATAAGAGAGCTAGGGCATCTTTTAGTCTAATATTTGGTCTTTGAGGCCAGTTCCTGACACAGAGCCCCTAAATCCCTTGGAAACTCCTGGGTGACAGCAGGGTGTTTTGTTCTTTTGAGATGAGTCTTGGTAGGTTCCTGGGTGGGGGATGGTCACCAGGGAGACCAAGCCATGATTAGAAGCTTAGAATTTTCAGCCCACCCCCCCACCCTCCAGAGAGAGGGGACACGCTGGAAATGGAGTTAATACTTGGTGATGTCACGTGAGGAAGCTCCATAAAAATCCCAATAGTATGGGGTCTGGAGAGCTTCTGTGTTGGTGAACACATCTGCGTGCCGGGAGGGTGGTGCCCCCCAACTCCATGGGGACAGAAATGCCTGTGCTTGGGACCCTTCCAGACCCACCCCCCGCAATGTATCTCTTCATCTATATCCTCTACCATATCCTTCATTATAAACTGGTAAATGTAAGTGTTTCCCTGAGTTCTGTGAACTGTTTAAGCAAATCACTGAATCCAAGGGGGGGTGGTGTCATGGGAACCTCTGATTTGTAGCCAAGTTGGACAAAAGTTGTGGGTAACCTGGGGACCTACTATTTGTGATTGATATCTGAAGTGGGGGACAATCTCATGGGACTGAATCCTTAACCTGAGGGGTCTGCGCCAACTCCGGTTAGTGTCAGAATTGAACTGAATTGTAGGACACCCAGCTGGTGTTGTGGAGGAAAAAAGCCCACACATCCGGTGTCAGAAGTGATGTGAGTGTGGTAGTTGTGTGAGAGAAAAGGAGAAACACACAGGAATAGGAGACATGTGTTTTTTTTTTTCCCATACTCAGGCATATACCCAGAAGTGGAATTGCTGGATCATTTGGTAATTCTATTTTTAATTTTTAGAGGACCTGTCATACTGTTGCTACAGTGGCTGGGCCATTTTACATTTCCATTGCCAATGACTTGCACAGAGAGTGAGGTCCAACATTGATGTTACACGGCTTTAGGAACATGAAAGCTCTCCATCACCAGCAAACCTTCTGACAGTCTCCTGCTTTGAATGCAGGATTTGGGGGTCAAATCAGGCAGAGTTCCACATCTGAGTCAGATGGGAGGAAAAGGAAGGGAGTGTGCATGGGAGCTGAAACGTTGATGAGATGAGGCACCAGAGGTTAGGAGCGTGGGCTCTGGGGCATGACTGCCTCAGTTAGAATCCTAGCTCTGTGTTCTTGGACCAGTCACTTAACCTCTCTGTGCCCCAGTTCCATCAAAATGGGGCTAATAATAATTCCTATCTCACAGGGGGTTGTGAGAAGCAAATGGTCTAATATGCATCACTTTGAACCCAATGTTAGCTGTTATTTTTGTGATTAACGACAGCCCGGATTTGAAGCTACGGTGTGGAATTAAAGGGACCAGGAGAGCCTGAGTCCAGAGAACTCAGGGATTCTGTGTCAGGGCCAATTTTATTCAAGTCTGAAAGGACAGGATGACCCCAGCTGACCAGCCAAATCCCTGCGGTGACTGGGATTTGGCTCCAACCTCCCCAGCCCGAGTCTTCTTTTCAAACATGATGGAGCCCCAAACTACCATGTGGAGCGTGGATGAGAGGGCTTTGCTCTTCTGGCTGGGAGGGAGTAAGGCTTCGCCTCCGCATGCAACTCCCCAGGGACTCCTCCATAAAAGGGAATATTTGTAAAGTGCTTTACAGACGACAAAGCCCCCATACGGCCACTATCTGATTTGATTATCACGACACTGACCCTTTTAGAGTGAGAACAAGAGTGGGAAAGAATGAGAGGGAGAGAGGAGAAAAAAGTAGGAGTAAGCAAAGCTGAAATGCTGAGACAGGTTCTCTTATTTTTATTTTATCCGTTTTTGTTTTTACTAAGAGCCTGAGTCTTTTGGACACAGATAGCTCTGTGTTTCCTGCACCACCAGCCAGCAGTCAGGTGGGAAAAGCAGGCCTCCTTACGCTCAGACTAGGGACAGCCATGGACCCAGTTCCCAGCAGAGACAGGTGGACCCAGGGGCGCTCGCCGCCCTGACCCTGAACAACACAGAGATGCAGATCTGAGGCCCAGGTCTTGGCCAAGAGTGGAGGCTGAGGGGCCCTGCCTGGCCTCAGCTAGGTTAGCCGTGATAGTACCAGCCACAGGGAGCTGACCATGCCTTCTTCTCAGAGGTTATTGAATAATCACTTTCTGAGGCAGATGTTAATCTTGTGCCCATTTTACGGATGAGGAAACTGAATCTCAGAGAAGTTCGCACCTGTTAGTAAAGCATCAGAGCCAGGTCTGCCCGACCTCAAAATGTAACGCCTACCCTCCACTCAGTGAAGAAGATGCTTAGGGAAGCACAGCTTACAGGAAAGGATTATGGAAAACTACTCATTTGCCATCAATCAGACCAAAAGAGCACGAGAAAGAGATAAATTTAAAAACACTCCAAAATTTGCCATTTGCTTGGGTTTATCCTGTTTTAAACAGTAACTGAAATGAAGCCTGAAAGACTATATCCCCAAAAGGGGAACCCATATTCTGATTATTCAGGGATCTCGCAGAAGCCAAGGACTGTTGTTTGGGGGGAGCAGTTTTCAGACTCCCAAATGTCGGGCGTCAAGCTGAGGAGGTGAAGGGGAGAGAGAGGCAGAGCGGGACGATAGAGGGTGGGGGCCGGCTGCGCACACCCCCAGATAACTCTTCCCGAGGGGCCAACGCCAGACTCCCCCCCATCCTCCTCCTCCCAAGCTGCCCTGCGGCCCAATTAAGTGCTTTAAGTGGCAGCTCTGAAAATGGCCATTTCCCGCCAAGACTATAAAGTGGAGAAATGGAGAGGCCGTATTCACGGCAAAGAATCAAATGTGCAGAGCCTCCCGTGGAATTTATAAATCAGTTACCAGGAACATTAAAACGCCTCTTGCTGCACTTAATCTACGGCTTCCTTTCTTCTCTTCCTCCAAATACCAAACACTTCGTTCTTTTTTATGGGCTCTGGTGGCCTCGTCAGTGAAGTCTGTTCCTATTTCAGAATAAATATATGTGTGTTCTCTTCTCTGACTGTTCTCGACTGCAAAACAAACAGCGAAGCACGCTCACTCCGGTTCTCCAGAAAAATAGGAGGGCAGGCGGTTTTGCTTGTCTTGGGCTGGGCTCTTCCCCGGCGCAGGGAGCATGGCTGGGCTGAGCACGGTGTCGTCTGGAGCACCCACAGGATCGCTCGGGAAGTGTGGTCTAGACAGAGTCAAGGCTGGCCCCATAAAGACAGGTCCACCAAACTGGACTCTAAGGTCTCCCTCAGACGGTTGTATCAACACAAGCAGTGCTCACATAGGCCCTCCCTGGGCCAAGCACTGTTCTAAGCCCATTACATTAACTGCCTCAGTTTAAGCCTCCCAATAACCCCAGTCCTGTTATGATCTCCATATTATACACGAGGAAATGGAGGGACAGAGAAATTAGCTTTCTAATTTAGCCCTTTTCAGCAGGGCTCATAAATGCCACGCTCCACGGTCCTCTGCAGGTGAATTTCCCCATTTACCATATTTCTGGGAGCTTCAGGAATGCTGCTTGTAATGAGAGGACAGAGCTGGTGCAAGCTACCAGTCTGCTTATTCCCCAAACGTCTGTTTGCTGGGGTGGTATGTTGTGGGCTGTTTTTGTAATGGAGGAATCTCCACCCTTTAAAACACCTTTGATCGGGTCATAGGTGAGGTTTCTGCTGGCTGGGAGGGTTTCAAGCACCGACAGCTGAGGCAAGCTCCGCCCGCCCCCAACTCCCTGGAAGGCTGCCCTGGGGAGAAGCCTGCGTCTGGGGATCCAGACGAGAGAGATTTCCCCGGGGAGGCTTTGGGAAAGCTTGGCTGGGAGAAGAGGAGGTGAGGTGGTCTGAACACAGAGCGGGGGCTGAGGTACGTATCTAAGAGGCCTGTGACACACGTGGGGTGATGAGGACATGCTTCAGAACGTGGATACTCGGCAACACCCCAGCAGCGTCCCCGCCTGAATGTCAGTTTGTCTTCCTTGAAGGGTCCTCTGCATCTCCTGGGGAACATCTGTGTGTGATCCTCGCCAGACATCCAGACACTGCTGGCCTTGGCCACTCACCCTACGGGTAGGTTCTCTCTCTCTCCCGTACCTCCCTGAAATTGGTGCAAGTGGGGATCTTGCTAGCTCCCTTCTGTCCCACACCCTCACCCTCACCCACACGCCTCCCCAGGCTCTTGGACTATTAAGCCAAGTGTCCAGAGGGGGCAGTGGGCAGTCCTGGTCAGCACCCCTAGTGGGGTTGCCCGACCTCTCTGAGCTGGGTTGGAGCTGGCACCTGGGCTCCCCTCATCTCCTAAAGGCGGAGCCGTGAGACCCAAGAAAAATGTCACCGGGAGATGGCAGGAAGTATTCCGTGTGGCCAGTGAGGGAGGCGTGGTGTAGAGACCCATTAGGAGCTCGCATGACCTCACCTGTAGGGTCTCTTCCTGCCCTGAAATCCCACGATCCTAAGTGGGAATCTAAGGGGAAATGTAGATTAAAGATGGCAGGTTATTGAGTTGGATGATGACCTCTAACTAAACAGCTGAGTTGTAAGGAAAAAAGGAAAATAGTCAAGCCTGGAAGCCAGGGTGGTTTCACCAGAAACAAATCACAGTGAAGAATTTCCCTGGGAGAATAAGCAACCCATTCTAGTGTGAAAACATGTAAAATGATCTCACAGTTGGACAACACTTCCCAGTTTTGGGGCACTTCCTTTTACCGCTATCTCTTTTCCCCTCTCCTCTCACAAGAGTCCTGGGAAGTAGATCCAGGGGTATAACACCCCCATTTTACAGATGAGAACACTGAGAGAGGGGATGGGATTTGCCCAGGCTCACACAGCCGAGTGATGGGGTGTAGACACAAACTCTGCTCTTCCATCTCTGCTTCAGGGCCCTTTCCATGACCCTGCGTAGTACATCTTGGTTTTAGCAAAACATGTGACAATTTGTACGATATCCTTGAGGACCAATTAGAGCAGTGTCACCAGTGTGATGGGAAGTGTGGCGGCTTGAACATCACGTCCCTTGGCTCTTTAATGGCTGAGTGTGGGGATCATACCCACCACCGGCCTTCTGTACAGGGACCATGTCCATGAGACAGAGCAGTGATTACCAGGCCTCTTGATGCCGCCATGCTGGGAGGGGCAGCTAATAATAATACTAGCTGCAAGATCATGGGCAGGTTATGCAACCTCTCAGTGCCCCTCCTGTGAAATGAAGATCACAGCAGTGTCCATCTCATAGGACTCCTGGTAGAAAGCACTTACGATGGCAGCCAGCACACAGCTCATGCACTGGGTCCTTTCCATGGTTGTTACTGTTCCGTGGCCCCAAAAGGTAGAGAGGAGCTCAATGTTATTACTTATAAGGAATCAGATTTGTAGTCTGTGTAGGTGAGAACTGTTCACCACCCTCTCCTGCTGAACACCTTTCAATTCCACGTTATTGCCCTTAGGAGAAAGACAGACATCCTGAACGTGGCCTCTGTGGCTCTGCTCATGTGGCCTTTGACTTGTGGCAGACTCATCTTGCATCCCGGGTTCCATTGCTCACTGGGTTCCATCTGGACCAACCTTCTAAAATGTCTTGTATGCACAATGCCTCCTGCCTCAGGGCCTTTGCACATGCATTTCTTCTGCCAGGAACACTCTTCTCTCCTTTTTCTGGCCAATCTCTACTGATTCTTCAGTTTTTAGCTTAAGAATCATTTCCTCAGGCAAACCTTTCCAGATCCTCCAAGCAAAGTCTGTCCTCCTTATTACACACTCTCACGGAACTCTATTCTCCTCTGTAACAATTATCACAGTAGTAATTTTTAATACAATTATTTAATTTAATGTCTATCTCTCATGAGAGCAGGTGCAATCTTTATTTTACTCTTTGCTGTATCTGCAGCTCCTAGCACAGTGCCTGGCATATGGCAGACACTCAGGAAACATTTGTGGGTTGAATGGATGCACTTTCTCACTGGCATAGCTGCACAGGGCTGCCTTTGGGGACCGTGAGATCCATCAGTGGAGGTGTGGGACCAAAGCCAGGGACACCAAGGGCTGAAGAAGCTCTGAGGTGAGCTGAGACCTCCCTGCTTCCTCCAGGGAGAACTCATTGCCTTGTGATGTAAAATTCCACCAACCTGTAAGCTCTGAGGCTGCCAAATTTGCAAGACACCAGCTGAGATGGATGGGGGGCTGAGATTTGATGATTTATGCAGGGAAGGGTGTCAGCTCCTTGGGAAAAGGGAAGGGGTGGACATACCCTTGTGGGGAGGGGTAAAGGAAGATGGTCCCAATGGGGCTGACACGCAGGCCTGACTTACCAGCTGCTGGGTGGGACATCCCTGGGTTTCCACCAGTCTGAGACCCTTCCCTCGCCCCTCCACTAGCCTCTGAACCCTGCTCTTGTAAGATCTTGGAGCAATCTCCCAATCCTCACAGTAAAATATTCACAGGGGCACAAGGCAAGGAAGGAGACTGAGGCAGTGTCTGGAGAGGTGTGGTGGGGTCTCCTGGCCGAGGGCTTGGGGAACATCCTCAATGGGCAGCGGGAGGCAGGGTCTCTCCTCCGGAGCTGCAAGAGGGTCACGCTTGGGCATAGCCAAACTCCCCAGCTCAGGCACACATGTTTAGCACTCCACCAACATGTTGCTTCTGGGGACTCTCACATACTTATTTTTGTACTAGCTCAGCCTCAACCCTAACCCTTCCATGGCATGGGGACTAGAACCCCAGTCCCCTCCGCTGCCCGCCTCCTGCAGCCCAGGCGGAGTTCTGAGTCTGGGATCGCACTTCTCACCCTGGGGCCTGGAATCGCATTCCAGATCAGGATGATCTTCTACCTCACCAACAAACAAATCCCACTTCGGAGCGCCCGGTTATTTTTGAGTCTTCTGTGCTCGATCTTATCCCTTCATTTCCAGGAATTGCATTGACACCCGAGGCTCTTGAAAGCAGCAATTTACTAGAACAAAACCAAATCTCTAGTCAGATTCAAAAAGCAATGAAATAAATAGAACTGCATTTTTCATTCGATGTCAGGACGGTAGAGACACACCCATGCATGGGCTTGAAAGCACCTTGTTTGCTGTCCTTTTAAAGAGACACCGCTGATCAATCAATCAGCCGCTTTCATTTAAACCCGGGAGCACAGGGGAAAATACAGAGAACAAAAGCTGCTTTTCTCCTTCCAGGAGTCTCTGAAACCAGCTGTTCCTATTTCTTAAATCTGCAGAACCCCACTCCCATCCTCTGAACCTTTCTCCTGCTTCTTTTCCTCAGGAAATTTTCAGCAGGGAAGGAGCATCTGGAAACACAGGTTTCCATGGAAAAAACAGCAGGCTGGGCTTTGTTCCTATCTCCAGCTGATGGAGACAGCCTTTGTGAAGGTGACAGGGAGGCACTGTTGGGGTCACCAGGTGGCGGGAGCCTCCTCTGCCCTCCAGCTCATTCTCTTTATGCCGCACTGTCCCGCACGCCGACTTTCCCCAGACCTGGCTTGATTTTAGCAGGACACAGATAGTCGGTCCCGGAGCTTTCCTGATTGTTTCCAGTATCTCCGGCCTCTGCTCCATCCCACGCTGTACTGCCTCTCTCTACATGACCAGGAATGTGATTTCAGCTCTGTCCATTTATGGCTCTGGGGTGACCAGTCAGTGGGACTGAGATGACCATTTCCTCATCTGGGACCCAGAGTAAGGGGGGAGGTGGACATTGTAGATAGTAGAGTCCAGCTCCCTCCTTTAGAGATGAAGACCCACAGGCCCAGAGAGACTCATAGCTGGCCCAGGGTCACACAGCAAGTGAGACACTGCATCTCCCGGCCCTGGTTTGGGGCTCTGTCCATTGATCCATGGAGCTCAAGATTTGAGCCGGCCCTTCCAAGCCATGTCCTTGGTAGGGGAAGGGGAACGAGATGTCTGGCAGAGCTGAGCTCTGTGGCAGAATGACAAATGGCCCCCTTGCATTGCTAGGAAGTGGGTTCTGGGAACAAGGGCAGACAACGGGGCCATTTATCTATCTCGCAGTCAGCCATCAGCCAGCAGTGGAGGGGAGTAAGAGAGAGCAGGGCCGTGTAAAGGCTATAGGCTCTCCAGCTCATTACGGGCAGAGACCGCCATCGCGGGGTGGACCAGTGCTTCAGACGTGAGGTCTGTCTGTCCTAAAGGTCAGGGCTAGGCCAAGAACATCCTTTTAATTTAAACTGCATTTAAAATCAGAGCTTTAAAATTTATGTTAATTGCAACTCTGAGCCTTGAAATTTCATGTGTATGTGTATAAAATATATATAATTTTTTAATTCTATAGGATACAGCCTGTGGTAAGATAGGAATTCTCAAACATAGGTGATGAAAGAATAATTTTTTAGAGGACATTTGGCAAGTGTCTATGAAAGCCTTAAAATATTTATACTCTTTGTCTTAGGAATTCCATTTCTAGAATACATCCTAAGAAAATGATCATAGATAGAGACCAAGATGTTTATAGCAGCATTAAATTAGATTCAATCTTAATACTTGGCCATTAAAATACAACAGTAAACTACGGTATATCCATTTGGTAAATTATTATGAATCATTTTTAAATGATATAAAGAATTCTAATGATGTAAGAAATGTTTATGATACAATGTCAAATGAAGAAAGCAGAGCAATGTAGTGTAAGCCCTGACTGATCTGTTTTTTTTTTTTTTTTAATGTTTTGTAATACAAGTGCCTGACTTAAGCTTTGATTGTGGAAGCATCCATTTAAAGATGCATCCACTTCAAAGCTGGCTATGGAGAATAAACACCTGCCAGGCCACCTGCCCCCACGGAAACGCCTTTGTTTTAGAGATCTTGGTTGATTTCAATAACTGACCATTAGGGATGCTTCTTTTTTTCTCTTCTCACTTCAAATTCCCACTCTTCTGATTTAAATTCACCAATGAAGAGTGAGCCGAAGAAACCCTAGGCCCCCACCCTTAACCCCAATAAAGGCAGAACCCCAGACTCTCAGGGAGAGAGAGAGGCGCTCTCTCTCTCCCTGCGATCTTGTTCCGTGGCCCCAGGTAGGCTGTGTAATTTCCAGGTCTTATAAGTAATAAACCTTTATTTTTTTCAAAGTTTCCTGATGGTTATTGCCGAGGAGCGTCTTGCAATCATAGTAAGAACCACAAGGGCTGGTCCAGCAACAACATTGGTTATTGATAGGTTAAGACCACACAAAATAGGCAGGCAACTGTCTATCTATCTATCTATCTATCTATCTATCTATCATCTATCATCTATCTTTTCAGTCTGTTTTTTGGCTGCACCGCTTGGCTTGAGGGGTCTTGGGTCCCCAACCAGGGATTGAATCTGTGCCCCCTGCAGTGGAAGCATCGAGTCCTACCCACTGGACGGCCAAGGAATTCCCTCTTTCGGCCTCTTTTAAAAATCTCTACATAATCTTAGAAAGATGGGCAAGAAGGAGCCAGGCCAGATGTTTACAGCAGTTTTTCTCTGGAAGGAGGGGATTTGGGATGATTTTAAACACTTTCCTAAATTTTTTATGCTGGTCTTAATGACCCCAAGTTTGTGCTCCCGGTGCACAGTTAGGCCAAACAAACTGAAACTTCAGAGTTTGGAGCAGAGAAAGGTTTATTGCAGGGCCAAGCAAGGAGAGGGGCGTCTTGTGTCCCGGCACTCCCTAACCCCAAACTCCCTGAAGAGTTTCAGCAAAGCATTTTTAAAATTAATTTTTATTGGAATATAGTTTTTTTAAATCTTTATTGGAGTATAATTGCTTTACAATGGTGTGTTAGTTTCTGCTTTCTAACAAAGTGGATCAGCCATACATATACGTATATCCCCATATCTCCTCCCTCTTGTGTCTCCCTCCCACCCTCCCTATCCCGCCCCTCTAGGTGGTCACAAAGCACTGAGCTGATCTCCCTGTGCTATGCGGCTGCTTCCCACTAGCTATCGATTTTACATTTGGTAGTGTATATATGTCCATGCCACTCTCTCACTTCGTCCCAGCTTACCTTTCCCCACCCCCCCGTGTCCTCAAGTATTGGAGTATAGTTGTTTTACAATGTTTTGTTAGTTTCTGCTGTACAGCAAAGTGAATCAGCTATGCGTATACACATATGCCCTCTTTTCTGGATTTCCTTCCCATTAAGGTCACCACAGAGCGTTGAGTAGAGTTCCCTGTGCTACACAGCAGATTCTCATTAGTTATCTATTGTATACGTAGTAGTGTATATGTGTCAATCCCAATCTCCCATTTCATCCCACCCTCCCCCTTCTCTACATCTGTGTCTCTATTTCTCAGCAAAGCACTTTTAAAGCCCAGGTGAGGGAAGGGTGTTGCAGGGTATGTGATCAGCTTGGGTACAGTTCTCTGACTGGTTGGTGGTGAGGTAACAGGGCAGTGTCACGGGGGTTAATGTTATCAATCCTTAGGCTTCAGGAGGCCTGGGGACCGTGTGCTCATGGTCATCAAGTAGTTAACATTTTCCGTTTGGTGGTGATGGTGGGGGTTTGCATCTGTAAAACAACTCAGGTAATGTGCATTATTACTATTTTTAAAAAATTTTTATTGGAGTATAGTTGATTTACAGTGTTGTGTTAGTTTCAGGTGTACAGCAAAGTGAATCAGTTATACATATACATATTTCCACTCTTTTGCAGATTCTTTTCCCATAGAGACCATTACAGAGTATTGAGTAGAGTTCCCTGTGCTGTACAATTGGTCCTTATTGGTTATCTATTTTATATAGAGTAGTGTGTATATGTCAATCTCAGTCTTCCAGTTTATCCCTCTCCCCCCTTATTCCCAGTAACCGTAAGTTTGTTTTCTACATCTGTAACTCTATTTCGGTTTTGTAGATAAGTTCATTTGTATCCTTTCAGGTAATGTGCATTAGATACAGTTACCTAGGTACTTCAGAGAGGAGGTAAAACAGAGGATGTAGGGAAGGGCCTACCCCAGGAAGGCCCCATGGGGTCCTGCTGGGTTACAGTCTTGTGTTACTATTGTTATTCTCTTTTGGTGTAAACATGTAGCAGAGGTTGCAGCTGGGCTGGGCCTGAGGTTTGGGTATCTCTGACAGATGGAGATAAGTGACAATCTCTTTCCGCCTCTCCCAGGTATCAGTTTACCTCCACTGATCTCCAGCAGGCCTGTGGTCCTTTGACTGGCGTTCACATATGGAGTGTTGGGACCCCAACAATCCCTCTTCCCCCAGATGGCAAGAGGCCCCAGGAGAAGTCTAGCAGAGTGAACGATTCTCAGCAAGAGGGAGGCTGTTCTGAGAAACAGTGTGGGCTGTTACATGAAGGTCCGCCCTCCCCTCCACCTGTTGACCCAGTCACCATGGCAACCTGTGGGCACACTGGGAAGAAAGATGCTATTGTCAGGAAGTGTGGTAACTCCCAGGGGCCCAAGTAGCCCAGCTATGGAGCCTATTTGGGTGTATGACGGTCAGTGGAGGGAGAGCGTGTCTTAGCCACTCTGCAGTGGTGACGATGAAGCAAGAATGGAGGGGCCTCAAGGGGGACCTGGGTCTGGGGGGAGGGGAGGAGTTGGTGCCAGCAGAGAGGGTGGGAAGAGCAGGGCACTGAGCTGGAGACCAGGATCCAGTGCAGGAAAGACTGTGAGAACAAGATGGAGGGAGGGAACTTGGGAAGAGGTCTTGGAGTGTGATGCTGTGCCCAGGGAGGGGAACATGCAGAGGGGGTGCCCAGCCGGCCATGACCTGTCTTTGTCTACTGAAAGGATCAGACTAGAGCAGGAGTTACAAGTTCAATGTGCAGACATATTTCACGGGGTCAAAAAAAATTTGATACCTTTAGGCAGGTCCTACCCTCTAGTTGCCACACACCCCATCCCTCCCTACCATCTCCCACCTGCTCACTTCACTTATTTACATCACCTGCCAGAGCCCTGAAGCCATCTGAGTTTGCAGCCCCTGGGTGGATGCTGTCTAAGGACCTAGCCAGCTGTCATATTACAAAGTGCTTTCACAGCCTTGTCTCTCTCCTGCTCCCCATCCCACCCCCTCACACCTGAGCTCCACCGAGAACCACTTGCCATTCTCCCAACGTGCCTGCTTCATGCTTGCCTTTGCTCAGGCTGCCCCACCTTCCTGGGCACTCTTTCCACACCGGCGACCTCCGACTTGTCTTCCAAGTCTCTGCTCAGGGTTCCTCAGCCTCATGGTGACTTTCCTGACCCCCTCCGCACAGTACAAGTACTCCTGTGTCCCACTTTGGGCACTCTTGTCCTTGTCTCCCTCCTCCGCCAGCCGTGGAGCAATGCATGGCCCATGCTCAGTGCTGTCGGAGTGAAGGTATTATATCCCATGATGTTGCTGAGAAATCACAGGCTCAGAGAGGCTCAGCGAGTCCTCCAAGGTCACACAGCTCATCAGAGAAGCGGAGCTGGCGCCAGAACTCAGGTCTTCTTCCTTCAGACGTCCACTGTTCTTTCTTTGCACCAGTTATCATAACCGATAGGGAAAACCCAGGATGTTTAAATTGCTTGAAACGGACAGGGCAATAAATTAGTGATGGCAAATAACGGAGATGGCTGATAGATATTATTTTCCATAGAGATGACTGAGACAGTGCTATTCAGAAAATGCATCTGTGTTAGTTCTTTTCCCTGAAAGTTGACTTCCTCCCTTGAGCATCCTCTTCTGCAGCAGAAAGGTCCCCTGTTGAGTCAGGAGTTGGCTGAGGACACTGGCATTGCTCTGTGTCAGGGCTGGGGGAGGGATTCTAGCTTAGTTGCATGGGCACAGACCCTGCAGCCGACTGTATGGCTCTAATCCCAGCTCTGCTGTGGGTTTGACAAATGACTCAACCATTCTGTGCCTCAGTTTCTTTGTTTGTAAAATGCACAGGACAACAGTTCCAGGTCTGTGGGGTCGTTGAGAGAGTTAAGTGAGTTAATCAACATAAAGTGCTTAGAATGGCCCCTGACACGTGGCAATCCCTTAATAAGTGCTTGTGCCATTGTTCTTGTCGTTTTGTCATGTGATGTGGGTGAAAGGGCACAGCACCAGGACTCAGGAGACCTGGCTCTGCCCTCAGCTTCCCCTTCCTCTCTCTGCACCTGACTCCCCACGGGGTTGGGGGCGGGATGGGTGGGATCTGGGTTCTCGGGGACTCTTCCAGTACGTTCGCCCGTGGTTCTCTTCTTGCTGCTTTTGTGACTGCTTTGGGGCTATAAGCTTCTTGTGAGGATGGAAGAATGAGGGAAGTTGAGGGTCACGCCCACCCACCTCGCATTTCTTCTTGATGAGCCCCAGCTCTCTCTGTGGGTGTGGAGCCGCCTGGGCCCCGTCCGGCACGGGGGCTGGTACCCATCCTGTTCTCCAGGCACCAACTCATCTCCGGTGAGCGAGTGTTTCCCACGTGCCAACTCTGGGCCAGGCCCGTCTCCTGGGGGCGCTTAGGAGGTGAACTGGGCCAGCCTCCTGTCCTCAGGGAACTCAAAGGCAGTTTATACTTCAGGGCACTAAATGCAGTGTGGGCCAGGCACGGGGTAAGGGTGGGGGGACTTGTGGCGCCAGCCGGGGGTGGTGGTCGGGGAGACATTCGGAGGTTGTGGCACCGAATCCTGCCCGCCCAGTAGAAGGCAGTTGGAAGAGGGGAAGGGATGAGCGTTCCAGGAATGGAACGGTGAGGAGTGGGCTGGAAGCGTCCAGCGGTCCACTGGGCGGGGTGTAAAGTGCCCTGACCACCACCTCCCGGGTAGGGAGGATGGCTCCAGGGGAGGGAGTTAACCTGGCCGGGACCCATTGGTCAGGCTGGGGCGAGGGAGGTGGGAAGCTGAGCCCGTGCCTCCCTGGTCTGAAGCCCTGTCCAGCCCGTCTTAGGAAACCAAAGGTAATCATGTTCAGTATCCCCTCCCTGGGGGTGGGCTTAAAAGAGGCAGTAAGCATCTTATTCCCAAAGCCCTGGAATGTCGACCACGGGAGTCCCCATGGGCCTGCTGTGGGTTGCCTCCTCCGTACCAGACACCTGGACTTGGTATTGCCCAAAGGAGGCTCCACAAGCTCAGCTTTGTTCAGCTGCAAAGCCACTGGGGGCCCGGGAGGCCGGCTGGGCCTGTGCAGAGAGCTATCTTTGCAGATCCTGGGCCTGCGAGCTGCCCCGCTCTGAGCTGAGCAAGGGGGGACGAGGCCCTGCATTTCTGAGCCTTGAGATTTCCTACCATCTGCTTAGTCGGACCCCCTGTTTAAATTCTCCACTTGTCTCGCCTTCCACAAAATAATTAGCATCCATTTGTTCCTAGAGCTCGCTTGGCGACATTAGTCATTGTAGGAGCTTTCAGCACCGCTCACAGAAATTTCCTTTTGATGCAAAGTTGAAAATGGCTTTCGTGGGACTCTGCCGTCCCCCCCCCCCCCACTTCTGCTCTCTCACCAGCATCTGGCGCCTCCGTTTGTTCCCTCCCACCCGTTTCTTTGTTGCCATCTGAATGAAGATGACAGGGAGAGGAGGACACTGTGGTGAGAGGGGATGCTGTCCCCTGGGGGCCCCGTGGGGAAGGAGACTCACTCGGGGTGGTGGGGGGAACCTGCCAGGAGTGGGAGGGGGCCGGAGCTTCGGTAAGGGAGCGGTTTACGTGGTGGGTTGCGGAGGAGCTCAGTCCAGCTCAGGCACGCAATCTGCTGCAGAACAGCTCTCAGACATATTTGCTATACAAAAAGCAGAACAACCTGCTCCCTGCCTGAGTGGCTCAACGTCCTTTGGCTTTTCTTGAGAGCGGTCGCTTTCCCTTTCTGAGAACTCGGCTACTCTAGAGTGGGTTAATTTCTATATTCCTGGGCCAGTGTCCTGGCTCTCCTGTGGGGACTGAACGCTGGGCAAGTAAGTCCCCGAAATCAGGCCTCACGCTCTCTGGACTGCAAAGCCCACTCATATACATGGTTTTCTTTGATTCCTCAAACAACCTGTCAGGTGGGCATTAAGGTCCCATCTGAGACACAGGGAGATGGAGAGAGCTGCTTTGTGATTCCGGGCCTCTCTTTCCCCATCTGTAAAATGGCCAGGTTGGGCAAGATGCTCTCCGAGGGGCTGTCCACATTCAGCCTCTCCCACGTGGCGTGCATTGGGACTGAAGGGTTTCGTCCTGTGTGGGTCCACAGGATGGACTCTTCACTGGATAGTGCTGGTGGGCACTGGACCACAGCAAGCTGCAAGGCATGGTGGGATGCTTTGGTCTGAGGTGTAAGACAGATTTGGCTTCAATCCCTGGCTCAGTCCTTTTTTAGCTCTCTGGCCCTGGGTAAGTCACTTGATTTGGCTGGCTCTCAGCTTCCTTCTCATCCACAAAGTGGGGGGTCACAATCCCTTTTCTGCCTGTCTCACTCTAGTGTGAGCATCAGATTGATATGAGAATGCCTTGTGGACTAGACAGATGTAAAGGTGGTGTTTGTTTCTTCTGTGGAAACAATACACGCAAATTGTACAAAATTTAAACATTGTGAAAGGATGATGAAAGATAAGCTTCACCCTCATCCTGATTCTTAGTTTCCCAGTTCTGCTCCCTGGGAACCCATTCTCTCTCTCTCTCCCTCTTTTTTTTTTTGGCCACACCACGCAGCATGCGGGATCTTAGTTCCTCAACCAGGGATCGAACCCTTGCCCCTGCAGTGGAAGCACAGAGTCTTAACCGCTGGACCCCCAGGGAAGTCCCAACCCATTCTTAATTTCTTGTGTGCTCTTCCTCAGAGATTCTCTACATGTCAAGTGAATAAACATGTATCTCATATGTAGAGGATTTTTAGGATTTTAAGGAATATTTGTCCCCAAATATTCCCTCCCCTCCTCCTCCCAGGAGCATACTTCCTGGCCCTATTGATGTTGGGCTTGGCCATGACTTGCTCAGGCTAGTGGGATGTTAGTAGGTGTGACATGAGTAAAGATTTGAAATACGCTTACTTGGTGGAGCACTCCTCTTGTGCTTCTGTTCTGACCATGAGAGAAACACACCCCAAGTAGATGGCTGGTCTTAGATGAATGAGAAACATGTGGCTCACAGCTGTTCCAGCCTCTCCTTAGGCTCCCAGTCTGAAGAAGTAAAGTTGCCCCAACTGACTGCACACCTTTGAGGCTGATAATAAATGCTTATTGTTGTATGGCACTGGGTTTGGGGGTTGTTTGTTATGCAGCAATAGCTGACTGATACAATGTATATGTCTGCTTAAAAAAACCCAAATCAAGGAGATATATATATATATATATATATATGTATATATGTATATATATATATATGTATATATATATATATATATACATATATATATATATATATATATATATTCACACACACATTATTAAGGACCTTGCTTTCTTCCAACATAATATATGTTGGAAGAAATATGTGTTGGAAGTTGTTCTATACTGAGACATGTTCATGTCTCCCATTCTTTGCAATGGCTGTATAATATTCCATTGTCCATTGTGGAGCATGTTCCTTACTGATGGACATTTAGGTTGTTTCTGTCTTTTCCTATTACCAAAAATACTGTAACAACTCACAATTATATTTGTAGGACAAATACCTAGAAGGAGAAATTGCTAGATCAAAGGGTATGTTCAAAGAAGTTGAACCAATTTTTGCTCCTACCGTCAGTATATGACAGCTGCTATTTCCCCACACCAGGGATAATATTGGGAGGATGACTCTTTACGCCAGCAGTAAGCCTTTTGACTTTCCATCTACAGCCCCATGGTCTTCAAACCTCACCACAAGGTTTCAAAAAAGCAGTGTTTTCCCAAAATGGTATATGATTTTAGGTGACACCAGAGATAATTTTTAAAAGGTACACAGACCAGGCACTCACTAACGCTGAATCATGCGGTAAGAAAATTTTTCCCTTTTCAAATCTCACTCCTCTGATTACATTAAGGAGAAAGCCCCAATTGGATGCTGATATATTTTAACACTAGTTAATGGTTGCGAATTTCCCTTTCATCAAAAAGGGAAGAGGTCTTGAGCTCAGAGCCTTCAATGGGCAGCAGTACCTGACTTTCACTGTATTCATTTTTACCAGTTAATTTTACTGTGGCTAATGACCCTCGTTTTTCATTTTGGGCAATGATAGCAAGTTTCCCTTGAAAAGAAGAATTTATTTCAAAAGAGCTACTTTTGAAAAGTTATAAAATATATCATACATACAAGTGTATATGTAGCTTATACAGTTTAAGAATAACAAAACCAAACCCATGTTCCTAAAACAGTATCTTGAAGCTACCTGTGGCACAGGACATTTTCTATCAGAAGGATGGCCACCGCTTCCCCCCACCCCCCACCCTCCAAAGCAGGAATCACCGGGGCAGCACTGATGCTTGTGCTGTGACAGCTTCTGGCTCCCCTGTCAATTGCACCAGCTTCTGATTTAAAAAAATGACAAAAGCAAACATTACTGACCACTCTTTGGTTTTTTTTGTACCAAGCCCCATACTGAGTACTTTACAAAGAGTGTCTCACTTAACTCTCACAGCAACTGTGAGGTGGTAGTAACAAAAGGAAAAAATTCAGTGCAAAATAAAAGTCTGTGGTCAGATTCTTTTTCTTTTTTTGGAACTGATTTTAGCCTTACACAAGAGTGGTAAGGATAGTATGAGCATCCCTGTATACCTTTCACCCAACTTCCCCTAATGCTAAAGTCTTATGAAACCGTAGTACAATGATTGAAACCAGAAAAGTAACATTGATTCGAAGCTATTGACTAATCTACAGATCTCATTCAAATTTTGCCAGTTTTTCCACTAAGATTCTTTCTCTGGTCCAGGATCTAATCCAGGATCCCACATTGCTTTCCGTAGTCCTATCTATCTAATCTACTTCAATCTGGGATAGTTCCTCAGGCTTTCTTTACCTTTTGTAATCTTGATACTTTTGCAAGAACTGGCCAGTTATTTTGTAAAATGTCTCTCAGTTTGGGTTTGCCTAATGTTTTCTCATGAATACCACGGAAGTGATGTTTTGCCCTACTCATTGCATTATACGAGGCGGTATCTGTTTGTTTTCAATGGTATTTTATTTTTCAAAAATAATAGCAAGTAATATTAGTATGTCTATAAACAGATTGCAAAGTTTCATTTTTTAAAATTGAAATATAGTTGTACAATATTGTGTCAATCTCTGCTGTACAGCAAAGTGACTCAGTTTTACTCATGTATACATTTTTAAAAAATATTCTTTTCCATTATGGTTTATCCCAGGAGATTGGATATAGTTGCCTGTGCTATACAGTAGGACCTTGTTGTTTATCTATTCTAAATATAATAGTTTGCATCTACCAACCCCAAATTGCGTTATACCAGAAGGTATCTGACGTCAATATGTCTTGGGGACGTATGTGTGGTTGAGGTCTGGGAAACCCTTCCACAGGCAGAGGTAGTTGGCGGCTGTCCCTGGTGGCATTTGCGACGTGGATTCACGTCTGCACGACAGTTCCCCCATCCTGGCCTCCTGCGCAAGGCTGACCATCCTCGGCCCGTGTCGTAAGTCATGGCCCAGCTCCATAGTGGCCCTTATGGAAGCCAGTGTCTGCATCCCACTGCCCTGCTCCCCGCAACTCTTCCTGAATGGTGACTGGGCTAAGGCTCTGCTTAGCTTTGATCCCCACGCTTTCTCAGAAACGCTCCTGCTAGTTCAGATGAACGGTGTGAGACAGCTCTTTGGATTTGATCTTCCCTCGGATGAAGCTTTTTCGGTTAGAAAATACAGACGTCCCAAGCAGGTGGGAGCCACGACGCCCTCGACAGAGGCACCTCTGCCGTTGTTCCTTTCATCCCCCAAAGCGATTTTCCCAACTGATCTTGTTCACCATCTGTTGCCAAACTGTTGCTTTGTTTGACTTTCTTTCCCTTCATGCTCAGGAAAATGTACTGTAAAATTACAACCTCTCTTCCCTCTGTGATCTGAAGAAACACTCTCTTTTGGCCTCTTACCCACCTGGATTCTCCCTGGAGCTCGGGGGAAGCTGCTGGGGGCTTGGATCTGCTGCCGGCCCCTGGGCAGCCTGCATTGGTTCAGGTCTCCGATAATATTGTCCTGAGGAGAAAAGCCAATTACCCAAAGCTATGACTAATTAACTACCACAGAGGGCTGAATCTCAGGAGAAAATACCTGACTCTCCCCAGGCCCTGTTTAATGAGATGGTGGCTCCACAGGGAGGCCTTGGGCAATTTCAAGGCCTGAAATGGATCCCACCGCTCAGCTCTCCACGAATCTGGCCCCCCCCAACGTCACCTCTGCTTAACTTCTGTCTCATACACAGACTGGTTTCATATGCGGTCAAAGCTGACAGATGAAGATGAGAAATAAGTTAGCTACAATTTTTTGTCAACATGAGTCATTCCCTCATTTTTCTCTCTTGCGTGCAAAGTCCTGGTTTAGGCACCAGAAAATGCACAGGAGACTTTGAAGAGCCTCTATCAAGTAGAAGGAGTCAGGGAGGTCGAGTGGGCACAGTAGAATATGACTGGCTGCTCCAGTAGAGTGATTGATTAACTCAACAACTACTTATTGAGTAATTACTATGTGTGGGGCATTGTAGTTGCTGCTGGGGAGACAGTAGTGAATGGGCCATAAATGTGATCCCTGCCCTCTTGGGGCCTGGAGTTTAGTTCGGAATTCCAGATAACATCAATGAAGAAGGATGAGGCTTAAGACACATGCTATGGGAATGAGGAGGAAGAGACCTAACCCAGTGTGAGGGTGAAGATTAAATTTCCAGTCGGGACTTGAATGGTGGGTAGGGATTATGCTAGAAGAGCCAGAGGTAGATGGGTAGGTGTGTTTCAGGCAGGAATAACAGGCCCTGCTGCTCAGAGGTGAGAAAGCATGGTGCATGTGAGAAGCTGTTGGTAGGTCAAAGTGGAACGAAGAATTCAAGGAGAAGAGTGGAGAGAAGTGAGGCTGGGGAGGGACGCAGGGAGGGCTTTGTAAGCTCAGGGGTTTTGACTCTTTCTAAGAGCAATGGGGAATGATTTCAGGGTCTCATATGAGGGTGATGGGATCAGATTTTCATTTTAGAACTGTCAACCTGGCTGCATTGTGCAGGATGGAAAAGAGAAGGCAGGAATGGGGGCAGGGAGAACAATAGGGCAGATATTGCAGAAGACCTGGGAAGAGATGATAGTGGCTTGGACTTGGGTAGGATGGAGAGAAATGAATGGATGGAGAAGAGGTCTTTAATACCACCCCAACCCCAGGAATAACAGCATGGGAAATTCACTGAGTCTGAGTCCTGCTAGGCCCTACACATTTTTTTTTTTTTTAAATAGTCATATTTCTCTGTGAAGTCAGAATTTACTCTTCGTGGCAAAACCACTGTTATTGTTTAACACACAATGAGTCATAACCAATGGAGTGTGAGCTGAAGTGATGTAAGCTGCTTCCAGGACTGGTTTAAACACATCCCACATAACCCTGTAGTCATACCCAAGAGGGTGATTTTATAAGATGGAAAGAGCCTGGATCCCTGAGTCCCCACTTGGAGGAGAGCCCCAAGGGCAACTTCCTAGCTTGCTTTGGCTGTGACATGAACAAGAAACCAACCTGTATTTTGTTAAGTCACTGAGATTTTTTTAAAAATTCAAGTATAGTTTTACAATGCTGTGCTAGTTTCTGGTGTGCAGCAAAGTGACTCAGTTATATATATGTATACATGTATATATTCTTTTTCAGATTCTTTTCTGTAATAGGTTATCACAAGATATTGTATATAGTTCCCTGTGCTATACAGTAGGACCTTGTTTTTTATCTGTTTTATATATAAGAGTGTGTATCTGCTAAACCCAAACTCCTGATTTATCCCTCCCCCTCCTTTCCCCTCTGGTAACGGTAAGTTTTTTTTCTTCTCTGTCTGTGAGTCTGTTTCTGTTTTGTAAATAAGTTTATTTGTATCATTTTTTAGATTCTACATATAAGTTATATCATATGATATTTGTCTTTCTCTGTTTGACTTACTTCACTTAGTATGATCATCTCTAGGTTCATCTATGTTACTGCAAAGGGCATTATTTCATTCTTTTTTATGGCTGAGTAATATTCCACTGTATATATATGTGCCCCATCTTCTTTATCCATTCATCTGTCAATGGACATTTAGGTTGTTTCCATGTCTTGGCTATTGTAAATAGTGCTGCAATGAACACTGGGATGCATGTATCTTTTCAAATGAGAGATTTATCCTTATATATGCCCAGGAGTGGGATATATGGATCATATGTTAACTCTATTTTTAGTTTTTTAAGCAACCTTCATACTGTTTTCCATACTGGCTGCACCAATTTACATTTACCACCAACAGTATAGGAGGGTTCCTTTTTCTCCACACCATCTCCAGCATTTGTTTTTTTGTAGACTTTTTGATGATGTCCATTCTGACCGGTATGAGGTGATACCTCATTGTAGTTTTGATTTGCATTTCCCTAATAATTAGCCGTGTTGAGCATCTTTTCATGGAGTCACTGAGATTTTGAAGTTGTTAATTACAGAAGCTGATGTTAATTACCAGGCCTACCATAAACCAGCTGGACTCATAGTTTTCCTACCTCTTCCATGGCACTTCAATGGCTCCCAACTCTCTTCAGCCAGGGAAGAGGGAAGAATCACATTTCAGACACAGATGGAACAGGACTTGGATGTCAATGAGGTGGGGAAAGAAGTAAAGGCAGTCATACAGATACAGAAATGTATATACACACAGAGATGTGAGGCCCTATCAACCAAGCTCCCTACACAGGTCTGGAAAATCACTTAGCAATAATGATAAAGATAATAATCAAATTGAAATTCCCTTGGTGTCAAGGACTGTACTAATATTTCATTAAACCCCACAACAATCCACCAGATTGGTACTCTTATGATCCTCTTTTTTTTTCACATGAGAAAACTGAGGCCTAGTGAGGGTGGGTAACTTTCCCGAGGCCATACAGGGTTTGAGCCCAGACATCCTGACTCAGGAATCTGCCCTCTTAGTCACAACACAAAGACAAAGACACAACGACAGAGTGCTGGGGATGGGAACACGCACGCACACATGACAGAGACAGAGAGAGTCTTGACTGTTCATGTCCCGAGAGTGGATACCATTCCATTTTCAGGAAAGAGATGGCCCGATTGCAGTGGTGACATGCACAGAGTATTACTTTTAACAAAGACTTACTTTAATGAAATTCTCAGCTGGCTCAGGACATTTTGTTTCTCTCTAGATAACTTCCTGATGCTATCATTTTTGCATACCCTGTTTATTTCACCTGCTCTGTCTTTCCCTGGCCCATAAAAGTTTGTTTGATGTTCCTTAGATACAAATGCTCCTTCCCCGAATAACAAATAGGATGCACTCTTCAGAGGAATTTATGATTTCCCTCTTGTTCTTCCAGTTTCTAAATGGGATACTTCCCTAGAAGGTGCTTCTTCTCTGTCTGGTCCTGAAATTTCTTAGCAAATGGGTTGTCTGCTGAGTACATGGGCTTGGTTTTTCAGACCCTGGGCTTAAGGTGTCACTCAGACTCTGGCCGCTGAAGCACTGGGGTCCTCAGAGTGGAGAGGTCATTAGCAATGAGCAGCCCTGCCTTGGTATATTTGTGGGTGTGGGGAGCAGTTCCTATGGGAAGTGGCTGGACTAAGAGTTTCCAGGTTGGTCGTGACGCTAAAGGTCACCTCTTCCAACGCCCTTCGGTTCCAGTCGCTAATGCTGCAAAACTGAATGGTACAATGCAACCATTTTATTATGCTTAAAGATTCTGTGGGTCAGGAATTTGGACAGGACCCAGCAGGGATAGTGTATCTCTCCTCCACGATGTCTGGGGCCTCAGCCGGGCAGACTTGAAGGCTGGTGGAGGTAGGGGATTGCACCTTGATGGCTTTGGAGATGTCTTCATTCATATCTGAGGCTGACACAGGCCGTCATCTGCGCTGTGTGCCAGAGCACCTGTACTTGGCGTCCCCATGTGGTCTCTCTACATAGGCTGCTTTGGGATTGCACACAGCGTGGTGACTGGGTTCCAGAGGAAGCATCCCAAGAGAGTCAAGGCAACGTGCGTGGCACTTTGTGATCTAGCCTTGGAGGTCACATAATGTTACTTCTATCGTGCTCCATTGGCTGAGGCAGTCACAAATGTCAGTGGAGAAGAGGCGAGATTCTAGAAGAGGGTGTGGGGCAGCAGACATCATTTGAGCCAACTTTGGAAAATACAGTGTCGCACCATTTTATATGTGAAACCCTCCCTTGTAGCTTACCCTGTGTCCACGTGGCCTCCACGTCTCTGACGGGGAATTAACTACCCTGAGTTCTTTGATTTTAAGCAACAGAAGCCAATTCTGGGTAACTTAAGCTACAGGGGATTCACTGGCACAAGGCGGGGGATATTGAAGGCTTGACATAAAAAAGCACCACTGCAGCACCAGAGGCAGAAGAGCAGGAACGTCTTATCTAGGCTCTGTCTGGGGAGATACATGAATCCCAACTCACATTTGATTCTCTTAGTCACTCTGTTTACAATTTAAGTAATGGGGAGGGAAGATCTGAATGGACTTGCTTGTGCCATGGACTGAACCACTTACTACCTGCTTAACTTTGAGCAAGTCACTTAGCTGTTTCGTGGCTCAGTTTCCTCACCCATAAAATGAGGACACTAATAGTAGCTATTTCCTAGGGTATGTGAAATTAAATAAGACGATGCTTACAAAGTGCTCAGCCCAAGGTCCAGCACATGATAAGTGTTCAGTATTAACTAACAACGACTACTACTGTTATTACTGCAACAACTATTATTATCCATATTTTGGTTGGTTTGCTCCCGTGTCTAGTGCAGAATTAGGCACAGAGCGGATGCTCAAAAAACAGTATTGAATGAATGAACGAACAAAGAAATGAATGGCTCTGCTATAATACATGGCAATCAGGTTATTCAAAGCCATCTTTGGACACTTTTTATAGCTAGATCAGAACAAGAAAAATCAACCTACAAGAATCTCAGTGCATTTAAATACCGGATCCACCCTCCTTAGTCACTGATTTCTACCTCTCCTGTCCTCATTCTGAAAAATAATCCCTGGGATTGCTCCTTGCCGGAGTCCTTGACAAATGCTGCAAACAGTAAACAAAGAACTCCATCCCGAGGAGGTGAATAATATACCAACAGGATTGCATTCCCCATCAATTCTTGTGTCATATTTGATTAATTTATATCTAGCTTCATTGCATCTCATCCCTCATTTCAAAGGTGTCCTTCAGATGGGACACTGACGGAGGCAGAGAGGGGAGACTGAACAGGGGACAAACAGATGCAGAGAAGTCATGCACGCACCAAAAGAGGAGTGACTGAGAAATTTAGCACTCTCAGAGTCTCCCTGGTGCTCACAGAATGAGCTCATTGCTGGCGCAGTGGCATCTCCCAGGCTTGAGTCAGGGTGCCCCAGCCACTGCAAGAGAGATGGCCACTTTACACACTATTAATCAGCAGAGTGGCCGGGAAATGCTGACCCACTTAGCTGTGATACCCAAGCAGGTGACAGCTCCTGGAGCTAACAGAATCTGGCCCGGGGGGCACACGTCTCCAGGCGGGCTGTCTGGGGCTCTGTGATCTCTGCTTGGGTGACCGTGCAGCCAAAGGTAACTAATCCAGCTCCTTGGCCAAGAAGTTGTTTAAATGGGTCAGGGCAAGATTTAACTCTTTCTGGTATACCTGAATTCTGGACCCTTCTTCATCAGGGCTGATGACATCCTCCTTCCCATCTCCTCTCCCTCCGGCTTCTCCCCATGTCCCACCTCATCTTGGAACTCTGAGGAATCATCTAGCATTTATTTAATTCATTTCAATAATTATTTATTGAGGAGTGTGGCAGACACCTCAGGTGTTGGTGTCAGGTCTGTCCCATTGGTTCACCTCTAATTTCAGCTGCAACTGCATAGATGTGTGACCATAGCTGTGACTATGGGTGGAGGCTGAGCTTGGGTCTTGGCCCTAGACTGAGCCCTGATCCTGGTCACAGGCTGAACCCCAACTCTCAGCATAGGCTGAGCTCTGATCACAAGAGAACATGGTGGAAGAAGGATTGAGAATGGCTCGGCTCAGGTCACCCCCACTTCTGTAGTCACAGGTGGGATCCATGCCCTGTCAGTGAGACACAAGGAGAGGAAGAATCAGGGTAAAGGCCTCCTGCTCATGTCCAAGGATAGTGACAATTACGGCAGCTTGCATTTTCAAGTTTCTAACTCAGAAAAAGCCACTGCAGTTTCAGGCAGAGCCTAATGAGGGTTTTAGAGCTGCATCTTTCCTTTAGCTTACAGAGATTATTGTGTTTTGCAGGAAAATTAACTGGCAATTAAATTTCTGAGGAAGTGTTTGAAACTCCTACAAGCTGTGCCTCATTGTTTTGCAAGATTGGGTACACAATGTAATAATTCCATCTGCAAATTAATTTTCTCTCACTCACAGCTTCCGATGTAACTGCAGTGCCATTCATTTAGTTATTCATTCATCCTTTCATTCTGTGCACATTTACTGTGTATCTCGTGTGAACCGGGCAGTCTGGGGAAGACAGAGGTTGGTCAGATACAGCCTCTGTCCTGCAGGCAGCTCCCTGTCTGGAAGGAAGGCAGAATTTTCTCAGAAATAAAGGTCACAGGAGACAGAATGTGACCATTCCTTTCGAAGGAGATGGATAGGGCTTTGGACTTCCAGATAGGGGAAGGATAACTCCTGACTTTGTTTCTGTGGACAAAGAATAGAAAGAAAGCTGAAGATGATAGGAACTAACACTTTTTTCTCCTTTTTTATTGAAATATAGTTGCTGTACAACATTATATAAGTTACAATATAGCCATTCACAATTTTTAAAGGTTATACTCCATTTATAGTTATTATAAAATATTGGCCGTATTCCCCTGTTGTACAATGTATCCTTGTAGCTTATATCCTAATAGTTTGTACCTCTTAATCTCCTACCCCTATATCGTCCTTCCCCCCTTCCCTCTCTCCACTGGTGACCACTAGTTTGTTCTCTATATCTGTGAGTCTGCTTCTTTTTTGTTATATTCACTAGTTTGTTGTATTTTCTAGATTCCACATATAAGTGATAGCAGTATTTGTCTTTTTGTCTTTTCTTTTTTTTTGAACAGGCATAGTTATATTTTAATAGCAGCTCTCTTTCAAATACAGTATTTGTCTTTCTCTGTCTGACATTTCACTTAGCATAATATGTTCCAAGTCCATCCATGTTACTGCAAATGGCAAAATTTCTTTCTTTTTTACGTCCAAGTAGTATTCTAGTGTGTGTGTGTGTGTGTGTGTGTGTATGTGTGTGTGTGTGTGTGTGTGTGTGTGCGCGCACGTATATATATATATACCACATCTTTATCCATCCATTTGTTGAAGGACACAGGTTGCTTCCATATCTAGGCAATTGTGAATAGTGCTGCAATGAACATTGGGGTGCATGTATCTTTTTGAATTAGTGTTTTTGTTTTTTTTCAGGTATATATCCAGGAGTGGAATTGCTGGGTCATATGGTAGTAGCTAACATTTATTGAGCACATGCCGTACGCCAGACCCTGCCATGGGTGTTTTGCATATGGGACCTCATTCAATCCTTAGAACAGTCCTGTGAGGTAAGGTTGTTACCCCCACTTACAGATGGGGGAACTAAGGCTCAGACTGGTGAGATGATTTTCTTGGGATTATGTAGCTAGCAAGCATCAGAGTCTGTATTGGAACTCGAACTGTCTGATTAAAACATTTCCCACTAAACGTGCTACTTCTCTAAGGATGATTTCTTTGCCATGTGGTTTGTAGTCTTCCTGCTTCCCATCAGCACAAATGAAGCAGCTGGTGAGGGTCTAGGTGGCAGATATTCCAAGAATGAAGTGACTTCAAATGTGCTCTGAAGAAAGAAGCTGCTGAGATTGGAGGAGAGATGGATAATCTATGGTTTTTTGAGTATCTGCTCTGGGTCTACTTGGTGCTTCCCATACATTTGTTCATTTAATCCTCATATCCACTCTGTGAGTTAGGCATTATTATCTGCATTTTTTTAAAAAAAGAAATGGAGACTTAGATAAAATGACCTATCCAAGGTCACACGACTGGTAGATGGTGGAGCCGTGATTCAAGCTCAGGTCTGTCTGATTCTGAAATCTGACTTTTTTCATCTCACCGTGTTACCTTTTATGTGGTGTGGTGTACATTCAGCCTCAGAGTGTGATGGGCTGTCACAGGGTGTACGATGGAAGTTGTTCTTATGGTTAGTTTCTGTGGTTAGGAATAAAGAAGAAGGGATGATTTATTCTGACCCTATGCCCTGATAGAGTCAGGATTCATCCTGATTCTATGTTGCTGTCCCTACCTGGATCCTCAGACAGAGCCAATCATCTTGTCTACCTCTTTCTGAGAGGTCCTACTCTATCCCATGGTAACTACTAATGCCTGGACAGAGACGATACTCTATCCTACCTGGATTCTTCCCCTGAGCTTCAGACCTACATGTTTGTCTCCTGGACACCTCCTTCCACATGACCTAGGAATGTAAACCCAGCCCAGGAATGCAAACATGGCATGCCCAAATGAAATCACCTTTTCCTGCCCATCCTCCCACGTTTCCCCATCTCAGTGAATGGCATCACCTGAGAGTCTTCCTTTTCAATTCCCTTTCTCTCTCACTCCTACAAATAGCAGCTTGTATTGTTAGTCCTTGATCGGACTGCATCCTATCGTTCTTTCAGAGATCTCCCTTTTTCCAATCCCACACCACTGCTTTGGTTCAGGCATCATCCATTCTCCCTCGATTGTTCTGCCTCTGCTTTTTTTTTTTTTCTTTTTTTTTCACACACACACACTGTATTTTATTTTTACAAGAGATAAATAGACTGACACCAAGCATTGTACATGGATGACCACAACAAAAGCAACAATGATTGCAATTACCACACATGAAACACACTCATACTATGTCATAATATTGACATTCTGCTCTTTTTTTTCACATCTTTATTGGAGTATAATTGCTTTACAATGTTGTGTTAGTTTCTGCTGTACAACAAAGTGAGTCAGCTATGTGTATACATATATCCCCATATCCCCTCCCTCTTGAGCCTCCCTCCCACACTCCCTATCCCACCCCTCTAGGTGGTCACAAAGCACCGAGCTGATCTCCCTGTGCTATGCGGCTGCTTCCCACTAGCTATCTATTTTACATTTGGTAGTGTATATATGTCAATGCTACTCTCTCAGTTCGTCCCAGCTTCCCCTTTCCCCCTGTGTCCTCAAGTCCATTCTCTACGTCTGCATCTTTATTCCTGCCCTGCCACTACGTTCATCAGTACCGTTTTTTTAGATTCCATATATATGTGTTAGCATACGGTATTTGTTTTTCTCTCTCTGACTTACTTCACTCTGTATGACAGACTCTAGGTCCATCCACCTCACTACAAATAACTCAATTTCGTTTCTTTTTATGGCCGAGTAATATTCCATTGTATATATGTGCCACATTTTCTTTATCCATTCATCTGTCGATGGACACTTAGGTTGCTTCCATGTCCTGGCTATTGTAAATAGTGCTGCAATGAACTTTGGGGTACATGTGTTTTTGAATTATGGTTTTCTCAGGGTATATGCCCAGTAGTGGGATTGCTGGATCGTATGGTAGTTCTATTTGTAGTTTTTTAAGGAACCTCCATACTGTTCTCCATAGTGGCTGTATCAATTTACATTCCCACCAACAGGGCGGGAGGGTTCCCTTTTCTCCACACCCTCTCCAGCACTTATTGTTTCTAGATTTTTTAATGATGGCCATTCTGACTGGTGTGAGGTGATACCTCATTGCGGTTTTGACTTGCATTTCTCTAATGATTAGTGATGTTGAGCATCTTTTCCTGTGTTTGTTTCTGCCTCTGCTCTTGATCGAAGCAGTCCTTATACTGTAGCCAGAGCAGTGGTACTGGGGACATGAGTTCTGAACTAATTATGTGCTGTCGCCTATGGCACACTACTTTATCTCTGTGTCTCATTTTCCTTGTAAGTGAATTGAAGATAACAGAATCTACCTAGTAAGGTTGTTGTGTGAATTTTCAGAATGGTAAGTGGGAAGCATGTAGAAAAGGATCTGGCTCATAATAAACATTCAATAACTGTTAGCTAATGAATGCTATTATTATTTAGGTAAATTTGGTGATGCCTACTGCTGCTCACATTTTCTTTCTTCTTTGCTTTTTTGATCGTTTCTCATTTCCTCCAGAATGAAATCTAAGCTTCTTATCAGGCCTTTTTTTATCAGGCCTCTGACTATCTATCTAGCGTCATGTCCTGGTGTCATGGAACTCATCCCTAGCCCCTGTCTCTAACTCCCATCTTTCCCCACTTTTAATTCCATCCATATTGATTGGGTTTCCAGGCTTCAGCACAGGGAGGGGAACCAAGGCAGAGCCCAACAGATTTCCTGAGTTGAGGAACTGGTACTGAGAGTTCAGGAGATGTGGAGAGGAGAGAGCTGCACAGACAGAGAACTCTGGAGATCTCCAGAGGGTCCCACTCAAGTATTCAACTGAGAACTGACCAGGGCCTGCATTTGAGGAAACTACCTGAGACCAGGGTAAGAACCATCCAATGGATTAGAGGTAACAACGTCCCGTGCTCACACAGGGCTGAGAATGCCTATTCCCACCAGCCAGATTAGAAACCCTGTGATTCGCAAGGTGTGTTGAGCGGAGCATTAAGGCTCCAGCCTCAGCAGGAGGGAATGGTGAATACTGCTCTGGTCCTGCCTGACACATCTGAGAAGCAAAACCTGAAAGGATTAAACTGTTTTCAAGTAACGTGACTGTATCCCAGAACATGGCTCAAGAATATTGATAGGAATACACAAATATCCAGCACCCAACAAGGTAAAATTTACAAAATCTGGTATCCAATAAAAAGTTATCAGGCATGCAAAGAATCAGGAAAATACGACCATAATGTTCGTATATTTAGACCAACCACTATCCACAGACTCTCTGGGCTTAAGAAAAACTATTCCTTAGGGAGATTACAAGAAGGAAATTGCAAACTTTTGTCAAAATATTTGGCTGCCAAAACGTTCCTGTTTGCTTAACAGAG
This sequence comes from Balaenoptera ricei, assembly GCF_028023285.1. NCBI lineage: Eukaryota > Metazoa > Chordata > Mammalia > Artiodactyla > Balaenopteridae > Balaenoptera > Balaenoptera ricei. The sequence goes on along the minus strand of NC_082658.1, from coordinate 53,567,471 downwards.
ACAAATGCATGAATGCCACAGTACTATCTGTTCTTTGTTTCTTGATCCTCCCCCAAATAACAGCCTCTGTTGATATGCTCTGGCAATTTGAGAATAAGAAACTTTAAAAAGTAACTAGATCACCAATTCAAGATGGTAGACAATGAACATGGGGGCATCCCCATCCCCCCAAGCTAACTTCCGACACGGTTAACTCTTTGTGTGTGTTGAGAATGCTTAAGATTTACCCTCAGCAATTTTCAAGTATATAATACCATATTATCAACTCTAGTCACCATGCTGTAAATTAGCTACTCTGAACTTATTCTTATAACTGGAAGTTTGTACCCTTTGATCAACACCTTCCCATTTCCCCTTCCATCCATTCCCTACAACCACTATTCTACTCTCACTTTCTATGAAGTTGGCTTTTTAAAAAGTTCCACATATAAGTGATACCGTACAGTGTTTGTCTTTCTCTGTCTGGCTTATTTCACTTAGCATAATGCCCTTAAGTTCCATTTATGTTGTCACAGAAAGCAGGATTTCCTGTTGTTTTTTTTTCTTAATGGCTGAATAATATTCTAGTGTGTGTGTGTGTGTGTGTGTGTGTGTGTGTGTGTGTGCGCATTGTGAATAACGCTGCATTGAACATGGTGTGCAGATATTGCTTTGAGATACTGTTTTCATTTTCTTTGGGTAGAGGCCCAGAAATGGGATTGCTAGATCAGATGGTAGTTCTATTTAAAAATTTTTGAAGAACTGACATACTGTTTTCCCGTAGTGGCTGCACAAATTTATGTTTCCACCGACTGTGCACAAGGGTTCCCTTTCTCCACATCCTCACCAACACTTTTTATCTCTTGTCTTTTCGATAGTAGCCATTCTAACAGGTGGGAGGTGATATCGCAAGGTTTTGATTTGCATTTCCTGATGATTAGTGATTTTGAGCACATTTTCATATTCTTATTGGCCATTTGTATGTTCTTCTTTGGAAAAAATGTCTATTGCGGTCCTTTGCCCATTGTAAAGTTGGATTATTTGCTTTTTTTGCTATTGAGTTGTATGAGTTCTTTATTTATTTTGGATATTAACCTCTTATTGGATATATAATTTACAAATATTTTCTCCCACTCTGTAGGTTGCCTTTTCAATTTATTGTTTCCTTTGCTGTGCAGAAGCACTTAGGTTTGTTTATTTTAGCTTTTAGCTTGTTTATTTTAGCTTTTGTTGCCTGGGCTTTTGGTGTCTTACCCAAGAAATCATTGCCAAGACCAATGTCAAGGATAGTTTTCTCTATGTTTTCTTCTTTTACATAATGTTAATGAATAGTATTAGAAAAAAGTAAGTTTTTAAAAAACCACTTTACTGAGGTATGATTTACCTGTAAAAAGCTGTCATATTTGTACATATCTAATGTACACAACTTATGAGTTTGGGGATAAGTATACCCCCATGAAATCATCACTAGTATCAAGGCCATAAACATATCTATCACCTCCCAAAATTTCCTCTCACTCCCTTTAGTATTGTTATTATTAAAAAAATGTAAGTTAAGTATGTGTGATTAAAAGCTAAGAATACCAGTGGGAGAATACATAAAATATGTAAATTCCAAACCTAGAAGAAAGATGAAACAAAGCAGATTTCATCAATTCAACCAACCAGAAAGGGAAAAATAAGAACAACAAGAAAGTGTGGAAAACACAAAATCATTTGACATGAGTAAGTCTAAGTAACCATAACAATGTGTTAAGTCGACTTATTAAAAGACAGAGACTCACAGAATGAGTAAAAAACCTAAAATCCAGATAGATGCTGTTTACATGAGAAATTCTTAACAAAATGACAAAGGAATGTTGAAAATAAAGAAAAATATAAAGAAATATTAGCAAATAAATCTGGAACAGTGATATTAATATCAGGAAGAATGGAATTTATGTAAAAAGCATTATAAAGGGTAAATTGAAGCCCTATTTATAGAAAAAAGGAATAATCCATCAAAGAATGATCACTAGTATGAACTATTACATGCCAACAACATAGATTTGAAATATTAAAGCAAAACCAGGTAGAAATACAAGGAGAAATGTACAAAGCCACAATCATATATAAAACTAAAATGTGAAGGCAAGAAAAAATGGACAAATCCTCATACTTTACTCATAAATTGACATAGCAAATAAATTTAAGAAATTAAGAAAAAAGAAAACTTGAATAGAAAACAAAAACTTGATTTTGTTAGTTTTGTGACTAACAGACAATATAGTTTTCTTTTCAACTATATTACTTGTAATTATGTTTCAGATTAAAAATCAACCCAAGTAAGGCCACAAAGGAAATTTCAGTAAATTCTGGAAGGCAGAAGCAGGCCATTTTCATATAGGCAGATTTAAACAGGCCATTTCCATATGCAAAATGCAATAGAATTAGATATTAACAACAAAAAGATAACCAAAGAATCCTACATAGGTGAAAGTTTTAGAAAATCACATACACGTTTTGAACTTGGGTTAAAGAGGAAATCAGAAGGGATATTAAAATCTCTTTATATATTGATAAAAATAATATTGTGGAGCAAAATTTGTGAGTTATAGACAAAATAGTATTCTGGGGAAAATTTGTAACCATAAATACTTTTATAAAAATAAAAGAGCTTAAGATCAAATTAATCTTTCAGCCCAAGAAGCTAGATGAAGCACAAATAAAAAATAAGACCCCATTCCCTATTAAAAGTAATCTCCTCAAACTATATATAGTAAAAAACTTCCTTCATTTGCTAAAGGATATTTACAAGAGACCTACAAAATAAGTCAGGAACAGGGTAAAGATACTGCCTATCATCTCCACTTAATGCTGTACCTGCGCTCCAGGTTCAGTCGTCCTCAATCCAGGTTGTCTATCAGGATCACATGGGAGTAAAAATAGCACACACACACACACACACACACACACACCAAAACACAAAAGAAGGATTTGTATACTTTGATACTATATTCATAATGTATGTATCTGTATATATATCTATATATACAGTTCTGGAAGTATAGTCACCGAAAAGACACCAGTGGTACCTTTGGGGAAAGGGCTTGGAATTAAGGGATATGGTAGAGGGAAGTTTGCTTTACTTTATTTGTAATGATTGAAATTTGTATTTTTCACTGATAATTATTTTAAATTACTTGTGAAATTAAGAAGATATAAAAAGAATGTAAGAAGGTAACTAGGGTCTTGTTGGAGCTGAGGCTACAGACAAGTGATACCAATGGCCTGCGTTTGGCATCTGGAGTCAGGATAAGTAGAAATGGTTTCCAGTTCCATTCCTGAGTGGGCACTTATGTTCTCTGAGACAGAGTTGGATGGTGATACCCACCCACAGAAGAGTTGTTGAGATCATGTGGGACAATGTATGGACAAATGCTTTGTACAGTCTATTGGTGCACACAAATTATGATATACTATAATTATGTCTATTTATATTACATTGTATATAATTTATTATATAATTGTATTACAATGTACCACTATGTAATTATATTGTATTGTGTAGCACTTTGGAGAGAAAGCGAAAGAAGTAGAAGATAAAGAAATATCAATGAACTTTATGTGAAAGTGCCAAGTAAAGGACTAGGTATTTAAAAGCTCGAACTCAAAGTCACAAAGTTCAATTTTAAACAGAGGTCACCCTACTCTAAGCCCAGATCTCTTTCCATGTAACTTAAAAATTTTATCTAGCCCACCCCCTTTTCAGTCTAATTATTATATCACAAGTTCTCTGACTTGTTTTGCTTTTTCTTTAGATTCTATTTACCCTTATGACATGTTATTTCAACACTGGAATTTCTTAGATTGCCAGTAAATTGCCATTCATTTAGTACAACACAAAGCTGTTGATTAGTTCTATCGAGCCTAGGACCAACACATCTTTCCTGAACTAGGAGGGTAGAGTACTTATTTTATAGAGTTGTTAGTATCTAGGAAAAATATGAATGTTCATTTTGAAAGGTTTAATACATTCTTTGCGTTGGACATAATTATCAATAGTTTTACTATGAAGTTGATATTTAAAAAGTTCTCTGGAAATAACGTGGATTCTATGAGCTTCCAGGATCCATCTTGAAGGGAAGGTAGGGATCAGAGTCTGTGACTAGTGGCTGGAAACTGATGCATAAAATCATGGGGATTGTAGAGGAACTTCAAATACACTTATTCACCAAACATCTGGATGCATGAGCTAAGGCCTGTGTCTGGAGAATTAAGCCTGGTAGCAAGGAACTTCCATGTTGAAAATTTATTAATCATTATTTACTCCACTTCAAAAATTGCAATTGTCTCACTCTTAGTATTCACAACAGAGCAATACAGTAAATTAAATGCATCTTCAATTCTTCAGAGCTGCTCCTACAGAATTATTATACCTAAATATTGTGTTTTAATGAACTGTACTTAATTTCAACCCAATCAAGTGATGGTCTGGGCTGCATCTTCCTCCCAGGGGTCTGAGACAGTCTGTCTGGCGCTGCCTTTGACGTGTGGTTTCAAATGTCATTCTCGAAACCCCCTCCTGCTAAGCCAGGTTTAGCAACGCTCTTCTTCTTTACTGTGTAAGTTTCTAGGAGGTGCCTAGGGGCAGGGAGGGGATGCGGCTAGTAATTACCAAATTGGGAGATCCTTATCTTGGAGAGAATAAATGAAAGACTGGAAACGGTGAATGCCAGTGTATGCTCTTAGGCTGCAGAAAAGGGAAGCAACAACAGATTTCACGCCACCGCCCCCTCCCCAGGGATTAAAGTCTGGAGACCATGAGATCCAAGCTCAGGAATGGGAAGAAAGTAAGGAGATAAAAACGGCGCAGTTCAAAGTCAGCGTACTTTCATAGTCCATCTTTCTGTCCCAGGTACAAGGCAAATTCATGGCAGACATACTGGGACAGAAAACCTCCCTTCCTCTGCTCAGCTAAAGCTCTATCTGGCCTGGATGTCCCCCTCATTCAATATCCATGAAACGGACTCGTTCTCAGAAGCCAGAGCTGCAAAATTCACTGATGGCCTTGAAGCCTCCTTCATCTTTGCTCTCAGGGTTTCATGCAGGGAAGGGAGGTTCTCCCAGCCAGGCCAAGAGAGGCCATGACCTTAGCCCAGATTTGGTTCTTAGGGCCCCTTCTGCCCATTTTCTGTTAAGTTCTAACCATACAACTATTGTTAGCCAGGGTTACAGTTAAGATACCTCATTTTTTTCCATAACACAGATCCTCTTCCAATATACTCTTTATTTAATTTTGTTTATTGTTTGTCTCTCCCCAACTAGAATGGAAGCTCCATAGGACCAGCATTTTGATCATTTTGTTCACTAATGAATCCCTAGTACCTGCCTCATAAAAATCTGTTGGATAAATGGACAGAATGAATGAAGTCCTCCCTATACTCGTTTATCACCACGTGTACTCACCACTCAGACACCCATCCTCCCCAAACCACTGCATGAACCAGGACAGGTTAGGTCATGTTGCAGGAAAATGAACTCTGAAATCTCAGTGGTTTAATACAACCACAGTTTATTTCTCATTCATGCTGCCTTGGTTGGCAGGGGTCAGGGCTGAACTCACACGGTCACACAGGGATACCAAGTGATGAAGTTCTGCCATCTGGAATGTTGCGGTCACTGCAGCACAAGAAGAGACACCTAGAGGGTCACAAATGGGCGCTTCCGTGCTTTAGCCGAGAGGAGGCACAAGTCATTTCTGCCCACAGCCTATTGAATGGTCACGTGGGTCCTGCCTAACTGCGAGAAGTGGCTGGGAGGTGTGGGGAGAGGATGGACTACTGGGGGAACATCATTGTCTCTGCCCACTCAAGCCCATTCATACTCATTTATATACACGCACACTCACCCACACCCACTCACACCCACTCATGCTCACTCTGACCCAGAGCTGCTCCTATCCACCCGTACACCAGGCCCAACCATCATACACCCGTGTGCAGCGTCTAACTCATGCCTCTCCTGTTCTCCCCTCTCATTATACCCACCATACCTCTCATGTCTCTTCATAGCCAACCATATCTAATGCCCCAGTCTATATCTAATTCCTCTTGTTTCTTCCAAAACAAATTGCTCTTTGGCATAGGGGGACCTCTCTGGGTAGAGCACTGGATGCCATCTTTTGAAATACGGGGATTCCTTTGTTTTGTTAAAAAATGTTATGGGCTCACATGTTAGCAGCAATATTTGTAGTAATTCTTTTTTTAAATTTTTATTTATTTTTTTAATTGGAGTAAAATTGCTTCATAATGTTGTGTTAGTTTCTGCTGTACAGTGAAGTGAATCAGCTATATGCATACCTATATCCCCTCCCTCTTAGACCTCGCTCCCCCCCTTCCCCCACAAACTAGGCCATCACAGAGCACCGAGCTGAGCTCCCCGTGCTCTACAGCAGGTTCCCACTAGCTATCTGTTTTACACATGGTAATACATTTATGTCAAACGTAATCTCCCAATTCGTCCCACCCTCCCCTTTCCCCGCCATGTCCACATGTCTGTTCTCTACGTCTACATCTCTATTCCTGCCCTACAAATAGGTTCATCTTGTTGATTGAACAAACAATGTTAAAAAAATCTGCCATGAATTCAGCAACTCTGAAGCATCGGTACCGGCTAGAAAATCAATTGTGCATTGATACAGAAGCGTACAATTTATCGAGGTTGCAGACAACGCTTCGAGAACATACGGATTCAAGAGTCCTTTGCAGTATGCCATGGCCCTTGAGTTGGAAGCTGCTGAGGTAGAAGAGTGCTAATGAGCTTGCTGGCCAGTGAAGCCGACCTCAGGGTGTGAATCTAATGTGTCGCTCCAAGAGTGGCTCGTGGTTGGCTGTAATCCTCAGTCAGTAGCCGAACGTCACTTTAACCACATGGCTTGCTCTCTCCTCAAGCACAAACCCCATTTGCAATACAGACCTCGGCTTGCCGTGAGTAGAAACTGCTATCTAGAAAGTGATCTATTATCTCCCCTGCTGTGGTCCACTCACCTCCAGGGTTTCATTTCGCATTTGACGCCCCCTGAAGATGCTAACATTATGTCAAGAATTTTCTGCAAATGAAAAGGATTCATTTAGGGAGCTCTGCCTGAGCTGAGGAGAGATTCCAGGACGTGTGGGTGTGAAGTGTCCAGAGAATGAAACCTAGACCTCTGGGCTCCCATAGTCTAGTGCTGATTTCATCACTTTCTCCCACTTTCCCACCCATCCTCCCCGTATCACCCAGACCACCTGTCTCTTCAGTCTTAAGGACTTCCAGCCTAGGGTCAGCTTCTGCCAAGGGCAGTGAAGGATGGTTCTAGAAGCATAGCTCCTTCTTAGAAGTTCCTGAATCCCCAGTCTGCCCAAGGTTCTTTTGACCTTCAAGGGTGAAATCAAATTTGTTCACGGCCCTTCTCGAGTATGGTGAATCTCGACTATGGACCCATCTTCATAGCTGAGATTTCCTCTTAGAATGTTGTGCAGCCCATATGGGGTTGAGTAGGGAGCTGGCTCTTTTTAGTGAGCACTGAGGATGGTGGGATGGGTTATGCCACGGGGCAGGGTACCTCAGTGGCTGGTTTTCTGGAGGTGAGTGGTCCCCATTCTTCCAAGGTATGGCCAGCTTCCCTGGCCACTGCTCGCTGCCCCCCAAGTCCTCACATTCACTGCACTGACTAGAGACGGTCCACATCCCCGTCTTCCTCTTGTGTTACAATTTCTCCCGCGTGCTCCTGTATACCAGCAGCCTGTGGTTCCCTCTTCAGCTTGGAAATGAAGATCCCTTCTACATCTTTCCTTCTCGTACAAAGTCTTCTCAGTTTCCAGGTCTCTAACAAGTCCCTCCCCAGTTTTCAAGCATGGCTGTGTATGTACATACTTATTTTTATTTTGTATTTATTCTTCTTTTTCACTTTTTAATTGGAATTTATTTTTTAGAGCAGTTTTAGGTTCGCAGCAAAATTGGGCAGAAAGCACAGAGAGTTCCCATGGACTCCTCACCCCCACACACTCACAGCATGTCTGTTTTTATAGCATCTACAGAATTTCTATGGATTTGGGGGTGTGGGGTTGGCTGCAGCCTGGGCTACCATCTTGAGACCAGAAGTGCATCCCATGTGCAGGAGGAAACCCCGCATCTCTCTTAACACCTCAAGGATGTGCTAAGCCCTAGCCTCTGCTGAGTTCTCAATCACCCTATGGCACTCCTGAATGTTCTGTGCCTTTTCTCCGCTGAATCGCCCCTCTGGGGATCACATCACCTCACTGGGCACTTCCCCATCTTCTTCACTGCCCCAGAGTGCCAGAGCGTCAAGGTGTGTGTGAAGCACAACTTAGGAAAGTGCTGGGACATTGGGGAAATTTCTTTCTCAGACCGGCACAGTAAAGGATGTAACATGGATATTAGGAATCCTTGGGCACAGAAGCCGCTGGGCCGTTCCTGGTTACTAAGTAACTTTTCTGGTATTCTTGTCTCTTTGGGCTCCAGGCTCTACTGTCTTCCTTCCTTCTTCTCTCCGGCTCCATCCCCCAGCCCCCCATTTTCCCCATAGTTAACACAGAGCTGGTCAGCTGCATCTTTATCCAGGTCCTGACCTTCCAGGCTATGCACAGAGGGTCTTGTTTTCAAAACCCAACACCCACGGAGGTGTGTTTCTGCACAAAGACGCTTCTCTTTGTGAGGAGAGCTCGTGATCTGCCCTCTGTCTTTCTTTCCCTTTGCCTGTGATACTTTCAGCCATAGATTCACAGAAGCTGGGGCTGAGTGAGACCTCAGAGTCCCTCTGATTAAACACCCCCATTTGATGCTTGACAGTCAGACCCTGCTTGCGCCCCTCCCGCCTCCAGGGCGAGTGGTGGTCCACCTTATTTTGCCACGTGGACAGTTTATGCATCTTCTTGAGCTTTTGCTCGCTAATCTGTAAAAGGGAGACGATAGACTAAAATCTGCCTCCAGGGTTGTCCCGAGGATGGACTGAGGTGTCGGAGCCTGGTATAGACTCAGTGCTGGGTACGTGTGCACTATTGCTGTCCCGTCTTGGAGCAGATCTGATGGATCGAAGGAAGCGGTCTCACACAGTGAGCAGATCTGTCCTTGACCCTGTTTGTTTTTAACCAGAGCCACTGTGGAAGATGTCTGCCATGGCATGGCACACTGGGCAACCAGAGATAAGAGTGCCCCTTCTTGGAACTTCTGTGGGTGACAGTGCCTGCCATTGGGCAGATTTGATTTTCATAAAACTACAGAATTTCTGGGAGATTGGTGGCAGAAGGAGATGCAGCGGCTGGGAGGAGGAGCTCTCTGGAAGGTCCGGGGCTGGCGATGTAAGCCTGACGGCGTGTAGGCTTGCGTATCAGCTTTGATGGGACCTCAGCTATGTGGGATAATGGGGAGGTGATGTAGGCTAGGCCAGGGCAGGACTCCTGTAGGAATCTTTGTGCCCTCATGACTTGACCTTAGAGAGTGGACTCTGCCTGACAAATGACATTGGCCACAGACAAAGCTGCTACAGTCACAGGCTGAACCCTGACCTGGCCCCTCTGTCAGGCCAGGCACATACTGGTTTTCACCTCTGGGTGAAAGCTTGTCATCACTCAGGGTCCCTTCCCACGCCCTCCCCTCCAGGGGCCTCTATCACTGCCTGTTGGCGGCAGCTCTGAAGCTGGCAGATGGCATGTGTCTGCCTCAGAAGGGTTCCCAGTTCCGTTTGCAGCTCCCCTAGGATACCACCGATGTTCTCCAGAGGGGCTGTGAAATTCTCAGATAATTCTCAAAATAAAAGTAATTTTAATACATTTTCATTTAAAAATAATAAGTGCTAGACAGAATCAGAAAGTCGGTTGCAGAAGGAAGTCAAGAAATGAAGCCAGCCACCATCACCACCTCCCCTGGGAGAGCAGGCAAGCTTCCTATGCTCACAGCCACCCCCCGTAGGTGTCAGATCCCCAGATCCAGCTGCGGGGGGGTCCACACACTCCATCAGCACTCCTACTACATGGGAGCCTGAGCCCCAAACTCCTTGAAAGCAGAGCTCATCCTTTGGCGCTGCTGAGACAGGTTTATTACAGATCAGGGAGTCCCAGGGACCCCAAGACAAATACACTGACTTTCCCCACCTGCCCCCGGCACTCTCTCCCTTCTCCCTGCTCCAAGTTAATGTGCTGACATCCTCCCTCTTCTCACCTCCTCATTTATCCCCACAGCTCCTTAATTTCTCAGACTTCCCCTTCCCTCTTCTCTCTTCCCCTCATCTGTCTCTCTACCCTTTTCTTCTGTCTTCTTTCTCCTCCTTTGGAGTCAGAGAAACAAGGACTCGAAGGCTGGATAGAAAAGTGTGGATAACCTGGTCCAAACTCACCCTTCTTTCAGAGTATTTCTGTCCCCTCCCATCACTGTATTTCATTCTCATGGTCTTTGACCTTCATCTACTTTGACTTCTCCCTGTTTCTGACCCTGTCACTATTGCTGGGTCTTATCTTGCCCCTTCTCCTTTCTCCATTCTTGCCCTCCCCTCTCCCCTCCATCTCTGTCCCTATCATGACCCTGTCTTTGTCCCCACATCTCAGAGGCTCTAATGCTTTATTTGTCCCTTCCCCCTGCTGCCACCTCCTGTGTCTCTATCCACACCACCTTTGCTCTCCCTGTCTCCTTTCTCTGTCTCTCCTTGTTCTGTCTATCTCTGTCTGTGTCTTTGTCTTGTCCCCGTCTCTCTTTCATGGCCTTTCTTACTGGAAGGCCTATTGGGGGTCATGGCTTCAGCCCTTGCTTCTTAGTCATTTGGGAGACGTTGAAGACTGGGGGTTTCAGTGACATCTGACAGGGTGACGAGTCAGGTCCTGGGACTTTGGTTCGGTCCTACAGGTGACTTTTCTTCATTCTCCCCCATCCCTCCCCCTTCTAGTGCCCCAGGATGGGACCTGCCCTTACCAAGGAGCCCTCACACTTGAGCCCTGGGTCTGAGCTGCTTAGAAGCTGGGGAAGGACAGGCTTCCTTTGTCCTTGGGGCATCGGCTCTGAGGTGGACATTTGTTGGTTTGGAGATTATCTCCTGGCTGCCACTCTTCAAGTGGATTATCTGGAGAAGGGCAGTGAGCTGTTCCTCATCTGATCTGAAGGCGATTCTCGAGCTCAGACTCCTTTGTATTACAGTCTCCTGAAATTTGTCGTGGTCTTGAGAGATGGAAGAACACCTGGGTGGAAGAGACAGGGGGAGGTGGGGCTGGAGAGGGAGACACACACACACACACACATACACACAGGCTATTTTTCAGTATGTATGTGTGTGTTTCCTCTCTCTTGAGCCTGACGTGACTGCCTTACTATTTCCTTCCACCTGTCAGAATCGTTTTCTTCAAGTCTTCCTGATTTGTCTTTCTCTTCTCTCGGCATCCCTGCCCCCTGTAGTAACTTCTCCTTCTGATCCAACCTCTTCTCTTATGACCCATATCCTGCCAATTTCCTACCTCCCTTTCCATTTTTTTAGGGAGTGACTAATAGTAGGGGTTCAACAATAGTTGAATTGGTTTCTTCTCTGTACAGTTGGCCATTTGCCTCCATCAGCCCTGCTCAGCACCTGCTCACAGGTGAGGGAGACGGGCTGGTCAGGCTTTTCCTCATCTGCCATCTCCTACCAACTCCTTATGTTACCAAGTGCTCATCCCCTGAGTCTACCCAAGTTCTACATTCCCATGGGGCCACTCTATCCTTTTTTAGTAAAAAGAGGGGCTCATTCTCCATCCCATGTGCAGTGAGAAACCCAAAAGTCATGCCCCCAGATCTCTGGGAATTTTCCCAAATCTTACATCTCTCCTGGTCCTAACTCTCAACCTCACTTTCATGCCTATTTGTCAGACCACACTTCACTTCCCCAAAGGACCACTAGCACAGGAATTGGGTGTCATTTTATTAAAGGTTTGGGAGGGATAGAGGGATGTTATTAGATTGCAACCCTGAATAGCAAACAAGTTTGACTAATAGACATTTCTGATCTTCTGGGGGGGAAGTTTCTTTTTAAATTTTTAAAAGCTTTTCATTTTGGAACAAATTCAGACTTAGAAAAATACTGCAAAAGTAGTACAAAATATTTCCATGAACCTTTAATCCAGATTTCCCAAGTGTTAACATCATACACACAGTACAATGATAAAAATCAGGTAATTAATATTGATACAGTGTTATTATTCAAATCGTAGACCTTATTTGAATTTTCCCAATTGTTCCAGAATGTCTTTGGTGTGGCCCAGAATCCAACCCAGGATCACATGTTGCATTTAGTTGTCACATCTCCTTAGGCTCTTTTAATTAGTCTTTCTTTGTCTGGTGAGCTGTACTGTAGAATGTCCCTCGATTTGGATTTATCTGATGTTTCTTCATGATTAATTCAGGTTATATATTTTTGGCAAGAAGACCACAGAAGTGATACTGCGTCCTTCTCAGTGCTTCCTATCAGGAGGCACATGGTGTTGAGATGTTCCATCACGGCTGATGTTAACTTTGATCCTTTGGGTTCAGGTGGTGTCTACCAGGCTTCTCTGATGTAAAGTTATCAGTTTCCACTTGTTGCTTAATAAATGTCCTTTGGGAGGATACTTTGAGACTGTAAATATCCTGTTTCTTATCATATTTTTTGCCCACTAATTTTATTTTATTTATTTTATTTATTTTTTAACATCTTTATTGGAGTATAATTGCTTTACAATAGTGTGTTAGTTTCTGCTTTATAACAAATTGAATTAGTTATACATACACGTATGTCCCCATATCTCTTCCCTCTTGTGTCTCCCTCCCTCCCACCCTCCCTATCCCACCCCTCTAGGTGGTCACAAAGCACTGAACTGATCTCCCTGTGCTATGCAGCTGCTTCCCACTAGCTAGCTATTTTACATTTTGTCCATTGATTTTAGCATCCATTAATGATTCTTGACAGAAACATTACTACTATGGTGTTTGCCAAACGGTGATTTTCTATTTCCATCAATCTTTCTATTTTTTAAAAAAATAATTAATTAATTAATTTTTGGCTGCGTTGGGTCTTCATTGCTGTGCGCAGGTTTTCTCTAGTTGTGGCGAGGGAGGGCTACTTTTTGTTGCGGTGCGCGGGCTTCTCATTGCGGTGGCTTCTCTTGTTGCGGAGCATGGGCTCTAGGCACTAGGGCTTCAGTAGTTGTGGTTCGCGGACTCTAGAGCGCAGGCTCAGTAGTTGTGGCACATGGGCTTAGTTGCTCCGCGGCATGTGGGATCTTCCTGGACCAGGGCTTGAACCCGTGTCCCCTGCATTGGCAGGCGGATTCTTAACCACTGCGCCACCAGGGAAGTCCAATCCATCTATTTTTATTAGTTGGAATTCCAATGTAAGAAAGGGTTTTCCTTTATTCATTCATTCATTTTATTCATACTGGTATTGGCTCATGGACACTTGTTTTATTCTATAGATTATAATCCATTATGATCATTATTTATCTTGTTCAAGTTATCTTAGGTTTGGCCATTGTGAGCCTTGTTAAGTTAACACTTATATCCTATACATGCTCCATCAGTTTTATTTAGCATTTCCTTACTTTCCGATGACCCCAGGATCATCTTGTACTTTCCCTGTCCAGCTCTGGAATCAACCATTCTTCAAAGAGCCATGGTTTCCTTATGCTAAGTGAAATAAACCAGGCACAGAAAACAAATACCATATGATCTCACTTATATGTGGAATCTAAAAAAGTTGAACTCGTAGAACCAGAGAGTAGAACAGTGGTTGCTAGACATGGGGGGGGGCGGTGGGGGAGATGGGGAGATGTTTGTCAAAGGGTAAAACTTTCAGTTATAAGATGAATAAGTTCTGGGGACCTAATATATAGCATGGCAATTATAGTTAATAATAATGTATTGTATACTTGAAATTTTCTAAGAGAGTAAATCTTAAGTGTTCTTACCACCCACCCCCCACATGCAATGGTAACTATGTGAGGTTATGTATGTGTTAATTAACTTGATAGTGGTCATCATTTAACTATGTATCCATATCTAAAATCATCATGTTGCACATCTTAAGAAAACTGATAGCTTAAAAAAAAGGAGCTATGGTTCCAGTTAATGGAGAATGATATTTAGAAGCAAATATCTGGTTTTTAGGTGTGCTTATTGATGCTGGGGTGTCATTCCTTCTAGGTCCCCTCTGCAGACAGAACTAGGAAACTTATGTTGTGAGATAATAAATGTTTGTTGTTTTGAACTGCCAAGTTTTGTGTCAGTGATAATAGTTTTTAGGTAGCAACAGATAACTAATAAGAAGGTTTTGGATGGAAAGGTCTTTTCAAAAATTTTTTAAATTAGAAATTTTTCTAACTTCTAATTTTATTGCACTGTGGTCAGAGAGTGTTGTTAACAATATCTCTACTTTAAGGAACTCACTGATGTTTTCTTTGTGACCTAATATATGTTTGATTTTTGTGAGGTTCTGTGTGTGCCTGAGAAGAAAGCATATTGACTCCCATCAGAGTAGTATAAAGTTTGATATATATATATATATATATATATATATATATATATATTCATAAGGTCTACTTTCTTGATTATGCTAATTAATTCAACACTTTTGCTGAGTGCCTACTATGTGCGAGGCTGTATACTGGGCTCTAGGGATAGAGATGAAGAACTCGGTTCCTGCTCTCATGGAGCTGATGGGTTTATAGAAATAGATAATCTGGATTGCAGGAATCATTCATTCCTGTAGGGCCCTCTGCCTTTCCTCAAAGAAACACCACTGCATCCAGATCCCCATTCTCTCCCTCTGATGGGCCATTCTATATCCTGATCTTAGAGGGGCCTTGCCCCTATCACATGGAGGGGAGTGACTTTTCGGGAGCCGGCTGTATATCTGAAGGCTCCCACATATCTTTGTCCTTACTCTGCCTCTCATTACATGCAGCTGTACTGGCTGACCTTCTCAAGCAGGTTTCATGTCACAGCCATGTTTTCCAACCTCCTGACCCCCAGTCTGGCTCCAAACAGAACCTGGTCTGCTTGGTGCCTATGCTGGACCTGGTGCTTCTCTCCCCCAGATTTCCTCCATCCCTCATGCATGGGTGAGGTGACTACATGCAGTGACCGTGTTGTTTTTAGAGCATTGACACAACTCTAGTTCCAAGAGTTTATTCTGATTTCTTTTTACCCAGTCAGGTTCTTAATCTCACCCCCCTTGCTACAGTGTCTTGTTCAGTTAACCCAGGCTTAAGTCAGTCAGTACAAGGCCTTCCCCTGGCCAAAGAGATTAGCTCAGGGAGGGGCATATGACCCAAACTGTGCCATCTGGATGTGAGGAGAAGTTTCCCAGGGGGTTGTAGGAGAGAAGGTTCTTTACTGGCCTGAGGGATCCATTGAACGCTAACCCTCCTCTCTCCAGATGGTGGAATATAGAAGGGATACCTGGAACTTCTGCAGCCATGTTGCCACCATGAGGGAAGCTGACACTAAAGAAGGCAGAAAGGAGAAATAAAAAGTACCAGGGTCCTTGACGATATTGTTTAGCCACTGAATCCAACCATCTCTGAAGACTGCCTTTCCTCAAGAACGTCCAAGTCCTGAGTGGATAAATCCTTATATTGTTTAGACTGGTTTGAGTTGGGTTTCTGAACTTGCAACAAAGATTCCTGATAGGATCAGGGTCTGTAAAGATTTCTACTGGCTGGCTCTTCCATCCCTGCTCCCTGCATGACTCTTCTCAGTCCCATCGGGGAGATGCACAAGGTTCTACTCTGCTGACAAGGCTTCTTGTCTGGTGCAGCATCGACCTGCACATGTAGGGGCTTTGGGTCAGATGCACATGGGTGTTCAAATTCCATCAGTGGCCTTGGACAAGTTACTTAACCTCTCAGTGTTTAAGTTTTCTTCTCTGTAAAATGGACCCCCCCCCCAAATGAATGCCATTCTTCTTAGGGTTCTTGTGAATGGGGCAATGCGTATAAAACCTGGCACACAGTAGGACCACAGCCAATGTTGCTTCCATTTCACTCTGTTCCTGCCTCTTCATCATAGAGCATGCTTTCCTGTGCATCAGGCCTTAGAGGAGACGCTGGTCCTCCAGATGTAGGCATCTCTGACTTAGAACCTCAGTGATTTCCTGAGAAGAAAACAAATCTCCTTTGCCAGAGAAGATGAACAGCTCAGCCATTTGCTAAAACAAATATTAGCTCAGTGTTGTCCGGGGAAAGCAAATGGCTTCAAGAACTGTTTGTGTTTGTATCCTTCAAGGAGCTGATGAATATGCCGTTGAGGACAAAAATCTTGGGGGGCGGTGGGAGGAGGGGCAGCCATTCTGGGAGCTCCCACCTCACCTCCTGTTCCTCCTGCAGGCGTCATTTATCTGGGGCTGGGGCATTTATCCATCACTGCCCTCCCTGTGTCTTAGGGCTGGTCTTCTGGCCGCATGGCCACTCACACCTGGGGCCTAGAGCTGGCTTCACCAGTCAGACTGGCTGTGCATTCAGATAAATCCTGAGAGTTTCAGGGGGAATTCAGCCCCCTGCTTATGGTGTTTATGGCACACATGTCAACCCAGGACTCATCCACACTGGCACCGTTGATACTATGGGTCTGGTAATTCTTTGTCGTGAGAGGCTATCTTGTACATTGAAGGATGTTGACAGTACCCCTGGTCTCTCCCCACCAGAGACCTGTAGCACATCTCCCCCAGTTCTGACAACCAAAAATGTTGCTAAACATCCTTGGGGAAAGGCATCGCCTTTGTTTGAGAACCACTGTTCTACCCGAAGGCAGGGAAGAACTCTGGAATTAGCTATGTCTTGGTTCAAATTCTGGTCCTATCACTCACCAGCTGTAATGTTTGGCTGGTTAACTTAACTTCTCTGAGCCTCGATTTGCACACCTGTAAAATGGGAAGCACCATAGTACCTGTTTCATAGGATGGTTGTGAGAGGATGAAGTGAGATCATTTATAGGGAGGTGCCTGGCATTCAGTCTCCTTAATACGTTAGCCTGTTCCTGGTAGATTATAAACTGCATGAGGGCAGGGATCCTGCCTGTATTGTTCACCACTATGTCTCCCTCACCAGCACAGGGCCTGGCAGACAGATGGTGCTCAGGAAATAAATTTTGTTCTTGGGGCTGCTCTGGACCCCACTGAACTTTCCCTTTACTGCTACTTCATCCTCTTGGCAAATCCTGGCCTCCCGGGGTGTGGGGAGGAAATCTTTTCTCCCTCCCATCTGGGTTTTATATACTTATCCTAAGCTCACACTTGCCTCCCTTGCCCTCCCCAGGACACCCTGAAGAACGGTTCTAGAAAACCCACTTTAGCCCTGGCTCATTCTCACCACTGCTGTCTCAGTTTCATGGTACCCAGGAGCATCTCTCTCTGAGCTCCTATTGCTGACTCCCAGAGCATCCTCCAGATCATGGCTCATTGGCAGAGCAGAGATGACTGACCTATATCTGTGTCTAATGATCAAATCCTTTCCTGCTCAAGTGACCAGTTCTGCCCACCTTACCAGGTTCCCTGGATGACTCATACCTAAGTACTCGCATTGGTGGACTTTTTGTCATTTCTGTAATCTGAAGGCTAGTTTGAGAAGCATAACTAGGTTCCCAGAATTATTTCTGTCAAAGGAAGAAGGGCATCTCACTCTGGTAATATGTGTCTAGATCTGTACTAGACTTCTGAGGACTCTGGAGAACAAGATAGGCTTCTCCCTGAAGGGACTGACAATTAAGTAGGGAAGCCAAGACTAATAAGGTGACAAGTAAAGATCATATAAGCTCTAAACTGATGACAAAAGGTTGTAAGTGGAGATGCAGAAGCCTCTCAGGAGGCTAGTTTTTCTAATCTCTATCCCCCACCCGCTTCACCTCTACCGCCAACTCTACCGCCAATCCTCTACCGTGGGATTTAAGCTTCGTCATCTCTGACCTGGAATGTGTCAACCAGCTCCAACTGGTCTTGCTGCTCCCATTTTCCTTGAATCTGCCTCCAGAGAGCTGCCAAGGCAATTTTTCTAAAATGCTACTATGATTATATCACAGAACGCCTAGAATCTGTTTAAAGTTAATCACGGTGTTATCTGTAATCATGGAACATTGGAAACAATTGGGGAATGGTAGATAAGGAAATATTTCATAGCCATGAAAACCCACGTTTTAAAGACTAATTAGAGTCATGGAAAAAGATTTGTACCATTACAAGAAAAAGAAATCTGGATTCAAAACTATATGGCACAATACAGATTTAGTAACTAGATATGTATATAATTGCATGGAATCACAAGATTGGAATTATCGGTATCTGGAGAAAAGAACAATGGCTCTTTCTAGTTTGTAAGATACAGAAGATTTTTAATTTCTTCTAGACTATAAATTTTATGAGGTTTAGATATGGTCTATCTGGCTTGGCATTAATTTCCAATGCCTAGCAGAGTACCTGGCATACAGTAAGCACTCAAAACATTTGTTGAGTGGAATTGAGTATAGTTTTTATCATTTCTAAATTTTGTCCAAAAACATGGGCTTAGGTTGCATTTCTCCAGAAGCCGATGCTGAGACAAGGATTTGAGTGCAAGTAATTTGTCTGGGAGGGGGTCTCAGGTAGGGGGTGGGGAGGTGAGACAGGGAAGGGAGAAGAGCCACATGGAGTGGTTATCAAGTAGGTTACCACCGTGGGCAATGTTAGTTTGGTCTTGCTGGGCAGCTCTGGAGACTGTGTAGAACACAATTTTTAAAAAAAATTTATTTATTTATTTATTTATTTTTGGCTGTGTTGGGTCTTCGTTTCTGTATGCGAGGGCTTTCTCCAATTGTGGCGAGCAGGGGCCACTCTTCATCGCGGTGCGCGGGCCTCTCACTGTCGCGGCCTCTCCCATTGCGGAGCACAGGCTCCAGTTGTGTAGGCTCAGCAGTTGTGGATCACGGGCCTAATTGCTCCATGGCATGTGGGATCTTCCCAGACCAGGGCTCGAACCCGTGTCCCCTGCATTGGCAGGCAGATTCTCAACCACTGCGCCACCAGGGAAGCCCTAGAACACACTTTTAAAGTTATGTTATCAGAGGGGCCAGGAAGCTGCAGTATCGATCCTCCAGTTCCCATCCTCCATGGCTGAGGGCAGCACCTGGGGGAGATGAACCCCCAGGTGACTGCAGCGGGACACACCCACCTCACACCGGAATGGCATGTGCTGAGGGGATGGGGCAGGGCACTGAGAGGTCTATTACATGATGATTTAGAGATAATAAGAGAAATGTTTTTAAAAGATTAATGTATAATTAATAATGGTCTTGGGTAAGTTGCTGAAACTCTCTGAGCCTCAGTTATCTCATGTCCAAAATGGGAACAGTAGCACCCGCCTGGCCTTGCTCTTGAGGCTCAGTGGGAGAGGGTTCTGTGTGTGTGCGTGTGATGGACTAAATGTCTGTGTCTCCTTTGAATTCATATGTTGACGCCCTAACTCCCACTGTGACTGTATTTGGAGGTAGAACCTGTGAGGAGGTGATAAAGGCTAAACGAGGTCATAAGGGTGGGGCTCTAGTCTAATAGGGTCGGTGCCCTTATAAGAAGAGGAAGAGACACAAGAGCTCTCTCTCCACCATGTAAGGACACAGCAAGAAGATGACTCTCTGCAAGTCAGGAAGAGAGTCCTCACCAGGAACTGAATCTTTGGGCACCTTGCTCTTGGGCTTTCAGCCTCCACCGAACTGTGAGAAATAAATGTCTGTTGTTTAAGTCACCCAGTCTCTGTGGTGTTTTGTCATGGCAGCCTGAGCTGACTAGTACTGGGTATGTATTTAAAGCAAGAAGATGATATAAATGTAGCTCATGTTTTCCTGGGTCTGGTTCTGCAGAAGGTGAAAATGAGATCCCTGTAAGAGTCCGTTCTCACTTTGGGTGCAGGAACTGCTGCAGGTCTGGGCTCAGTTCCTCCTAGAGAATTCTGTGAGTGCCCAGGGGGTGGATTCCGGGTGCTCTGTAATGAGTCCCTTCAGGGACCCCGTGGAGCTGTGTTTCTCTCTCTTCTGCGCTGCTCACAGTGGTGATGTCTTGTGGCCCTGTCCGCCCAGAGGGAGAAGCAACAATGCAGACGCCCGTGCTGCCTGGGTCAGGACTGCCAGCGTGTGGTGGCGATGCTGGTACTGAGGGTGTGGTCCTTTCTTTACCTTGTTTTCTCCGAGGCTGCGGGAACCACTGCTGGGATACCCGGGGCTCTGGATGCAGAAATGCTCCCGGTGTTTTGTTACTCTTGCATCTCTCTCTCATTCTCTGAGTCACTGAATGGCATGACCCATACTCAGAATCACTCCTCCTGAACCTGGGCCCTTGGTCTTTGAATTATGCATGTGGGTCTGACTCTTTTGTCAGAGTGAGCTCTTCCACAGGAAGTTCCTCCATCCCTTGTGTACGTAGATGCACAAGACCTTCAGACCGGCCCAGATATCACTGGGCTGTTCTAGGCTGACTCTAAGTTAGGCTGAGACTGGGCATCTCCTGCTGCCTGCATCCTGGTTAAGCCTGTGTGCTCTCCAGTTACCTGCTATGTGGCTTTGGCAAAGTTAACCTTACTTAACCTCTCTAAGCCTTCAACTTTCTTATCTGTAAAACGGGGGTAATAATAGCACTTTTCTCATTGGGTTGTGAGGATTAGAAGCAATATTGCATGCAAAGTGCTTACCATGTGCCTGGCAGATGCTAGGGACTGAATTGTGTTTCCCCCAAATTCATAGGTTGCAGCCCAAAACCCCAGTGTGATGGTATTTAGAGATGGGCATTTGAGAGGTAATTAGGTTTAGATGAAATCATAAAGATGGGGCCTTCTTGATGGGATTAGTCCTTATAAGAAAAGACCCTGGAGAGCTTGCTTATTCTCTGTCTCTCCAAGAACATGTACCACGTGAATACATAGTGAGAAGGTGGCCGTCTGCAAGGCAGGAAGAGAGCTCTCACCAGGAGCCAAATCAGCCGACACGTTGATCTTGGACTTCCTAGTTTCCAGAGCTGTGAGAAATAAATTTCTACTCTTTAAGCCACACAGTCTATGGTATTTTGTTATGGCAGCCTGAGGTGACTAAGACAACAGTTAGTAAGCTTTCAATATATTTTAACTGCTGTTAAATAGCAATAGCAATTGTTATTGTTTACTACTATTATTAGGGAGAGAATACAAGTTTCCTGACAAGAGGCCGAAGTGATCAGAATTATTGCTGATCTAGTGTTGCTAAGATCAATACTATTTTCAGATGAAAATCAATCTGGAAAGAACCCTAAATACCACCTGGGTCCAGATATAAGACCTGCTTCCAAGCTTACCTGGCAATTTACAAACCCTCAATGATCTAAATTCCTTTTCTTGCCCTTCTGTCCCGCCCCCTCCCCGAGTCCAGGCGTTCTGCTTGGCCCGTCTTTCTGTTCCCTTATCTGCGACTCATGGTTGAGAGGATCAGGATGGTCCTGGATCCCAGGGACGAGACGAACTGATGTTCCCAGGAATCTCGGGTGACCAACCCTCCTGATTTGCCTGGGACTGTCCCAGTTTTAGCACTGAAAGTCCGATATCCCCGGAAACCTCTCAGTCTCAGGCAAACGTGGAGGGCTGGTCACAGTACCGGGAATGCATGTGATATCCGTTCACTTCCAGGCTGGCCACCCCACGGCAGGACTCACCAGAACCTGCATCTTGACAGTGTTGAGCAAAGCATCAACTCTTTCCCTAGTATCTTTCTGGTTGGAATCACCAGGACCCTATTTCTGGAAAGAATTCTTGGAGCCGTGGTGGGAAGACCACTGCGGGGTGGCATGGGGCGGGTCCATCACTGACATTTAAGCTGAGCGGAGCCACCATATGATCAGAATTCTTCTCTACTAATCTCCTCGGTGCTTTGATGAGGAGCACAGGGAGGTGAGAGCCCTTTTGGGAGCCTGTGCTCAGGGACACAGGGCCAGAGGAGGGGGCGTTCCCCAGTGTGAATGACACCACCTGCCCTCCTGCCTTTCCCTGGTGATGACTCCAAAGAAGGTCGAAACATGCCCTGAGGATGTCATAGTGATGGAGTAGTTTTAGTGTCTGTTTCAAAGTTTCTTAAGAGGTCTCTTTATACAGTCAAAGGCTGCAAGGTCAATCTCAAACTCTTCTTGTGTCTGCAGCAAGAAATGAGAAATACACAGGAGAAAAGATTCTGCCCAGGAGCCTGAGAAGGGAGGCAGGGAGGTGCAGCAGATAAGACGGAGAAACAGACGGATCCTCCGTCTCTCACCCCAGGCTTGGAACAACTCAGTCCCCCATCCTGGACGTGGGCCAATCACCTCTGACTGGCCACATACTGACCTCTAACCCTGACCACCAACTGAGCTCTGACTCTCATCAAAGACCCAGGCTCTGGCTACACACTGACCCTTGATCCCTGAGCCCCAGGCAGCTACTGGGAGAGTTGTCCATGGGTCTTGTTTGCAAATCTTCTCCAACATAGTTTAGTTTATTGTAACTGAGTTTTCTGCTCCTTTATTCATCGTATTTTAAAGGACTTAAGTATTATAACTAATTTGTTAAAATTTGGTAACATATGAAATCTGCCATTATGAAGGGAAACATACATGGACAAAATAATAGATTTTATAAGATCCTTGAATAGCAAGCAATATAGTTATAGTTGTCACCATTTTGATGTCAAGAGAGTTTACCAGCCTATAGTCGTAGCAAAGTTAGGTCTGGTTTAAGCTAGAAGTATAAAATAGCTCTTTATTTTAGGGTCACCTATATTTTAAGTTGAACATTTATTTATTTAGAATTTTAATGTATGGTTTTGGAAAGAGAAAAGGTGTGCCTTGATCCTGGGCACAGATACTTGTCAGCCCTGCCTGTACTGTTAGTAAGAAGAGGTGTCGCAAGCAAAGCATATGAGTGGTTTCTGGGTCAGCTGGTCCCTGGCTACCAATGATGCTGTCAGAGGAGGAAACTCAGAGGTGACCCCAGGTTAGGCTGGAGGGGGCCCCAAGTCTTGGACCCCTTAGCCCAAGTCCCCGCCTCTGTCCTGTCCTGAAGTCTCACAACCTGTTCAGCTCCTCTGAAGGCTCCAGGATGGTTCCTGGGTCCAGCCAGAAGGGGTTTTAAAGCTTCTGTCCCCTGTAAGAGCAGACAGCGCAGCTCCGTGTTCACGCACTGCCTTGCTGCTTTCCTTCAGCCTCCATCAATGCCCCAATTACCAGCAAACTGCAAACCCTCGAAGCCACTCTCTCTGCATATTAATTCAGCAAGAGCGTGTGCATTAGGTAGCCCGGGCCCCCGCGTGCCCGCTGCTGTTATTTGCTCGGCAGAACCAGGTAATTTCCTTGCTGGACCTTGGTGGGAAGTTGAAAAGCGGTGTCAGCTTCTCCCACTCTTAATTAGGGCTGGGCTTTCTCCAGTAAATCACTGATCATTATCAGTGAGCTTGTAATTTTATGTCCCAGAATTAGAGGCCGATGATGAAAGAGAAAAACTGAGAGGCTGCAATACAGGGCCAGCCTCCGTAGATCTGGGCATTCTTTTAATCTACATCATTTATTCCACGGTCACCTTTCCCTACAGTTTTGCCTGGACTTCCCAGAGTTGCAATATCCCCTTCTCTTTGGGAAGGGGAGGGCTGTTTCCTCTTGACCTTCGGCAGCGGCCAGCCACCCTGGCTTGTGAGGAGTCAGCTGGTGGCATGTCTGGCCTTTGTACAAAGAGGAGACACAAGGGGCTGGCCCGGGAGCTCTCTCCTCTCTGCCTCGCTTCCTCTTGGTCCTGGGCGAGCCTAGGGCTGCCTCTGAGTCCACTGCTGGGGCGGTTGTATGTAGTGCAGACAGAGCTCATGGGGCTCCATCCACACCACACCAGAAGGGCAGAGGCCCCAGCCTCTCTGGGCTCTGATGCGCCATCAGGACTCTGAAGCCCATGCCCCTCTGTGGGGCAGAGCTGGTAGCTTTACCTGTATCCGCTCGCCTTTCTTCCACCATGACATCTCACTTCACCTCCTCTTCTCTCAGTCTAGTGGTCAGGGTGACATCTCCCCCACTTTCAGAGATGGTCTTGGGTCTCAGCCCCACCGTCCACTCAGGAATGGGCCCGTGATCTGAGTAGTTTCAATGAGACTCAGTCCTGTTGGAATGGTTGGAAAAGGAAGCTCTCTTTTGGCTTCAGTTGCTGACCTGGGACAGAGTAAGCGTGGAGCTTCCAGAGTGCTCTGTCTGATGACTGCATTTAAAGACCATGCCAGGATGACATTTACAGGTGGGTATTGAATGCCTACCATGTACTTAGTCTTGAGAGAATATGGGGGACAGAGAAAGGGCTTCAAATATCCTTGAGAAGAAAGGAAGGATAGAATTTATAGAGGAAACCAAAGAAGAAACATCAGTAAATCTTTAATGAACAAATCTGTAAATTAGTGTATTGACTAGATCACCCAGGGAGATCCATCAGGATGGAGGCTGCTGGCTTGTTCAAGCTTGTGGCAGGTTGCCACTGCCCACCTGGCTCTCGGTGAACACAGAGGGGTCATCTTGGCGCCACAGATAGGTCTGCACAAGGCAAGTGTTTTTATTTCTTTTTCTTTTTTTAATTTTTGAATTTTATTTAATTAATTTTTTTATACAGCAGGTTCTTATTAGTCATCCATTTTATACACATCAGTGTATACATGTCAATCCCAATCTCCCAATTCATCACACCACCACCCCACCCCCTGCCACTTTCCCCCCTTGGTGCCCATATGTTTGTTCTCTACATCTGTGTCTCAATTTCTGCCCTGCAAACAGGTTCATCTGTACCATTTTTCTAGGTTCCACATATATGCGTTAATATACGATATTTGTTTTTCTCTTTCTGACTTACTTCACTTGGTATGACAGTCTCTAGATCCATCCACGTCTCTGCAAATGACCCAAGTTCGTTCCTTTTTATGGCTGAGTAATATTCCATCGTATATATGTACCACATCTTCTTTATCCATTCGTCTGGCGATGGGCATTTAGGTTGCTTCCATGACCTGGCTATTGTAAATAGTGCTGCAGTGAACATTGGGGTGCATGTGTCTTTTTGAATTACGGTTTTCTCTGGGTATATGCCCAGTAGTGGGATTGCTGGGTCATATGGTAATTCTATTTTTAGTTTTTTAAGGAACCTCCATACTGTTCTCCATAGTGGCTTTATCAGTTTACATTCCCACCAACAGTGCAAGAGGGTTCCCTTCTCTCCATACCCTCTCCAGCATTTGTTATTTGTAGATTTTCTGATGATGCCCGTTCTAACTGGTGTGAGGTGATACCTCATTGTAGTTTTGATTTGCATTTCTCTAATAATTAGTGATGTTGAGCAGCTTTTCATGTGCTTCTTGGCCATCTGTATGTCTTCCTTGGAGAAATGTCTATTTAGGTCTTCTGCCCATTTTTGGATTGGGTTGTTGTTTTTTTAATATTGAGCTGCCTGAGCTGTTTATATATTTTGGAGATTAATCCTTTGTCCGTTGATTCGTTTGCAAATATTTTCTCCCATTCTGAGGGTTGTCTTTTCATCTTGTTTATGGTTTCCTTTGCTGTGCAAAAGCTTTGAAGTTTCATTAGGTCCCATTTGTTTATTTTTATTTTTATTTCCATTACTCTAGGAGGTGGATCAAAAAAGATCTTGCTGTGATTTATGTCAAAGAGTGTTCTTCCATGTTTTCCTCTAAGAGTTTTATAGTGTCCGGTCTTACATTTAGATCTCGAATCCATTTTGAGTTTATTTTTGTGTATGGTGTTAAGGAGTGTTCTAATTTCATTCTTTTACATGTAGCTGTCCAGTTTTCCCAGCACCACTTATTGAAGAAACTGTCTTTTCTCCATTGTATATCCTTGCCTCCTTTGTCATAGATTAGTTGACCATAGGTGCGTGGGTTTATCTCTGGGCTTTCTGTCTTGTTCCATTGATCTATGTTTCTGTTTTTGTGCCAGTACCATATCGTCTTGATTACTGTAGCTTTGTAGTGTAGTCTGAAGTCAGGGAGTCTGATTCCTCCAGCTCCGTTTTTATCCCTCAAGACTGCTTTGGCTCTTCTGGGTCTTTTGTGTCTCCCTACAAATTTTAAGATTTTTTGTTCTAGTTCTGTAAAAAATGCCATTGGTAATTTGATAGGGATTGCATTGAATCTGTAGATTGCTTTGGGTAGTATAGTCATTTTCACAATATTGATTCTTCCAATCCAAGAACATGGTATATCTCTCCATCTGTTTGTATCATCTTTAATTTCTTTCATCAGTGTCATAGTTTTCTGCATACAGGTCTTTTGTCTCCTTAGGTAGGTTTATTCCTAGGTATTTTATTCTTTTTGTTGCAATGGTAAATGGGAGGGTTTCCTTAATTTCTCTTTCAGATTTTTCATTATTAGTGTATAAGGATGCAAGAGATTTCTGTGTATTAATTTTGTATCCTGCAACTTTACCAAATTCATTGATTAGCTCTAGTAGTTTTCTGGTAGCATCTTTAGGTTTCTCTATGTATAGTATCATGTCATCTGCAAACAGTGACAGTTTTAATTCTTCTTTTCCAATTTGTATTCCTTTTATTTCTTTTTCTTCTCTGATTACCATGGCTAGGGCTTCCAAAACTATGTTGAATAATAGTGGTGAGAGTGGACATCCTTGTCTTATTCCTGATCTTAGAGGAAATGCTTTCAGTTTTTCACCATTGAGAATGATGTTTGCTGTGGGTTTGTCGTATATGGCCTTTATTATGTTGAGGTAGGTTCCCTCTATGCCCACTTTCTGGAGAGTTTTTATCATAAATGGGTGTTGAATTTTGTCAAAAGCTTTTTCTGCACCTATTGAGATGATCATCTGGTTTTTCTTCTTCAATTTGTTAATATAGTGTATAACATTGATTGATTTGCATGTATTGAAGAATCCTTGCATCTCTGGGATAAATCCCACTTGATCATGGTGTATGATCCTTTCAGTGTGTTGTTGGATTCTGTTTGCTAGTATTTTGTTGAGGATTTTTGCATCTATATTCATCAGTGATATTGGTCTGTAATTTTCTTTTATTGTAGTATCTTTGTCTGGTTTTGGTATCAGGGTGATGGTGGCCTCATAGAATGAGTTTGGGAGTGTTCCTTCCTCCGCAATTTTTTGGAAGAGTTTGAGAAGGATGGGTGTTAGATCTTCTCTAAATGTTTGATAGAATTCACCTGTGAAGCCATCTGGTCCTGGACTTTTGTTTGTTGGAAGATTTTTAATCACAGTTTCAATTTCATTATTTGTGATTGGTCTGTACATATTTTCTATTTCTTCCTGGTTCAGTCTTGGAAGGTAATACCTTTCTAAAAATTTGTCCATTTCTTCCAGGTTGTCCATTTTATTGGCATAGAGTTGCTTGTAGTAGTCTCTTAGGATGCTTTGTATTGCTACGGTGTCTGTTGTAACTTCTCCTTTTTCATTTCTAATTTTATTGATTTGAGTCCTCTCCCTCTTTTTCTTGATGAGTCTGGCTAATGGCTTATCAATTTTGTTTATCTTCTCAAAGAATCAGCTTTTAGTTTTATTGATCTTTACTATTGCTTTCTTTGTTTCTATTTCATTTATTTCTGCTCTGATCTTTATGATTTCTTTCCTTCTGCTAACTTTGGGTTTTGTTTGTTCTTCTTTCTCTAGTTCCTTTAGGTGTAAGTTTAGATTGTTTATTTGAGATTTTTCTTGTTTCTTGAGGTAGGCTTGTATAGCTATAAACTTCCCTCTTAGAACTGCTTTTGCTGCATCCCATAGATTTTGGATCTTCATGTTTTCATTGTCATCTGTCTCTAGGTATTTTCTGATTTCCTCTTTGATTTCTTCAGTGATCTCTTGGTTATCTAGTAAAGTATTGTTTAGCCTCCATGTGTTTGTGTTTTTTACATTTTTTTCCCCTGTAATTGATTTCTAAACTCATAGCGTTGTGGTCAGAAAAGATGCTTGATATGATTTCAATTTTCTTAAATTTACTGAGGCTTGATTTGTGACCCAAGATGTGATCTATCCTGGAGAATGTTCTGTGTGCACTTGAGAAGAAAGTGTAACCTGCTGTTTTTAGATGGAATGTCCTATAAATATCAATTAAATCTATCTGGTCTATTGTGTCATTTAAAGCTTCTGTTTCCTTATTTATATTCATTTTGGATGATCTGTCCATTGGTGTAAGTGAGGTGTTAAAGTCCCCCACTAGTATTGTGTTACTGTCGATTTCCTCTTTTATAGCTGTTAGCAGTTGCCTTATGTATTGAGGTGCTCCTATGTTGGGTGCATATATATTTATAATTGTTATATCTTCTTCTTGGATTGATCCCTTGATCATTATGTAGTGTCCTTCCTTGTCTCTTGTAACATTCTTTATTTTAAAGCCTATTTTATCTGATATGAGTATTGCTACTCCAGATTTCTTTTGATTTCCATTTGCATGGAATATCTTTTTCAATCCCCTCACTTTCAGTCTGTATGTGTCCCTAGGTCTGAAGTGGGTCTCTTGTAGACAGCATATATAGGGGTCTTGTTTTTGTATCCATTCAGCAAGCCTGTGTCTTTTGGTTGGAGCATTTAATCCATTCATGTTTAAGGTAATTATCGATATGTATGTTCCTATGACCATTTTCTTAATTGTTTTGGGTTTGTTTTTGTAGGTCCTTTTCTTCTCTTGTGTTTCCCACTTAGAGAAGGTCCTTTAGCATTTGTTGTAGAGCTGGTTTGGTGGTGCTGAATTCTCTTAGCTTTTGCTTGTCTGTAAAGCTTCTGATTTCTCCATCAAATCTGAATGAGATCCTTGCTGGGTAGAGTAATCTTGGTTGTAGGTTCTTCCCTTTCATCACTTTAAGTATATCATGCCACTCCCTTCTGGCTTATAGAGTTTCTGCTGAGAAATCAGCTGTTAACCTTATGGGAGTTCCCTTGTATGTTATTTGTCATTTTTCCCTTGCTGCTTTCAATAATTTTTGCCAATTTGATTACTATGTGTCACGGCGTGTTTCTCCTTGGGTTTATCCTGTATGGGACTGTCTGCGCTTCCTGGACTTGGGTGGCTATTTCCTTTCCCATGTTAGGGAAGTTTTCGACTATAATCTCTTCAAATATTTTCTCTGGGGACTTCCCTGGTGGCGCAGTGGTTGGGAATCCGCCTGCTAGTGCACGGGACATTGGTTCGATCCCTGGTCCGGGAGAATCCCACATGCCGCAGAGCAGCTGGGCCCGTGTGCCGCAACTACTGAGCCCGCGTGCCTAGAGCCCGCACACTGCAGAGAGGGGTGGCCCCCTCTCGCCGCAACTAGAGAGGGCCTGTGTGCAGCAACGAAGACCCAACGCAGCCAAAAATAAATAAATAAATTTATTAAAAAAAATATATATTTTCTCTGGTCCTTTCTCTCTCTCTTCTCCTTCTGGGACCCCTATAATGCAAATGTTGTTGCGTTTAATGTTGTCCCAGAGGTCTCTTAGGCTGTCTTCATTTCTTTTCATTCTTTTTTCTTTAGTCTGTTCCGTAGCAGTGAATTCCACCATTCTGTCTTCCAGGTCACTTATCTGTTCTTCTGCCTCAGTTATTCTGCTATTGATTCCTTCTAATGGAGTCTTCATTTCAGTTATTGTATTGTTCATCTCTGTTTGTTTGTTCTTTAATTCTTCTAGGTCTTTGTTAAACATTTCTTGCATCTTCTCGATCTTTGCCTCCATTGTTTTTCCAAGGTCCTGGATCATCTTCACTATCATTATTCTGAATTCTTTTTCTGGAAGGTTGCCTATCTCCACTTCATTTAGTTGTTTTTTGGGGGTTTTATCTTGTTCCTTCATCTGGTACATAGCCCTCTGCCTTTTCATCTTGTCTGTCTTTCTGTGAATGTGGTTTTTGTTCCACAGGCTGCAGGATTGTACTTCTTCTTGCTTCTGCTGTCTGCCCTCTGGTGGATGAGGCTAAGAGGCTTGTGCAAGTTTCCTGATGGGACGGACTCCACGGATAGGTTTGATGTCCATCCGCTTCTAGCTCTGATCTCCTGCACTACCTTCTAGTAACTAGAGTCCTGTTTGATCTCTGCTCACATCTGTCCCCAGGGGGTGGCATGATGCAGTGGTCAGAGCAGTGAGGCTGGAGTCGGGAGAACTGCGTCTCCGTCTGGTGGGGTCACTCATAACTAAATGACTTTGGGCAAGTGGCATAAGCAATACAAACTTGCATTCCCTGAACTGGCTCTCCTCCCCTCCCTGCGTTGTGGGGAACATCCAGGGAACCATGGAAACGAATGTAAAAGTTCCAGTGGACTTGGTGCCTGGTGGCCTAATCCTTCTGAACTCAAGGCCTGCCTGTCAAATACCCGCCCCAGGGAGGCTGTGATACTTGCGAGTATATCTCCTTCCCAAATACTCTGGCAAGTTGCTCTGAACTCTGAACACCATTTGGAACTTACTTAGGAACTCAGGAACTCAGGAATTGCCCCTGTTCTCCCGATCATCACATCACTTCAGGAAGGAGATTTCCCTTTGGATACTGAGATCAATAACAGGTTTAGATCACCAAGGGCCTACCTCTTCGGTTTTTGACTTATTAAATCTTGAGGAAACTGAGGCTGAGAACTTGGGCACTGCTTTCTGTCAGCTCTGCCTGTAGAGTAAGTAAGAAGAGGCTTCGCAAGCAAAGCATTTGAACGACTTCTGAGCCAGTGTTGGTCCCTGGCTGCCACAGTGATGCAGCCAGAGGAGGAAGCTCAGAGGTGACCACAGATTAGGCTGGAGGGGGTCCCAAGGGTTGAGCCCCTTAACCCAAGTCCCTGCCTCTGTCCTGTCCTGAAGTCTCAGAATCTCTCTACTGGGCTCAGTCCTCACCCCACCAGTGGGCTCAGCTCCTCTGAAGCTCCAGGATCGATCCTGGGCCCAGCCAGAAGGGGTCTTAAAGCCTTCATCCCCTGTTCTGGGATGCAGTCTAGTTCTGACCTCGTGTACCACTTTCCATCAGGGTCTTCTGCTGTGTTTTGTTCCCCATGGCGTGGTCCCATGTGAAATCTGACTTTATTTCCTCTATGACTCCAGGCATTGTAGGTTTCGTCTGATCTCAAATTTCATGTGTATTTTAGCTCCTCTGGGAGTCTGGGGGCTCCTTGTCCCCTGGACCTAGTCTATTCATATTGTGATCTTCCAATCAATCTTCTCTTAAGTTAAGGCATTGTTACCAGACGGAGTGGGTGCTTGGTAAATAGTAATTGGATGGATGGGTGGAAAATGAGTTGGAGGAAGAATGGTTGGCTGGCTGGGTGGGTATATGAAGTGATGCAGTGATGATGGATGAACTGGAGGATGGACATCCACATTGGTGGATGGATGCATAGGTGGGGTTCATTTTGGCAACGATGAGCTTGGCTTGCAGCCCCAGATCCCTTCACTGTCACACTCCAATGCCTCATCCTGGCACCTCTGGCCACAGCCAGCCTGTCTCCGGCTCCTGCCCACCTGCCTGTACCTTTGCCTGGTGCCCCCATTCAGCTGTATGGGATGTGCTGGCAGGTCTGGTTGGTTTCTGGTCCCTGCCATCCTCAAATTTGGCCTGCCGTGTGCCAGGTCCCTCCAGCAGTGCCACTCATGATCAAAGCCATGCATGAGGGCCAGCCTGGGCGAGGAGGTGTGGAGCAATGTCTTAAAACGCTGGGAGAGTCAGCCCAGGGCCCACTCGCCATTCTCCATTCTTCTCTCCAGAGGGGCAGGAGCTTGCTTCTGTCAGGAGTTGTTTCTGACAGCTAGCCCTGTTTTTTCCTTTATGAAAAAATAATCAAAGCCCAAATGCGGCTGGCAGAGTTTCTGAAAGTCAATAGAAAAAAGCAAAGGAAAGGAGCCAGCTGAGCTGGAGATAACGTTCAATGCCTCTGACTAAGGCAGACCTAATTAAAACAAATCTTTAAAGCACAGAACTTGGAAGTTGGCCCCAGAGGGAACGGAAATCTCTGAGACGGACACTCCTCCTGGGGTGAGCAGCTAGTGATGCTGGGGTACACAGCCTTGCTCCAACTCCCCCGGCTCCTCCTAGAGCAGCTTGGCTACTAAGCAAAGGGCCCAGGTCTCAGGTCTCAGGATGCTGATCTTCACTCCCCACCACCCAACACTGCCCACCCCCCCCCTCCCCGCCCACCAGGAACCTGGAACCGGGGCTTTGGGGAGACACAGTGTACAGCCTGCCACGACCTCCCTGAAGCAGGCAGCCCAGGGACAGGACCTTGCCTTCCCAAGGCTTCTGAGGGGCTTTCTGAGTCCAAGAACATTTGGTGCCTGTCCTTCAAATGTGCCTGTGACCCACCCATCTTTTTAACTCTTACTTAAAACACTCGCATCTGGCATCAGCCTCCTGATGGGTTTTGCTGCCTCTCCTGCACTCCTCCTGGCCCTTCCTATTTGCAACCCCAGGAAATGTCCTGAAGTACCTGAAGTGATGTCACTCCTCTGGTTGAATGTTCTAAGACTGGGCTGAGGTCCTCAAGAGCCCCTCATCACCCATGAGACAGAGGCAGCAGCATTGAAGGCCCTTGGTTATTTGGCCCTGCCCAACTCCCACTCGTAGGCTAAACCTCAGCTGTGGTTTCTCTACTTTTATTTTTATTTGATTTTATTGAGGTAAACATTGTATAATCTAAAATTAACCACTATCCCTTTAAAGATGTACAATTCAGTGGCATCTAGTACTTCACAATGTTGTGCAACCATCACCTCTATCCAGTTCCAAGACATTTCCATCACCCCAAGGGGAAACCCTGTACCCACTAGCAGTCACTCCCCCCGCCCCCTCCCCTGGCAACCACTAGTCTGCTTTCTGCTTCTATGGATTTGCCTGTTTTGGACATTTCGTACGAATGGAATCACTCAATATGTGACCTTTTGTGTCTGGCTTCTTTCACGTAGAATAATGTTTTTGAGATTCATCCATGTTGTAGCGTGTGTCAGCACTTCATTCTTTCTTTGGTGGCTGAGTAACATTCTATCGTATGTATACATCACACTATTTTTTCTCCTTGCATCCATTGATGGACATTTGGGTTGTTTCCACCTTTTGGCTCTTGGGAGTAGTGTTACTGTGAACGTTTGTGTACAAGTATCTGAGTCCCTGTTTTCACTTCTTTTGGGTCTATATCTAGGAGTGGAATTGCTGCGTCATATGGTAGTTCTATGTTTAACTTTTTGAGGAACCACCCTGGCTGTGGTTTCCTGATGTTGTTTGGACCCACCGTGCCCTTTCACCTCTGTGTGCCTTCCAACATGGCGTCCCTCATTCTCCCTTCTTCACCTGACGAACTTCTATTCATCTTTCCAGACTCTGCCCAAATGTCACCTCTGTGAACCATGCCCCCTTCTGCACCCCAGGTGCAGAAGCTCTGGGCTCCACGGTGCCGGGTGCTAGAACTCTTGTATTATATTATAGTTTTATTTTTGCTCTCCCCTCCTGCCCAGACTGGGTGTTCTTTGCATACAGGTATCCTGTCTGGGTCAAGTTTACCTCCTTAGTGCCCAGCCAGGTGCTTATGAGAATGTTTTCTGGAGAATGAGTGAATGGGGGGGTCCATGTGCGGGGCCCGGGGTGGACATCTCTGAAGTCTCCATCACAGAGGTTCTGGGAGGCTGCGGCTGGGCTCTTGGGGGCCCAAGGTGCCCCAGAATGGCCTCACTTGGCTCCTGGCAGCTGTAATATTTGTTTGCCTTCCTCTTGCATGCAGTGGTCAGCTGCCGGCTTTGCGCCAAGCAGACATTGTCATGCTTCATTAGGATTGCTTTTGTTGCTACGAGCTGAGGTTTCCACTGTTGCTAGGTTGTCTTTTGTTTCATATATATCTCAACATTTTTTTTCTCCCACTTGCAAATAATCAGCACCCAATTAATTCTGAATTTCTCATTGTTTGTTCCAGCAGTCGAGCTCCTTGCATGAGCAAAGAGTGATCACTCAATGTTTTCCCTGCAACGAACCGGGAGAGTCGGCAGGGTCACACTTGGTCTTGAGGAGAAGAGCGAGTGAGAGAGAGACAGAGACAGACACAGAGACAGAGAGGTTTGAGAGAGACAGAGAGGGGGATAGAGACAGAGACACAGAGGAAGGAAGACAGAGATACAGAACAAGAGAGAGGCAGAGACACAAACAAACATAGAGACGAAAAGATTTGGAAACAGACCACAGATACATCAGAGCCATAGTCACAGATGATGGACAAAGATAAACACACTTGCAAAGAGAGAGACAGAGACAGAGACAGAGATAGAGAGACGGGGCAGCTGGCTAGGAGGAGAAATGTCAGAGGCTCGGCCCTCCTCCTCCAACACGGAGACAGCGCTCTGTGAAGAGACATAGCGGGAACTCCGCTCTCCTCTTCTGACAGAGGGACAGAGCTCTGCGAGGAGAGAGGTGGGTCGCCAGCGCTCCTCCTCAGACAGAGAGAGAACGAGCGCTCTAGGAGGAGAAATGCCGCAGGCTCGGACCTCCTTTTCAGTCAGAGACGGCGCCCTGTGAGGAGACCTTCGGGACGGCCAGCTGACTTTCTCAGACAGAGGGACGGAGCTCTGTGCGGAGGAATGCTGGATGCCAGGCCCTCCACCTCAGACAGGGTCAGCAGCGTACGGGGAACGATTCAGGAGGGAAAGCCCACTTTTCAGACAGAGACAGCGCTCAGTGAATGAAGACAAAGGCTGAATGGCCGGCCTTTTTCAGGCAGAGAGAAAGCCCTCTGAGGAGAAATGCCGGATGTCCGGCTCTCTTTTTCAGACAGGGAGGCAGGTCTTCATAAGGACAAATGCCTGCCCTCCCCTCCCTGCTCCTCCCTTCCCTTCCCCCTCCTCCTTCACCCTTTTCCTCTCCCTCCCCCTCCCCTCTCTCCCCTCCCCTCCCCCCTCCCCTCCCTCCCCTCCTCTCCCCTCCCCTCCCTCCCCTCCCCTCTCCCTCCCCTCTCCCTCCCCCCTCCCCTCTCCCCCCTCCCCTCCCCCTCCCCCTCCCTCTCCCTCCCCCCTCCCTCCCCCTCCCCTCCCTCCCCTCCTCTCCCCTCCCCCTCCCCTCCCCTCCCCTCCCCTCCCCTCCCCTCCCCTCTCCCTCCCCTCTCCCTCTCCCCTCCCCTACCCCTCCCCTCTCCCCCCTCCCTCTCCCCCTCTCCCCCCTCCCTCTCCCCCTCTCCCCCTCCCTCTCCCCCTCCCCTCCCCCTCCCCTCCCCTCCCCTCTCCTCCAACACAGAGACACAGAGCTCTGTGAAGAGAAATAAGGTAGCGTGGTGGGTCGGCCCCTCTTTTCTGGACAAAGAGACAGCGCTCTCTGAGGGGAAATGCCAGATGGCCGGCTCTCTATTTTAAACTGGCAGATAGCTCCCTCTAAGGAGAAATGCCAGAGGGTCGGCCCTCCTCCTTCAACAGAGAGACAGCCCTCTAGGAGGAGGAGACATGCCTAATGGCCAGCCTTTCCTGTCATACAGAGAAACAGGGCAGAGCTCTAGGAGGGGAAAGGCAGGAGGGTCGGAACTTGCCTTCCGTCAGAGACAGTGCTCTAGGAGGAAGCGTGCTGTTGCTTCCTCAGACAGGTGCAGGGAGCGCACTCTGAGGAGAAATTTGGGATGACGGCCAGCTCACTTTCTCAGACTGAGAGACAGAGCTCTGGGACAAGAAGTGGCCGGTTCTCCACCTCAGACAGACAGATCGCACTCTGAGGAGAAACGCCAGATTGCCAGCGCTCCACCTCAGGCAGGGAGACAGCACTGTATGAGGAGAAATCCCTAATGGCCGGCCTTCTTTCCAGACAGAGAAGGCGCTCTGAGGAGAAAAGACAGATGCCAGCCTTCCCTGGTGCCGTAGTGGTTGAGATCCGCCTGCCAATGCAGGGGACACGGGTTTGAGCCCTGGTCCGGGAAGATCCCACATGCTGTGGAGCAACTAAGCCCGTGCGCCACAACTACTGAGCCTGCGCTCTAGAGCCCGCAAGTCACAACTACTGAGCCCGAGTGCCATAACTACTGAAACCCACACGCCTAGAGCCCATGCTCCGCAACAAGAGAAGCCACCGCAATGAGAAGCCCGCGCATCGCAATGAAGAGTAACCCCAGCTCGCCGCAGCTAGAGAAAGCCTGCGCGCAACAATAATGACCCAACACAGCCAAATAAATAAATAAATAAATTTAAAAAAAGAAAAGAAAAAAAAAGAAAAGATAGATGCCTAGCTCTCTTTTTCAGACAGGCAGACAGCTCTCTATAAGGTGAAATGCCAGAGACTCGGCCCCCGTCCTCCTTCAACAGAGAGACAGTGCTGACAGAGGAGAAACGCTGGACGGTCTGTATGCTTTATCAAAGAGAAAGACAGCCCTCCATCAGGAGAAATGCCCGATGGCCAGCCCGGCACCCCTGACAGGCACAGAGCGCTCTATGAGGAGAAATGCCCGATGGCCGGCACTGAGAGAGAGAGAGAGAGAGAGAAAGAGAACGAGAAAGAGAGAGAGGCACAGGCAGAAGTGCTCCTGAGGCGATTATGCCGATGCCCAGGTCTCCTTGGCCTACATGGTGTCAGAGCTCTGTGAGGAGAAGTGCCCTGGGATTGACCCTCCTTTTTTGACACAGGGACGGAACACAATGAGAAGAAATGTCAAATGCTGGCCTTTTATTTCAGAAAGAGAAACAGTTCTCTGTGAGGAGATGTGCCCCATTGTCTGCCCTCCTTTATAAGACAGAGACAGCTCTCTGTGGAGAGAAATGCTGGATGTCCGACTCTCTTTTTCAGACAAGGAGGCAGCTCTTCATAAGGACAAATGCTGCTGGGTGGGGTGGGCCCTCCCTCCCCTCCCTCCCCTCCCTCCCCTCCCTCCCCTCCCCCTCCCTCCCCCTCCCTCCCCTTCCCCTCCCCCTCCCTCCCCCTCCCTCCCCTCCCCCTCCCCCTTCCCCCTCCCCTCCCTCCCCTCCCCCTCCCCCCTTCCCCCTCCCCCTCCCCATCTAACACAGAGACAGAGAGAGAGCTCTGTGAAGAGAATAAGGCAGTGTGGTAGGTCAGCCCTCTTTTTTGGACAGAGAGACAGAGCTCTATCAGGAGAAATGCCAGCTGACCCACTCTCTTTTTTAAACTGGCAGATAGCTCCCTCTAAGGAGAAATGCCGGAGGGTCTCATATGACATGTATTTTACCACAATTAAAAAAAAAAAAGACCTGTAGAAGTCCAATTAAAAAAAAGCAGGAAGTGGCAGGATGGATGGATGTAGGCCTGGCCAGTGGGTAGAGAGGAAGGAGGGAAAAGTTTTGGGGACACCAGGTGGGCGACCCTCTACAGAGGGCGGGGGCTCTGAATGCACAGAGCGAATAAGGAAGGCAAGTCTAGACCGAAGCCGAGTTCATAGCCCTAACGGTGAACCCTGAGGTGCAATTTAAAAAAATGCTTAGATGAAAATGACTCTTCCTCAGAAGAAAGAAAAAGCAAGAACCACAGATATTTCCTTCCCCAGCTGAGGATCTATGGCATGAAACTGTGAACAGTATATAAACACTTTTTTTAGGGAAAAATAGACTTCTAAGTATGTTTCTTAGTGAATCAAGCAATAAAAATCAACCACCACCTTCTCCCCTGTAGGAATTCTTGCCTGTAGGTTGGGCCCTCTTCCGAGGTGCCCCACCCTGAGATATTCTTTAATCTGGGGCCTTGTCCCTATGGTCTGGCTTGGGTTCTCACGGGGAGGCAGATAGTCAATATTTAGGATTTATTTGCCTTCATCAATATGGCTTATACCCTGCGGATTTCCTCCAGTGATGGCCACGTTTTGCTGTTTGGTCGCCCAGAGGTTTCATTTAACGATTAAAAAAGAAAGTACCTTGGTAATGAAGCTTGTTCCTGAAGCACTGTGTCCACCTTCCCCCGACTCCCCCAGCAAGGGTGTAGGTGAGGTGAGCAGAGAGAGGGGAAGAGAACCAGAATCTGCTAAATACCTACTATGTGCTGAGACCCTGGTAGGTGCTTAGTCTTGTGAGTTAGGAAATGTTCGTCTCATCAAGTTGTGGAAACCGAGGCCCACAGTCTAAACTGTTCATTAGTTGGCGAGTGAGGGTTTGGAATTAGTCTGGATGACTCCATGCTCAGCGATCTGCTTGCTCCATCTGATTCGTGCTGCTTCTGCTCTGGAATTTAACCTGCGAGCCACAGCCAGCCACCAAGGGTTCTGAGCAGGGTGACATGGTCAGAAACGAGTTTTAAGAAGTTTCTGGCAGTGGGGTGGCTGATGGATGGGAAGAGGAGTGTCCGGAGGCAGAGAGATCAGTTCTGAGATTGTTGCCGTTGATTTGGTAAAAAATGACGCCTGCACTAGGGCAGAGGCAGCAGGAAAGGGACGGGGGAGAATGTATTAACCATATTTGCATATTATGTAATTTAGCTCTTAAAAAATGATTCTTGGGAATTTCCTGGTGGTCCAGTGGTTAGGACTCCTCGCTTTCTCTGCCGAGGGCGCAGGTTTGATCCCTGGTCAGGGAACTAAGATCCCACAAGCTGTGTAGTGCTACCGGTGCCCCCCGCACCACCCCCCCCCCCCAAAAAAAAAGACTCTTGGTGGTAGGAATTATCATTGCCATTTTATGGATAAGGACACTGAAGTAACCTGTCCCAAGTTCACAGCCAGCATCTGAACTCGGGTTCATATGACTCCAAAGCTCCTGCAATTTCCTCTAAAGCACACTGCCGTAGCTCTTGCATGGGTGGTGTCGGTTGGCACTGGATCAGACTCAGGAGAAAGAGAAGATGGAGGAGATTCAGAGGTTTCAGCCTCGGTGGTGGGCTCTCTTACTCTGAGAAGGGGGAGTCTGCGGGAGCAGGTTTGGACCCAGCAGGGCATCCCAGTGGTGACCTTGGGGGTCCTGGAGCCTGGAGATCACGTTGGGGAGGCTGGTTTGAGAGTCTTCAGGGTAGATGTGATCTCTGGAACAGCGGGAGTGAAGGGAAGGGAGGAGAGACGAGGGAAGGAAAAGGAAAGAGAACAGAGGAGGGAGGAGGGGAAGAGAGACGCTGTGAGGACATCAGGGAGGCCAGTGTCCAGGGGTAAAAGGGGGGAGGAGGGAGACTGCAAAGGAGACTGAGGGTGGAGGCGAGGCGGGGAGAAGGGCAACAGGGCAGTCGGGCCAGGAAAGGGGAGACGATGATCACAGTCAGATGCTGCCCAGAGGGGCGGAGGAGGAGGCAGAAAGGACGTCTCTCGATTGACCCTCATTGGCGGGGGGTCAGCGGCCGCGGAGAGCTGGGGAGGCAGGTGTCTGGATGGGGGCTGCACTGGAGCATCCCCTGAGGGTGACTCGAATCAGACAAAGTCTTTCTGTGCAAGTTATTTTTGCTGTTAACCCACGTGGTCGTGCCTGGTAATTATAGGGTAAAAGGAATTAAGAAAGACATAATTTCTCCCCATCAAAGCCTGACTGTTTTACATCTCCACCTCGCACTGGCAGCCAGGCTTTCTGCCTTCACAGGTGCCACTTTGATTTCAGTCACGTAGGAAGGGAATTTGAAACACTTTCAAAGTGATTAAAGAGAGGAAGCTATTGCAAATTTGGGATAAATGCAATAATCACGTTAACTCTTTGTGGCCATGGGGCTTTCAGGAGGGGAGTCCTTGCGTTAGCGGGCAGTGGGGCTGGGGCAGGTCAGAGCGG
Source organism: Balaenoptera ricei (assembly GCF_028023285.1). Lineage (NCBI taxonomy): Eukaryota > Metazoa > Chordata > Mammalia > Artiodactyla > Balaenopteridae > Balaenoptera > Balaenoptera ricei. Next base: position 53,527,876 of record NC_082658.1, on the reverse strand, counting down.
TGGCGGCAGATGTGGCGGTGGCATTGCCGATGCAGGTGGGGGTGGCCTCACTAATCAGAACGTTAATTCCTCTTCTTATCGCAGCTTCTGTTTACCGAGCATTTACCCCTCATCCCATGTTCTCCCCATTAACCTTCACCAAAGCCCCATGAGCAGGGCGTTATGATCTTTATAGTAAGGACACCGAGGTCCAGGGAAGTTCGGTCTCTTGTTCTAGATACACAGCTGGAAAGTGGCCGAGTATGGATATAGAGTCATTCCTGCCCAGTTACTGAAACCGCTCAGCCTTCCACCTCACTGTGTGGGGTCTGTCTGTCCTCTGCGGTGTCCCAAGGTGTCCCTTCTTCATGTTTAGCAAAACAGACCCGGACTGAGTGGGTGGGATCCTGGCTGATTATTTCTCTGATGCCCCCGGACTTGAGGGAATTCATGTGGCTCACCCCGTCCATGGGGGAGGCAGCTCCGAAAGCTCAGGAAGGGTGGTAAGAGGCTGAAAGCACCATCTAGAGGAAGGATGAAGTGAGGTCACAGAATGAAGAGCCAGGTGACGAGGTCCATGAGGAGGGTCCAGAAGAGCTGATGTGAGGAAGCAACATCTTCTTCTCCCATGGGACCCTGCTGTGGCCACAGTGATGGCATCTCTGAGCTCTGGCTGTGGGTCCCAGGAGCCCTTCCATTACCCCCACGTCCTCTCCACACTGGGATCAAATCCACACATCTCTCTCCTTCATTGAATGTCCAAGCACCAATATTTTCTGGAATGAGCAGGAGTCTTGGACGTCTTCAGAAAGCAACTTCAGTTTTTCCCCTTTAAACCGTCACTGTAGGCCTGACTGCCCCCTGCTCTGATGAGATCTCCAGGAACCCCACACTTCTCTGCTTACACTTGGATCATAAAATATCCTCTGATCACCTTAGCCCCCAAGACAGTTTCAGTTCAGTAATTAAAATGTCCTGTCTGGAGTAATACCCAAAGCTCCAAACTGTGTTTCAAGCTTGCAGTCGGAAAAGGGAGTAGCGAGAGATTTGTCTCTTTACCTCTCTGTATTAGTTTCCTACTGCTGCTGTAACAAGTGGCCATGAATTTGTATTATGTATTATTTTACAGTTCTGGATGTATTATCTTACAGTTCTGGATTTATGTATTAAATGCAAATACATAAATGTATTATCTTACAGTTCTGGATTTATGGTATTACAGTTCAGAAGTCTAAAATGGGTCGGCAGGACTGCATTCCTGGTAGAGGCTCTAGGGGAGAATCCATTTCCTTGCCTTTTCTACTTTCTAGAGGCTGCCCATCCTTGGCTTGTGTTCCCACATCACTCCAATCTCTGTCTCCATGGTCACATCTCCTTCTCTCCAGGACGTGCTATCCCCACAGCGAATCCCCTAATTTTATCATGTGCAATGTGAATAGGCTGAGATTTTCCCAAATCATTTCTCCAAAGAGTTCTTTTCCTCAATTTCTCTCTTTCCTCTTGCATTTTACTAGAAGCAGCCAGAAGAAACTAGCCTGCACCTTCAACGCTTTGCCTGGAAATTTCAGCTCCAATTCCAAGCTCATCGCTTACTAGTTCTGCTTTCCACACACTGTAGGACACAATTCAGCTAAGCTGTCTGCCACTAGACAGCAAAGATCCCCTTTCCTGCAGTTTCCAATCACGTGTGCCTCATTTCCTTCTGAGCCTTCACTAGAAGCATCCTTACCATCCGTATTTCTGCCAATAGTCTGTTAGCGATGATTTAAGTGTTCTCTAAGAAGATATAGGTTTTCTTACCATGCTCCTCACTTCCCGCTAGACCCTGACTGGCAGAGTCTTTAACACCCATATTTCTACTAACAGTCTGTTCCAGACAGTCTTGGCTTTTTCTATCGTGCTCCTCAATTTTCTTCCACCCTCTGTCCACTGTTCCGTTTCAAAGCCACTTCAACGCTTTTGGGTGTTTGCTACAGTGGCACCTCACTTCCAGGTACCAAAATCTGTATCAGTCAGAGTTCAACCGGAGAAACAGAACCAGTATTAGATTTGTATTAAGAGGCTTACTGAGCAGAACTGGCTCACGGAATTGTGGGACTGGCTAGGCAAAGCTGACATCTGTAGGGCAGGCCATCAGGGAGAGCAGGGTGCGCTCCTTGGCATGAGCTCCCTGCTCTCTGGAGGTGGAATTTCTTCTCCTTCAGGGAAGTTTTAGCACTGCTCATAGGACTTTCAACTGATGGAATCAGGCCCGTTCAGATTTTCTAGGACAGAATCCCTGAAAGTCAACTGGTTATGGACTTTAATCACATCTATGAAATACCTTCAGAACAACCCCTTCATTAGTATCTGGTTGAATAACTGGGGATTGCAGTCTAGCCAAGCTGCTGTATAACCCTGACCACCGCACTCTCCCACTCTCCCCTCCTCATCCCGCTAGCTATTGAGGCACCTGAGGGGGTGGGCTGGGGCAAGAGGAGAGGTCAGAGGGCAGGAATGGTCCTTATAACCGGTGCGGAATCTGGCAATTATTTCCTCTAGTGTTGGCTGCTGTTTACAACTGACCCTTTCTCTCCTGGGTGCTTTTGAGAGCTTTCAGATCCCTGGTACATCAACATTTGCTGGATAATGCTGCATAACAAATGGCTCCAAAACTCAGTGGCTTAAAAACCAGCATTTATTCTCATGGTCATGAGTCTGCAGGTCGACTGTGATTCTTTTAACTGACACTGTGCTGGGCTGGGGGGTTAGCTCCAGGTTGTGGGTCTGGTTCATGGCTCTTCCATATTCATTCTGGGGTCTGGGTTCAGGGCCACCTGGGGAAACTTCTTCCCGTGGTGGATCACTGGAGGGCAAGAGGGCAGGCCTAACCAAGCAGGCACATCTGTGGCCCCTGCTCCAGTAGCACACTTTGGGCCGCAGCAAGTCATTGGCCCAGCTCAAGCCGAGGGGTGTGACAGTGGGCTGTGCCCCCATGAGGCCACAGCCAGGGAGTGATGACTGGGGTCTCTCTCACCAGCTCCTGTCTGGTGGGCAGTTATGGCATTCCCTTGGCCTCTGATTTCTGCTGATCTTCCTCGCAGACTATCTTTTGAGCTCCCATTCCTCCTCTAGGTGGCTCTCCCAAAATGTCTTTCAAGACCCCTCTGAGCTGCCTCCCCTCAGCTCTCTGCAGTGCTCCCGTGGGCCAATTCCATCAAGCTTCTGCCCTTTAGATTCTTCAGACGTGAGTCAGACGCCCACCCACTGTCTCCCCCAAGTTCCACAGGGACGTGTAGCAAGTAGTCTTGGGGCCCTTTCCCTAGCAACTCCCATCCCTCTCCCAAGACATCTCCTGGGTCCCCATGCCCGGCTTGGGTTCTGTTTGTGCAGGAAGGATCAATTGCCGAGTTTGGGGTCATTGGGCTTTCTCCTCTGGTCACGGGCGTTTTTCTCTTTCTCAGTCAAGCGTGTCCCCCATGCTACTTGCTTTCCGCTGGACACTGCATTTGTGTTTGGAGATGAGACATTTCCTGTAAGGTCCACTGTGCTCCACTGAGCTGGGCGTTGTGTGAACTGTTCATTAGGACTGCCCTTTAGCTCTGATTCCCTTCAGCGACTGAGAACAGTTTATTCTGCTGAAGGACCAGAATCTTGGCTCCTCCCAAACCTCAACCCCAGAGGTTTTTGGCCACCTGGGAGCCATAAGATTAGGGTAAACAGTCCTGGCTGGGGGCTGGATGTGTGTTTTACACCATGTGACACAGAGACTTCGTTTGGGCAATGACAGGGTTGAGTGTGAACACTGATTACATCTGCAGGTACCAGCCAAAGGAAATGAAGTGTAACTATATAATGTGAGGCAAATTTAAAAGATGGTTATTTCTGCTGGGCCAGACGGATACTTCCCGGCGTCGAAGAGTCACCTCTGAGGTCAAATCCAGATTGCTTGGTTTATGCTTCTGTGAATCCAAGTACAATGCGAGAACGCTTTCGGCTAAAGAAGCGGGTCCTGCTAGCCAGCTATCTGTGCCTCCGTGCCGTTCCCCACTGTTAAGCCCCCTCTGAGTGGTGGCCTGGCGTGGCCCAGCCGGGTAAGTTGCATCTTTCCTCTGTGAGAGGACGAGAGGCCGGCTGTCCCCCAGAGGAGGGGAGAGCGCTCATGTGGCCTCCCGCCCTGCTTCTGAGGTTGGAAAGTTCCAGGGCTCAGCAAGGCCTCAGCAGTCTGCTAATGGCCGCACCTTGCCCGAATTGGCCGGCCATCCTTCAAGTCCCAGTGGGATTCAATCCTTGCTGAAGGCTCCACGCTGACGTGGATGTGTCTTCCTCCCGCTGCCCCAGTGTCTGCTCACCTGTGTGCCGTGACACGGTCCACATGGCATTGTAGTCACTTGTGGATTTATTCTGTCTCTCCTGAGCTGTGGGCCACTGCAGGCCTGGCTCGGGAGTATCTCTGGGGCCCCTGACAGGCAGCAGAAGCTCACTGGGGGCCAGCTGAAGACGTGGAGACAAGAGGGGAGGCAAGGAAACATCTCTCCCCCTCAGTATCCAAGGGACCCAAACTGGGCTTCTGGGTGAGGCTGAAATGCAGCCGCGTTGCAGGGTTTCGGTGGAGATGCCGGGTGGCTTGGTGTTTGGCCATGACTTTGAGGTGATGACCTGAACATTGCTCTTCTCTGTCTGGGGCTGCTGAGACCTCAGCCCGTCTCATCCCAGCTTCACTCGCCTGGCGGCAAAGCAGACATGTCTGGCAGAGTCCACTGGTCCCTGACTGCCTGCTAGGCAACATGGACCACTGGATGGAACATTCTGGCAGAAAAGAACTATTAAGTCATCCAAATGATGAGGTGACTATTAGAAAAATTGTTTCAACTCCCTCAGGAACTTCACAGCTTTTTAGCAGTGAGACCTGGGGAAAGGTACTTCTTCTGCAAAATGGGGTCAATAATAAATCTCCTTGATAGGGTAGTAGTGAGAGTTAAATGAACTAATATATATACAAAGTACTTAGAAGCCAGCCTGGTACATGGTGAGTGCTACGTAAATGTCTGTGATAGGTCTCTTCTTTATTATCATCATCGTCATCATCACCATCATCATTAGACTAGGTTATTAGTCCCAAACATGGATCTCTAGTCTGTGGCTGGTCTGGGACGGAAGCTTTCACCAGCTAGTCAAAGTGAGAACTAAATGCCCGTGTATTATATGTATAGTGTTGCCAACTTTTCTTTTTGTGGAAGGTTATCTATTTTTTTCTGCAATGAGGTCCTTCTTACTCTCTTAGTGCTAACATGGGATTCTTCAATAAAATCTTAATAACTGCAGATTTTTAAAAAGTCCCATCTGAAAACAAGAAGCTACCCATGCTGAGGGTCTGAGACATCACGGAGTCCAGCTTACTTGTTCTTTGGGTGAGGAGGCCCTGCTCAGAAGGGAAGTGACTTGGCCAAGGTCACGAGCCAGAATCCCAACCCACCAAGAATCTGGGGAGTAAACTTGCTCTCTGTTGGGTTTAAAGTGGTTCCCTCCAAAGGAAAGGAAGGGACCCTGAAAGCCAGGTGAAATTCTCCTCAATCATCAGTAAGTCAGAAAGTATAACTAGGAGAAGTTGTAAACATTTAGGTCAATTCCACGGAACTTTACTGAGCACCAGGTGAGGCCATGTTGCATCCTAACAAATGCCTGTCCAACCCCTGCTGCCACCTCCCTGCCCCACAAGGCCAGCACTGGTTGTGCCCCTAGGAAGCACCAGACTTCACAGGGAGGGATGCATGATTAGCCCCATTTGACAGGGGAAGAAACTGAGACTTGGAGAAGTACCATAACTTACCCAGGGTCACACAGGCAGAGGCAGAGCCGAGAGGAGCCCAGGTTTGCCACCACTGCGGGCACTGAGCGTGCCCTCGGCTGTACCCAAAGTCTGTAACTGAGTGCACATTTGTGTATGTGATTATTCGATTCATGTCCATCCCCTAGTGGCTCTCTGGGGGAACAGAGAGTGAATGCCTTTTGCTCACCTCTTCTCCCCAGCACCCAGCACAGTGCCTGGCGCAGAGTAAGAATTCACTGAATACTTAGCGAATGAATGAATGAATGACTGTGTTGAGAATCACCCGGGGAAGCTGGTTAAACATCAGAATCCAGCCCCTACTCCACCCCAAGATTCGAATCCAGGAAGCTGGGAGGGGGTGTATGCATCTGCCTTTTAAGCAAGTGCCTGGGCAGTTCTGGTGCCCACGACCCACAAACTGTCCTTTGAGAAATCCAGCAATTGGGAAGTGAATTTTTCTGATCATCAGATGGGGGGAGTTGGTATTTTATTCTGCAGGCAATGGGGGACCACTAGAGGTATTTGAGGAGGGGAAGGGAAGCCATCCAGAGTTGTGCTTTATAGAAATTCCTTGATGGCTGTGCTTGTCTCCTTGCCTGATAACTGATGCCCACTCCCCCACCTCCCCCTGCCTTTTTTTGACAACCAGACTGATTCTGAACCAGAGAGATTCATGACAAACATCATCAGGCAGCAGCACGGAGAGGCCTGTTCACTCCCAGCCTTTTCCTGCCTCTCTGACAGCAGGCAGGCCATTAGGGGCTCCCTGGCCTTCCGAAATGCCTTGTTAGCGCGTTTAAGCCCTTTGTATGAGGCTCTCCTCTGCCATAATTGGGGCTTCACTCTGCTGCACTTCCTGGCCGCAGAGCTTGTTAGCTGCCAGGCAAAGCTGTGAACTCATGGAATGGCCAGCGAGGCTCATTTTCCATAGGCAGCCCCTCGACGTGAGCACCCACGGGACTCGAATGAGCCAGGAGGGTGTCCCACTGCAGGGGAGGAGAGAGGAGTTAGGGTTCATGTTGGGAACGGGGTGCATGACAGAATGGAGGTCTCAGCTCTGGGGTTTCTACAGGTCTCAGTTCAGTTCTGTGCATGTTTGCTGAATGTCTGTGTCTAAGGCTGCTGTGTTGGGTTTGCTGCCAACCCAGTTACCACAAGGGAACAATGACAGCGTCTTCTGACTCTAGGCTGCGTTTCCTTGGATGTTTTTGAGAAGGAGTCTCATTTGGGCTGTGTGTCAGCATGAGGGGAGTAGCCCCCCTGGATGGAAGGAGAATGGTGGCAGTGCTGGACTTAGAACCCAGCTTATTGGAAGAAGCTTCCACGGCCCTGGTTCCACTGCAGAGCGGACCCTGTGAAGCCCTGTGTCTATCCAGGGCTCCTAGATCCCGAAATTTTGGAGTGGATCTCATGTGTTTTTTCTTCTGCTTCTTTGTTGACATTGCCGAAGTGCCTCTAGGCTCCGCAAAGCTGCCTTGGACTAGGGACTTAGGTAAACCGTGTATGCAAGGGAATGAGAGGAATCTTTGTCAAAAGAGAGTAGAAAGGGATTTGTAAAGAGAGGAAGAGAGGACGGGAAGATTCTGCATCCTCAGGTTTGAGTCTGCAAGTGGCCTTGTAGACTCAAGCTGGGGCAGATGGGCAGGATTGCAGAAGCAGGACAAAGAGGGAGAAGTGTCTTCGCAGCACAACTTACACCAAATCCATTAGGAGGTGTGGGAATTACCTTCAAAGTACTGTCTTTGAGTCACATCTCATTCTTCTCTTCTCTAATAATTTTTTTCTCTAATAAGGAACAATCCTTCCCACCTTTGAATCTTATGCTTTAAACCCCCTCCCAGTCCAACTCGCTGATTCTCAACAAAACCCTGAGAACTGGGTATTATCATTCCTATTTTACAGGGGAAGCTAAGGGTCAGAGGCGCAAAGCCATGTTCCCCGAAGTATTATATTGGTTACAAAGCGACTGCCTCTCCCCTCCAGACCTGCCCTTCTATACTCTCCTTTGCAAAGCTGGGGCTGAGACCACATTCTCACTTGGCCAATTGGTTTCCTATTGGGTTTTGCCTATAGGGGGTGCTAGAAGGGTTCTGGAAGGCAGGAGAAGGGAGAAGAGACACAGTCCTTGTCTTGCCTGAAATCTCTTCCTTTATGGTGTGGTCATCTTTTGGCCCAGCTGTCACAGATGCTAAACGTCCCCTGGGCTGGTTCTCTGGTTCCTGGGATCCTCTCCAAAGAATCCGGGGGGACTCCTCTCCTCCCACAGCTGCCTGCAAATTCACTCGTTCTCTTAATTTGTGTAACCTCCTCAACTTGTCTGTGAAGAGCTCCTCAGAAACACCCTTCTCATTACAGTGTTAGATGAAAATTTAGTAGACAAGGCACATAGCAGAATAAACTTTCAATTAAAATATACAGACTGCAATGGTGAAGGGAGGCTGGAGAGAACTTGCAGACATCTTTGCAGCGGATGTGCTCGAGATTTAATTTTACTATGACATCTCCTTGGAATTACACTGCTAATTGATCACATTGTGTCGGTCTGTTATTTAAACTTTCAATAAAACGGAGATTAATGGAAGGTGTAATCCTCCCGGGCAGAACAAATATTCCCATTCCTCATGTCAGGTACAGAAATGGAAATGCTCGGCTAACAGCTTTTTGCATTCAATCTGTGAACATGAAGTTAATCATGAAAAATGCAGTGATTCTTTAATTGCTTAAATGAAATTTTTTCTGCCTGCCCCATTTCTCACCCAAAATAACCACCCTTGTCGGAGACTGGAGTGAAGTGGCAGAGAGGCAGGGGCAGTTTTCAGAGGCTGGGGCTCTGGGAGGGGCTGGCTAGGGTGGCCGGCGTCGGTCTCCGAGGGCAGATTCCACCACCCCTGAAGAGCGGTGTGGCTGTCAGATGGGATTGGAGCTGGGAAGGGACAAAACCCAGCTACTGCAGGGGCCAAGGGCACCCCCTGCCCATTTGTGACTTGGACAAGAGTGTGTAGGGAGCCATGGGGAAAGGTGTGTCTGTATCTGAGACTTCTAAGAAGGGAGTCACAGATGCTGGAATCTAGAAGGCCACTTAGATAGAGACCCTTGAGTCCTAGTTCAGGTCGGGGGCAGGGAGGGGGGCAGTGTAGCGGTTAGGAGCACTCCGGCTCCACCACTTACTAATCAGTGACCTTGGACAAATGGCTTAAGTTCTCCATGCTCTGTTTCCCCTCCTGTAGGTGGGAATAATAGTCGCTGTCTCCAAGAGTTGTTGAAATAAGTGTTGTGATATATGTAAAACACTCAGAATCCGAAAAAGAATATATACACATATATCTGTATATATAAAGCCAAATCACCTTCCTGTACACCTGAAACTAACACGGTATTGTAAATCAACTATACATCAATTAAAAAAAAAAAATTGGGCCCATCCCGTCCTATGTGCCACGCAGGTGTTGGCTATCACCGTTATGATTCTCTCAGCTGATGCTTCTGTCTTTTTCTGTGGTACCTCTGCCTAGTTCAGTAGCATTTAAGCACATAATTTGGGGTCAGAGGATAGGGTCTTGATTCCCAGCTCTTCCGCCATCTGGTTGCTTAACCTCTCCAAACCTCAGTTTCCTTCACTGTAAATGGGACCTAGCCCCTGGGGTTGCTGTAAAGATGAAATATATGTAGAGTGCTTATTTCGTATCAGTGTGCAGAAAGCACTCGATGAGTGGGAGCTGTTATGATTATGAGCAATGCTTCTGTCCAGGCCCTGCAGAATCCATCCAGCCCCCTTCCTTTTAAGGCAGCTTAAGCCATGAGTACGGGAAACACAGACTCAGGATTAGCTGTGATCCATGTCTCAGTGTATTCCACCGGTTTGGATTCCTTGAACTAGGTCTGGATAACGAGAACCCACAGTGGAAGGCCGTTCGTTCTGACCCATGACAGCCCTTCAGATCCTTGAAGCTGGTCTCCTGTGCCCCTCTGTCTTCTCTTCTCCAGGAGGAGCACTCCCAGCTCCTCCAAATATTCCTCCAACACAGTGGATTCTGGTCCTTGATATTATCTTAAGCCACTTTCATTTGGTCAAGCCCAGTTTGCTCATGTCCCTCTGAGAGTGTCAGAGGCTCAGTACTTCAGGTGAGTCTGGAGTGGTATAAAGGAGAGTGACATGGCCGCCTCCCATATTCTGGACTCCATGTTTCTATTGATGTGACCCAGATGGCATTTATTTCTTGGTAGCCATCTCACACTTCTAATTCAGTGAAATAAAACTTAACTTGTCTTTTCCCCGAGTTCTTTTCTGTGCCTGTTGATGCAGAGTCAAATTCTTGCATCCTGTGCTAACACAGCCGGATTTCTGGACTCAGATGTAGGTCTTTACTTTGTCCTTCAGGGACTTTCTTACATTCTTGCCTGCTGGTATTACTTGGGCTCCTAATTCTGACATCCATCATGTGAATGCCATGTTTTTTAAATATTTCAAAGCATGACATCAAATCTCTTTCTATACAGATGACCTAGATTGAAAGAAAAAGTTTGCTTAGGAGGAGACAGGTTCTCTAGAAAACTGAACCTGAGACGAAAACTTATGTGTCATTGGAAAATACGACCTCAGGAAGCAGGCGTGAGGGAAAGGGCGTGAGTAGGGTTGAGGGAGGGCACCTGGAGGAGAGTGGGTAAACTGCCACAGCTTCTGACAAGCTGATTCCTTGGTACTGTGGGTCATCTCAGAGAGGCCATATGAAACTACAGCATCTCCAAAGAGTCTGTCTAGACAGTGGTTCTCTCCGGGGGTGATTTTATCCCCCAGGGAACATTTGACAGTGTCTGCAGATATTCTTGATTGTCATGACTAAGGGGAGTGCAATTACCTCTAGCGGGTGGAAGCCAGAGATGACGCTAAACATCCTACAATGCCCAGGACCCCTGCCCCCCAAACAAAGAATCATCCAGCCCAAAGCGTCCACAGTGCTGAGGTTGAGAAACATGGATCTAGGCTAGATGCGAAGGGGAGGACAGATTGATCTGTGGGCTCCCATAGCCCTTTGGTTAAAATTCGCCCACCCCAAGGGTGTTAATTCCTGACATTTCTGGGTTGTTCGTTTGGGAAATCCAGTTGGGTCTGGTGGTGTCTCTTGTCTCAGCAGCAACGAGGAAGTCCTAAGTCGGGAGGCAAGAGGCCTGTGGAGCAGGCATGAGGGGGGGAAGCCATCGCAGTGCGCCCCTGAGGGATTTAGGCAAGTCCCTCATCCGCCCCAGTGGTGGAGGCAAGGGCAACCTGAGACCACAGGAGCAGGATAAGCCACCGCTACAGCGCTACAGCCGTTCCGGCTAGAAATCAAGGCAATTTGCATGTCTCCAGTGGCACATCCGCTGAACCCTCTCTAGGCTCATTATTTTGAGTCAACATCTCCAAGACACGGTTTTCTGGCCAGTGAATAGATTGGCATCATGTCAAGTGCCCAGCCCAGGGCAGTTAGCCGTGGCTGTATGTGGGGAAGAATGGGTCAGGGTCACGGGCACATGAGGTATAATACACAACTACTTATTCAGCAGAAACTGTGGGTAGAAAAAGTTCCATTAGAAGTAGAAGTAAGTGGGACTGGCAGTGATTAACATCCTTGAGACTCTAAACTTTGTAAAATCCACCTGAAATTCTTGGTGGAAGGAGGTGGATGTAAGCGGTGGTGTGCTAGCAAATGTTTAACAACCGGCTCTGTGGAGGGGGGAGGTGTGCCCCCATTTGCAGTGCTGGCCGCTTTTTGTGATGTAAATACTTTTACCATGGCTGATTTCAAGTTATGAATGGATTAACAGTCAGCTTGTAGATTCCCTGAAAATGGAACAATTAGCTCTTAGAGCCAGTGTGAGCTGCTATAGCATGCAACTGCATAAGTAAATCAATTAATTAACAGAGGAAGAGCTTAGCATGGCAGGAAAGTAGTTGTAAAACGTTACGGACCTTTCTTTACCTCCTTTAGTATAACCTTCCCTCCAATTCTAAGCAGCCCCAGCATTCTATGTTCCTTACTTCAGAGAAGGGGCATGTATGGCAGAAAGGAAACAGTTGTGAGTTTCTTCCTGGAGGTTATGTTATAGAAAACTCTTTTGGACATTTAGACAAAAATGTTTAAGTCTAGGAGGTTGAGAGAAGTAGCTGCCATCTGGTCTCTGGAACTGAAAAAATTCCAAATGCTGGGAGAAGGAAAAAAAAAAAAAATGGTGGGGGAAAAGGCTGAGAGTATAGTTGTACGCGGGTCCCGGGTAGAGCACCTCCGGCCCTCCTGGAATAGCCCTGAGGAGGCAGCACGACCTGAGAGGTCCATGGGATCTGGGAGCGGAGATCTGTGCCCCATTCTCTGGGTGGACCCAATGGAAGCCCAGAGAAAGAAGGTCCAGCTATGATGGAATTCCTGCTGTGCCGTGGCGTGGAAGTGGCTGACTGGTTCCTGGGTTCTCAGCGACTCACCTATCCTGGCAGGGCCCACTGGTACCTGGGAAGGGCATGGGAGGGGAGACACCTGCAGCCTGCAGGTTGCTGAGCAAGTGGGGCTACCTCTCGAGCCAGGTGGGAGAGCAACCCAGCTGAGGGACCTTGGCAAGGTCATGGCGCCGGCAAAGCTTTCCCAGAAAGCTGATCTCGGGTCTCATTCTAACGCTCCCTGAAAACAGCCAGCCGCCTAGTGGCTGTTGGGAAAAAGTGGCCTAGTAATCCTTTTCAATTATACTTCTTCTACATGGCAAGCAGAGCATTTGCTCCTAACTTCAAACAGCCGCATTATAATCAAGTTGCATCAACCTGTTTTATGGTTTTTCTTTTAAACTTTTTAATTTTTACTTTTTAATTGAAGTATAGTTGAGGTACAGTATTATATAAGTTACAGGTGTAGAATATAATGCTTCACAATTTTTAAGGGTTATACTTCATTTGTAGTTATCATAAAATATTGGCTATATTCCCTGTGTTGTACAACATATCCTTGTAGCTTACTTTATACATAATAGTTTGTACTTCTTAATCCCCTCCCCCTAGATTCCCTCCCCACCCCTTGCCCCCACTGGTAACCACTAGTTTGTTCTCTATATCTGTGAGTCTGCTTTCTTTAAAAATAATCAATAGTTGTATTTTTTAGATTCCACATATAAGTGATATCATACAGTATTTGTCTTTCTCTGTCTGACTTATTTCACTTAGCATAATGCCCTCCAACTCCATCCATGTTGCTGCCAATGGCAAAATTTCATTCTTTTTTTTTATCAGCCTGTTTTATGTTTAAGGCCAGTAAGTTTCATCTAACTTGGAGGACGGTCTTCAAGCAAAAGGAAAGTACCTGGTTACAAAATGCTGTATTTAGGGCACTCGTATCCCCCAAAGAGGACTTTTCTGGGGACTTCTACCAACACATGGGTTCACACTTTGGCCCTATCACTTCCTACCTATGTGATCTTAAGCAAATTTGCCTTGGTAAACTTATTTTCTCTCCTGTAAAGCGAAGATAGTAATTGTGTCTACTTCAAAGACTTTTTGTGAAAATTAAGTGCATAAAATTAATTTATTAAATTTATAAGTTTAATTATAAATTAAATTTATATGCACATAAAGCACTTAGCACCACACTTGGACACATAGGAAGCACTCGGTGAATATTCACTACTACTGTTACTAGTTTGCACTGTGGTGCTGCGGTCAGTCGGTCAGTCAGTGTAGTGGCAGCAGAGGGTCAGGACCAGGGCAGAAAGCAGCTTCTTGGAATTCTTCCAACAGCCCAGTTTGTCGATGTCCTGTTAAATTAAGACCCATTAATTCATTGTGAAAACAAGCCTTCAAAAGGGCCTGGAATTTGCAGCTCCTTGTCCTGAATTAATGCTGCACAACACTGCCTTATTTTAAGAGTAATAAATGCTAACTCAACGGTGGAGAAGAGCTTGGCTGCTGTGTTCACTGGATGGCCAAGCTGGCGGCTCCTGGTGTCATCCGTTCGCTGGCTGGAAGCGGCCAGGTTTTCCCGGCAGTGAGTCAGCCCAAGGCCACGGCCCCCAGCACACATTGTGGATGTGAAGTGGGTACAGATGCCTTGCCAGTGGTGAACAGGTGGTGGAGACAAGGCTGGTGCCTGATTGAGCTGGTTCTGTGCTGTTGCAGGGAATGTACTCGGCTGCTCTGTGAGGATGCAGAGGGAGTGCTGGCGAGGGCGGGGCTAGGAGAGTCCCCAGCGGGGGCAGGAGCTGCCCTTGACCGGCCAGGTTCAGGGGTCCATCTGGGGTAGGAGTTGGGGGGAGTCTGCAGAAAGCTGATCTGCCTCCAAATCTCGTCCGTCCTGTGTTTTACCATCGAATCACATGGCTCAGGACAGCCATGCCAAGATGAACCCAAAAACCAAGCACACAGAGAAATGAGAATCTGATCTATTTGCTGACTTAAGGGGGTCATTTCACAATCGACAAGTGACCCTGAAAGCCCACAAGTTCAAGAAAGCTGCTTATTGTGATTCCTAAAAAGTAACTTCGAGTTACGGACGGTTATAGCTGAAAGAGACTTCATAAATCCTTCTGTTCAAATGCCCAATATAAAAAATGTACAATTTGTTTTTATTTTTATCAAAGTTATACCTAATTTAAAGAGCCTAATATGTCTATGAAGCTTGTTACTAGAAAGAGTCCCTCTCCCTTTTTTCTATCCCCAGTGGCAAAAATTTTCAACTTTTCTGTCCATTATTTTGGTACTTATCTTTTATCTTTTAAATATGGAGCTTGTAGCAACTTCTTGATTTTTCAGTTTTAGGCACTAAGGTTTCCTTCTGTAGATGACAATGATTTTCCTCTGTCACCTCCCCCCAGCCACCCCATTCCCTCTCCTCCCAGGAGATGGTAATGGTTTTGGTGAGATCACCCTGCAATGTTCACATTATAATGCCTCTGTAAGTCCCTTGACAGCAGGATCATCTAATCCCTTAGGCTTACTTTTCCTTTCTTGCCCAATCTTCCATGCAGTTCATTATTGTCTTGGCTTTTTTATTTCATTGATTTTCTATGGACTTATCACCAACCCAACACCAAACTCTCTGCCAATTGTCTAAGTCTCTTCTCAAGGTGTTCAGACATACCGGGAATTCTGTACTTTCCATTTCTTTGACCAGTTCTGGTCTGAGCTGTGCGTCACCTCAGCCTGAGGCTTGGTTGTTATCTGGGACCTCCTGGCCCAGCATCCTGGACATTCCCTCTGCCTTTCTCCCCTGTTGGAGCTCCTGTTTCGTCTGTTCCATGTTTCTCTTTCTCTGTTTACTCCCCTTGTTTGCTGAAACACACCTCCAGTGTCTTCATGAGAAATACACCTGGGTGGTAGATTTTTTTTTTGACATCTTACATGTCTGAAAGTACTTTTATTTAATCTTTACACATAATTGATAGCTTGGCTGGGTAAAGACGTACAAGTTGGAAATCATTTCCTTCAGAATATTAAAGGCATCGCTTCCTTGTTGTCTAGTTTTCCAGTGTTGCTGTTAAGTTTTAAGCCATTCTACTTCTTGATCCTTCATATGAAACCTGGAAGCTTGTGGAAACTTCCTCTTGTTCCCAGTGCTCTGATGCTTTGGGACCATGTGCCTTCGTATGGGCTTATTTTATCCACATTGTTGGGCACCTGATGGCCCCTTTCAACTTGAGTCCTGCAGTTTTGAAAATTTTTATTCAGTTTTTCCTTTCATGATTTTCTCTCTTCCCACCCCACTTCTGAAACGCCTACCTTTTTTTTTTTTTTTTTGGCCACGTGGTTTGTGGGATCTTAGTTCCCTGACCAGGGATTGAACCGGAGCCCTCCGCAGTAAAAGTGCAGAGTCCTAACCACTGGACCACCAGGGAATTCCCTGAAACTCCTATTGTGTGCGTGTTGGACCTTTTGGACTAGTCCTCCAAGATCTTATATTTTTTTCTCCTATTTTCCTCACATCTTTGTCTTTTGTTTTACTTTCTGGAAGATTTCACTCAACTTTATTTTCTGCCTTTCTATTTTCATTTCTGCATAATTTTAGCTTTCAAGAGCTATTTGTTATTTTTTTTGTTTCATTCCTTTTTTGATGACAATCTTCTCCTCCCTGCTATGATTGATAGCTTTTTCCCCCCCTCCTTGCATGGTTTCTGCTTCCTCCAAGTTGCTTTTGCTCGCATGTTTGTTTAAGTTTCTGCCTTTCACATCAAAGTTTTCTTCAACTATCTGGGGGCCTTGGTTGTGGCGTGCATTTAATATCTGACTAGAAGCTATGCTTGCGGAGGAGCTGGTAGATTATAGGCTTTACTGTAGTGGTCTTTGGGGACCCCCCCCAATGTTAGCATTTTTAGGTTTTTCCTTTTGGGATTGTCAGATGACCTAGTGAAGGTCTTCCCCTGTCCTGCTTGACTTTCTGGGAGGTGAGGGAGGGAAGAGGCTGGCAGTGGGGCAACATCAAACATGTGAACTTTTATTAACCCCCTCTGCTCTCAATTGTTCTTGGTGTTCTCCAGTCCCTATGCTTTTTTGTTTCCCCAGAGAATAGACCTTCCAGAGGCTAAGCCTTCAGTCCTTCAGTGGGAGTGAAGAAAGGGTCTTGGGATCTAGCTATTACTACTTCAATAGACTTTCAACCAATGGCATTGTTTTAGTCACATTTTAACCCCCATTTGCAGGGGCACAGGGTAGTAGTGGTGGGTGGTCTGAGATGTAAACCAGGTTACTTGTTAGCTTTCCTTACTCCTAATTGAGAATTCAGATTTCTTAGTTATAACTCCTCCAACTTCTTTCCAGCTTCCAACATTTTGTTGCAACTGTATCCTTTCACTTAAAAAAACAAAACCAAAAAACCTTATGGGCTTATCCCTTAAAAGAAAATAATTTTATTGCTCTTTTAGTGGGGTTTGAGATAGAACAGAACAAAGGTATGTGTTTCATCCACCACCTTTCATGGGAAGTTTCTTTTTAAAGTCACAAATAATACATGTTTACTGTAGAAAAACTAGAAAATAAAGTTAGGAAAAAAAGAAGAAAATATAATCAGAATAATAATGCCTTTACTCCAGGAGGACCAATGTTAATATTGCAGAGGTATATCCTTCCATTTTTTCACATATATCAATTATATATAAATATATTATGCATATATACAATGATTAGGAATCAATAAACATGTTTTTTTAACTTGTTTCCTCACTTACCAATATATTATGAACACCTTTCCAAGTCACTAAATATATTTCTAAAATTATTTTAATGGTTTATAATATTTCACCAAATATCTCATAATGCAGTATATTTTGGTCCAGTTCTGTATTATTGGACATTTCAGTTTTGTTTACCAATTTTTTAGGATCATAATAATAAAAACTCTAACGAACAAGTCCGTTCCCAAAGTTTTCTGTAATCCTTGATTATTTCCTTAGGTGAAATTTTTAGAATGGCTGCACCAAAAGTGTACTCATTGTAATTCTGTTAATTCTCATTACCCAGGTGTCCCTACGAAAGAGGACATGCATTTCGTCATCAATATAACAGAGGCTGGTTTCTTTGCCTTTGCCAACACAGGTATTAGATTTTAAAACACCTCCCATCCAGGGGCCCAACTGGTGTATTACTGGTGTTTTGATTTGTGTTTCTTGGATTACTGCTGAGGCCCAGCATCTCTTCCTGTTCACTGGTGGTGTATATTTCTTCTTTTCTGGATGGACCTCACAGTGGGTTTAAGATTTACAGTTACACTCAGATGTGCAGAAATGTAACTTTCTTAATTTTTTATAACTAAGCCTCACTTGTTCCTGGGCGCCCCCATTTCCACTCAGCAGAAACAAACCAACTTTTGATTCAAAGTAACTCACTGCTCAGTCACCTCTAGGCGAAGGCATCTTGCCTTCTGGTCTTCTCTCTCATCCCTTCGTGGGAAGGGTGCTTGGTCCCTTTACTACTCTCAGGCAGCCTCTGTTCCTACTGCTGGTGTCCCCTGCTCTCCAGACCCCTCCCCAAGCTGGAGCAGGAGCTGCAGAAGCCCATGAGGTTTGGGTACAATAATCGTCTTTAGACGCAGACAGGGGACAGGTCTCTGGGCCACATGGGAGGACAGCTCAGAAGGAGGGCTCTTTCTGCCACCACTTCTATCCTACTGATGTCATCCCCCCAAATCCTCCAGGTAGCTGCCAAGGTTCCAGGTCGAAAACATAGAGAAGATCCTCTGCTCTCCACCTTATCTGGCGGCGAGGGAAATTCACCTCTGTCTCCCTTGCTTGATCTCCTTTCTAATCGCTCGTTTCTCCTAAGAGAATTTAATTGCCTTTGGAGTGGAAAGACCGCTCTCACCTCCTGTCCAGCATCCTTCCAACTGTTTTCTTGGACCTCCAGGCTTTGATCTTTTTTTTTTTTTTTTGGTGGCATTTAAAAAGAAAGCTGTTTCTCTTGCAAATCAAAAATGCTCTATTGTTCCATGGAAGTCTTTAAAATCTCCTTTTCGAAAGTTAAATCTGAGCAAGAACTGTTTTTTCTAAGCCAGTGGTTCTCACCCCTGGGTGCTCATGTACTCATTAGGATCATCCCGGAGCTTTTAAAAATCCTGATGCCTAGGCAGCACCCCAGAATTCAGAACACCTGGAGGGGTGTCCCAGGCATCTGTATACTTTTAAAGCCCCCCAGGTGACTCCAGTGTGTAATCAGGACAGAGAATAGCTGTTCCAGGCTGTGACCGCCCTCCCCATCCCCGGGGCAATGGATTTGACCTCCCCGTCCTTGAAGGGAGAAGGGCTCCAGGCACCTGACAAAGTGACAAAGCTGGGCTCTGCCGCTGAGGACATGAAGGGGTGTCCACACCTGGGGCTCACACCTGTATCTGGGGGCACTGGAGGCAGAAGAGGTCCTCAGCTGGGCGTGGAGTCCTCCTCAGCCGGTTTGACAGGCCTGAGACTGAGGCTCTGCAGATGCATCCCGCAGGGGCCGGAGAGGACGACTCCGCCCCCCAGGCAGGAGGTGGAACAGGTTCTCATTAACTCAGCCTCAGCCAGTGCAGAAGGAAAGGGTTTCCTTGTTGCTAGAGCCTGTCAGGGACCAATATGTTACAACATATGTTTTACAGCTTCCTGGGGTCTCTGATGAATCTTTGGAGACTCCTTTATTTGCCTTTTTTCCCCCAAGGTTATGAAGCCAACTGTTTCCCTCCGCTTACAGATGTTCTGAGGCTGAGAGCTCATTTCCGTCGGAAATTAGCCTCAGAGGAGGGAAGCTTCTGGGGGCGGCTGGCGCTCCTCCCACAGGATGAGGTTGCAGGCAGTGGTGGGGGTGGGATGACCCCCTCCCTGGCCATGATTTTCTGCACATACGCTCGGAACCCAGGAGAGAAGGGTCTCACAAGAGCGAACCACCCCCCAACCCCGCAAAGCTTGATAAAAACTACTGTGTTCTTTCCTTCCCAGCTGCGTACTTTTGCTTTCTCTGTGTAAGGCATTTCAATTAGGCACATACCCTGCCCTCAGGACCCTGGTAGCCGGGGAGATAACATGTAATGATACTAGCTACCATTATTTCCAGCATTTGCTGCATGCCAAGCACAGGTGATAGAGATAATAATAGTACTAAAAAAGCTTCCAACTTATTGAGCCCCTAATGTGGGCAGGCCCTTTAGAACACTCTGTACTCCTCACTGGAACTGAATATATCACGTCTTGCTACTGGAAGGGTGGTCCTGAACCCGTAGCAATGGCATCACCCGAGACCCCGTTAGAAATACGGAATATCAGGCTAATCCCAGACCCACTGAATCTGAATCTGCATTCTAACAAGATGCCCAAGGGGTTTCTGGACAGATTGCTACCCCTGTTTTACAGATGAGGAGTCAGAGGCTCAGTGGAAATTGAGTGACTTGAAGAAGGCCACAGGGTAACCAGAAGCTAAGTAGGGATATAAACCTGCTTCACAGGACTCAAGTGATATTGGTAAAGGCTAGACTGCAGCACAGCTGGGGAGCTGAGGACTGGAGAAAGAGCACTCCCTAGATTTCAGATGGAGGAACAGCCAGAAGGGCTTCCTGGAAGAGGGGGCATTTGAATCAGACCTAGAAAGGTGAGCAGGACCTGCCAAGAAGGGAGCTAGTCTATCTGAGGTGGAGGAAACAGCAGGAGCACAGACAGGTTGGTAGAAGAGTGAGTATCATTCCCCAGAACCTTCCCTTGGTGGCTGCTGGTACGTTAATTAAACATGAGTCCACCAGGCTGGGGTGGTTCCCAGTCTGGCAACCACCTTGGCATATATACCTTGGCAGCATATATAAGTAAACCACAACAGAAGCCTGTATGTGCCTCAAGGTTAGGAAATAAAAACCTGAGGACAACCAATCACAAACAGCCAACCAGGCTTTCCCAAATCAGACAACCACTTAAACTATAACCAAGTCGTTTTCTTGCTTTGCTTCTGTGTCTTTTCAAAAAAGTCTTGCCTCTAGCTCCTGTTGGTGGTACACTGCTAACCACTTTCAGTTTGAAACTGTCGAGTTTGAATTGATTTTTGCTCAAATAAACTCTTAAACATTTAAATACATCTCAATTTATCTTTTGACACTGTGATCTTCTATGTCTAGAAGCAACAAAGCATTTGAGGCAGGGTGGCGGTGATTCAGGAAAACTTTGTTTTCCCCTTAATCTGTGGCTGCCAGAAGGGGCCGCCACACAGCTCCTGCCTGGGCTGCAGGATGCTGAGATGGACCTGCCTTGAGATGTTCTGGGCCCTTGGTCCCTGCTTTTTGGGTCTGGTGACCCCTTTCCTCCCCTGATTTCCTGCTGTAGCATGCTCCCTCAATGGCCCATGCTCAGAGAAGGGCTCACAGAGCCCCTGGCCCTTGGACACAGAACCCCTCTTCTGGGCAATAACCAATGGTCCAACTGGAACCCGTGTTGTAACCTTGTCTCCTGTCCCTGTTCTCACTTCCAGGTCTCTCCATCAGCCCAGAATATGCCCTTGACTTTCCCCTGACTGTCACATCCTTCTTAGCCCGACTCAAGGTCACCATCTTGGAAAGCATTCCCTGATCTTCCCAGGCTGGGTTGGGAGCTCCCGCTCTGTGATTCCACAGCCCCTGTCCTGCCCACTCTGCTCAGTGGTGCTTATCACATCGTACTGCAAGTATCCACTCTGCCTCCTCATGAGACTCTGGCCCCTCCTCAGTGGCAGGTTCTGGGTCTTTCTCCTGTGCTCCCAGCAGCTGGGGGAGCAGCTGATATAGGAAGTGCTGGGTGAGTAACTGTTAGACAAGCCAGGGTAGGTTTCTCTGCCTCTAGTGTCCGGGCACGGAGCGCTGATGGGAGCAGCAATGTGGCAGCTTCCATCACGGCGGCTGTCCCTCTCGGGATACTCTCCTCCCAGCTCCTGACCTCCCACCCACCTCCCAGCCTCTTCATTGTCTCGCCTTTGGCTTTAATGCTTGTGAGACCATCCAGGATAATTAAGAGAAAGAAGTTTTATGCTGTTTATGGGGTTTCGATCAAAGATTTTAATTAACCTACCTTGCTTTAAGCCTTTGAATGTTCAGTCCCCAGGGCTGACCATTTGATAATGGAATTAATGCTTCTAGGCAGAGTTGGGGGAGGGGGAGGCTTCAACAAGGAGGGCCTAGTGCTTGTCTCATTAACTCTTCCCGAGATGGATAGATTTCAGCTCAGCATAAGCGATTGATCTCAGTCTGAGCTGTTCATGGACGAACGAGGTGTTGGGAGTGGTGGGGAGAAGCCCGTCACTGGAGGTATGCTAGCAGATGTTAGACAAGCTCCTGGGAGGGATCTTAAAGCCGTGAGTCGGTCATCGCATCACTGATCAGTCTAGGTCACCTTTAGGGAATTGCAAGCCCTGGGAGTCATTCTTTCTGTCCCCATGCCATGCTGGGGCAGGGCAGGGCAGACTCAGCCTGACTCACAGAGACACATACCTGCGGCTCTGGTTTGAGGCCAATCTCGCATTTCTGCTAGAAAGACGCAGATCAAAGGTAGCAAACCCATGGAGCCAAAACCCCTGCAAAAATCACCCTTCCAACCAGCCTCCATCAAAGCTGCAGCAAATACTGTATGTGCAGATACCACTTCAGGGATTGGAAGCCCCAAACTGATCGTCACTGGGGAGGCAGTTGCCTGCAGGTAGAGGGACCTGAGCAGATATGCACTAGGGACCCCTCAAGACAACCCACCAGAACAGGCCCCGGCTGGTCTCAGATGCTGGCCCCTCCCAGGCACCAGCATCTCATTTAATGCAAATGAGGATCTTGGTGGGACAATCCGATGCCCTAACCTTGGAGGGAAAAGAAAGTGCATTTGGGAATGTCTGGGGTGGGCGGGGTGCATGGGGTGGGGAGGAAGATGGGATGTCATGATCAGCTAAGATCTGCTGAGCTCACTATCTTCCGGGCGCTATGCTAAGTGCCCTACATGTATCACCTCGTGTAAGTCTGCCTGGTATTATTATTTTCCCCATCCTACAGATGCAGAAACCGAGGTCGCTTGAAATATGGCTTCCCAGGAAGCCTGGGAAGTCTGCAGGAAGAAGGCCATGGAGTTTCTGGCTCTTCCTGGTCTGGACTCCATCACTCTTTTCCTCAACATCCAGCACCTTCCCACCTGCAAGAGCTTACTCATTTCTTCCTCTATTATCCTTCAAGGTTTGGCTGAAATGTAGGTGACCAGCATCCCCCATCCCCCAGCATCCCCAGCTCCCACCCTGCACCCTGGCTGGACTTTTCCCTGGATTTCTAAAAGGCTCCCTTGGATTTTTATCTTGCCAGTTATTTCCTTCTTCCTGGCATGATAAACACCTGATTTAATGTCCAACTTCACCCTGTAGGCAGAGACTGTTTCCAGGTGGGAGCATATTTGATTAAGCTGTGTCCTGTGTGTGCTGACCACAGCAATAACACCAGGTTCACGAGTGGATACTGGGTGAAGTGAGAGAGGAAAAGCGCTCCTCTCCGCCCCACTGGGTTCCATGAAGACAGAAGTGGTAAAGTCTTAACCAGCAAGTATTTCCCAAGTCTCTACAGTGTGCCATGGGTGTTGGGGATAAGGTGGGTGCTTCTCATCATAAGCCCTTCTGAGTCGCTTGTGTTTTTAACATACGTGCGTATATTAACTTGACTTTAAAATGTATGTTAAACAAATGAACTAATGGCGTTTCCTTTCCTCTTCCACGGAAATCACCTACCAGAGGGCAGAGAGCCAGACTCCAGTTGGCTAAGCTAAGCGTGAGCCTGGTAGGGGTGCCCTCAGCTCCCTATTTGGGTGGCCTAGATTTTGAGAGAAACCCCTGTGTATCCCAATTATGTCTAAATGCCTTCAATTATTTGGAGAAAAAACAGCAACATTTCTATAGGAAGCCGTTTCTGAGAGAGTTGTGTGACGGGTATAACACGCCAGGTTGGACAAGGGGACCCCTTCCAGGCCTGCACGTGGGGAGGGCGAGGGTGGCCCAGGAGGGGGTCTTGCAGAGAGCAAGATTCCTGAGGCAGGGGAGGGCTGGCACCCACCGAAGATGCATGAGAAGACGTGCCCAGGCATCTCTTTCCACATCCAGAAATCGGGTGCAAGGCCTGAAGTTTCCCTACACCTTCCAGAAGTTCAGAAGAAGAAAAAGCGCAGGTTCTCTGCTATAAAGATAGGATACATTTAGAAATTGATTAAGCAATAAAGCAGAACAAGGGCTGGAGTTATTTGGGACAGTACTTATTATAATGTTCACTTTATTAATGTGCGGGTTCTGAGAGCTCCCTCCCAGAGCTGACATCCTCCTTGGCTAAGGGGACTTCAGAGATCCCGGGGTTCTAATCAGGGTCCCCAGTACCCTGACTCTCAGCTAAGCCCCAACCAGGAACATAACTGAGTCTTTTCTCTGGTCACAGAATGAGCCACAGGCTGAGCCCTGACCTTGGCCGTATACTTATCCCTAATCCTTACCACATACTGACCTCAGCCCGTGACGTCAGCCTCAATCGTGACTGCGGTCACTGATTAAGCCCTGACTTCACAGACTAACCCTTGCCTGTGACCCTTCTTAAGGCACAGCCCCAGACAGCTCAGCCGCTGGCTCTCACATCAAGGGGGATGAGTGGGAGGACGTGATGGAGCTGGGCAGGTGTCCGCCTCCCCCACCACGGGAGGCTCGGATGAGAGCTCCCAGCCCCCCCTGGGGGCTCCTGGGTCGGGGCCGGTGGAGGGCTCGGGAACTTAGGGGCTGTGTGGGGTTTTCCAGGCCCTGTCCTGGCTTCACATGCAAGGCTGATTAACATGCACCATTCTTCCCTCCGTCCCCAAGTGCCTTCTCCACATCATTGCTTCACTGATTAATTCCTCAGAACAAAGCACCCGGCACTTATGTGCAGATTGAATGGAAGATCCCAGAGGCCCTTCCCAGTGCCAGCTGCCCGGTCCTTTCCTGAGCGATTGCTCTGTTGAAGTGTCTAAGGAGCCAGGAGGCCGTTAACTGGACCAGAAAACAGCGTTCTGCCTCCAGGATGCTGGGTTTGCTGGTTGCTGGGAGATAGTTTCACCCTAGAGCCAGCTTAAGAGAGCCACATTTGACATCCTGACTAACTGATGTATTGGGTTAAAATCTGTCAGTACGTGAAAGTGGTCCTTCTTTACAAACACAAGATAAATGTAGAAGTTATCTTACCACCAACACGACCATCATTACCATCACCAGCACCATCATCACCATCATCATCATTATCATTATATCATCATCATGGCTCTCTATGGGAGATGCTTTACCTGCGTTATTTAACCTTTAAATATCAGGAGTAACTGTTTAAATATTAAAGAGTAAATTTGATACTCTTGTTGAGTATCACTACAACAAGAGCGGCCATGGCACTCCATTGAGTTCAAGACCAGGAAAGCAAATTCCTCAATGAATTTGTAGGTTTCCCATTACCAGCCTCAGAAGCATGTGAAATCCATATAATTTTCCTTGTTTCCTTGGCTGCAAGGAAATTCCAGAATTTCTTTCAATTGCTGAAGCTTTCCTCAGCTGGAAGTTTCTCAATATACCTTTCCTCTACCCATCTGCCTTTATTTTTTGGTCTCCTCCTCCTGGTCTCCAAATCTTGTTTTTATGGCATCTGAATCTATACTACAAATGTGTGTGTATAAACAAACTGATATGTCAAATATTATTCTAAAGTCAATGTGTACATCATGTTTGGGTTTCTCTTCCAGAGTTATGGAGTAAGTGCCTAACAGACTGACCCTCCTTTGGATAATAATTATAAGCTACAGATAAAATATAAAAATCCTGAAGGCTCTGAGGAATGAACAAAAGGAGGCAGATTTTGTATGGTTTTTGAAACGTGGAAGGGACAGGCATGTGGTGAGTTTCCCATTTTCATGATTTTTCATCTGAGGGAAACTGTAGCCATGATACAGCATAAAGCAGTGAAAACTCTGACTGAAAACCATTTCTGCAATTGGAAGAACAGGACAGAGCCAGAGGACAACTGCTGGAAAGTGAGGGAAGAATTCTAGAAAGGAGAAAATCAGAGAGGGGAGCCCCAATTCCGTAAATAAATTCTGCTCCAAGTCTCTGGCTGATGAGAGTAGCTTGCAGCTAAGGCTAAAAGAACTGAAATCAAATTTAATCTGTCCACTGCACATTAGACAGTTTGTGGTTTGAGTCTAACCGAGTTAGATGCCTGTTAAACAGACACTAACACTTTTCAGAGTAATATGAAGTACACAGAGTCTTCAGAACATAATCTGAAAAATTCAGATACAATGCAAAATTATCTGACATATGAAGAGCCAGGAAAATGGGACCAATGCCTTTATTTGGAATTACCAAATAAATTTGGTAATTTAATAAAATAGTTGCTTTAATAAAAATTGAAGCAACTATTACAATCGTGGCAAACATGCTTATAATGAATAAAAAAGGGGAAATCTTGGCAGATATATAGAAGCTACAAAAAAGAACCAAATGCAAATTCTAGAACCGAGAAGTAAATATCTAAAATAAAGAATTCACTGGGTGGGCTTCACAGTGGAGTAGAGGGGACAGAAGTGTGAGTGACCTTGAAGACAGATAAATAGAAATGACTCAGTCTGAAGAAGGGAGAGAAAGAAGATTGGGGGAAAAAGAACAGACCTTCAGGGATTGATGCAGGCAATATCAAAATCTCTAACCTACAACTAATTGGCATCCTGGAAGTGGAAGAGGGAAAAAATGGGATAAAAACTATTTGAAGAAATCATGGCCCAAACTTCCCAAAATTTGGTGTAAAGACATACAGATTCATGAATTTCAGCAAGTCCAAATCACAATAAATAAGAAACAAACCATGCCTAGGCATATTGGAATTTAACTGCTAAAAACAATGAATCAACCAAAAGGGGTTTTACTACAAAGGAGTGGTTTTTTTATTCAAGATTTATTGAGCATATACTGTGTATCAGGCACGGTTTGGGTGCTGTGAGCATAACCTAGGGCTGGAATCTTCTTTAGGGAAGGAAAGGGTGGTACTGGAATTGGCCTGAGATGGAGTTTTGTTCAGTAAAACCAAATTTACATGAAGAATACAAGCAGAGCACACCCAGAGTCCAGGACATAGAGGCAATTCAAGAACACCGGACAGTGTTGAACTGAGTATTTTAGAAAAAGAGCATCACGGACTTTTGGGGGGAAGGGATTGAAATCTCATGGTGGAGGAGACTTTAAAAGACCAAAAACTCAGGAGATGAGGACCAGGGGCTGGGGGCATGTGTTAGCATTAAACACAAGTAACTCTTTTCTTTTCCTCTTAAAGGCTTGAGTCTACCTAGTGGGGAACATAGCCCTGGAGAAGGAGGCCTCAGGGAATCTAACACTGAGATGAAAACTGAGAATTGGCGTCCTGGGGGCTTGGTGTTAGTAACGTCTCAGGTGAAGAAGGATGGCTTTCTGGTTCCGCAGAACGTGGGCGATGCTTGCTGCTCTGCGTGTGTGCGTGTGTGTCCAGATGCAGGGTGCTGGGGTGTGTGTAGATCAGCAGTCTCGGCTCGTTCTTTCATCTCTTCACTATTTTTTGAGCCTCGAGGATGTGCGGGAGCTGACAACACAGTGATGAGCAAGACAGACAAGGCCCCAGCCTCCTCTAGGGTCTGCTGGGAGAGACAGAAAACCTGCAAGAAAACACAGCCCTACGACGAGGACGTAGGTGCTGGTGCTTTACATGGGAGACGACCTCGAGAGGCAGTTAGGAGGTGGGGAAATTGAGGCAGGGAAGGGAGGAAAGCTGACAATCTGCGTGTTAATGAAGGGGTACCACTGGGGGCACCTGGAACTCCGTCAGGCGGGTATGCTCCGAGCACGGTGATGTCCCAGGTGGAGGTGGGAGCGGGGGATTCACCTGCTCTCTTCCTTCTCTCGCTGGTTGAGGTCTTTCTTCAGGGGAGTTAACGTCTCCAGCTCCTGGGTGGTGTCTGGTGCAGCCGGGGTGGAGGACCCCTTAGGCTGAGAAGCGGGGAGCCTCGCAGAGGGGCTGGACCTGTCCTCTGCTGCTGAAGGTGATCTGGAGGTGGGGGGCAAGAGCCCACTACCCGGCCATCCATGGCCAGGACTTTGGATGTTCTTTTAAAGTGCAAAGGGAGCCACAGAGGCTTTTAAACAGAGGAGTGAAATGACCTGAGTTAATTGTAAAATTCGAGAGAGGCAGAGACTCCCGGAGAAGGTGAGGGAGGATGGAGTCCAGGGCACATTGGCCCCTGAGAGGAGCAGAGACATTCTTCATTGAGACAGGAATGAGGGTCTGAGTGTGGGGACCCAGCGGCAGGTTTGGCGAGAAGAGGAGGGAGTTTCTGTCGATGGTTTCCTTTTTGTCCTCCGTGAAGAGTGAGGTGCCCTCCTGGGCTGAAATGGGAGCGGGAGGAGGTTAAAGGGGACAAAATGTAGAGGACCATTTTCTGCAGGGCTCACCTCCCCGTCTCTGCTCCTGTTTGAATTTTGTCGGCGGCGTGAATCTAAATTGTAACTAATCAGTTCATTTAATGTGATTTTCTCTGGCAGCATTTAGCTGCCCCACTGCTGGCGGTCAGAAATGAAATAATTGGGTTCAAGCAGGTTGGGGTTTTGCCAGGAGAGCACAGCCCGGGCGGAGGGAAGGGTGCTGGGGGCCACCCTGCAAGGAAGACCTGTGATTTGCAGGCCCCTGGAATCGGTGGTGGCTGGCGCCCCAAGGCTCACGTCTGTGTGCTCAGGGCATTGGAAGGATGTGCATCTCAGGGTGAGTCAGGCTTTGGGGATGGTCCTTCCCTTTCTTGGACTTACGCTCCACAACTGAAAATTTGTTTATTTCCACACCATCCCCTTTCCACTGTACTCCCTTTCAGCCACTAGAAGCGTAGTGAAAAACACATACGTGAACTAGCCCAGTGTACACTGTTGAATTGCAAACGCCTATTTTTGACATCAAAATGTTTTCTGAACGTCCAGATGAGAGAGTTATTTAATAGCTGTGATTAAGAAGATACCTAATAAGAGGCTATACTTTGGGGACATTTATTTATCTAATTGCATATTTCATAGGTATTATGTTAATACATTCTTACTTTTATAAGGTTTAAGCAGTACAGAGCAAACCACGGTAAGTTAAAATTTCCAGACGCGAGTCAAGGTTTATCGTGTGTTAATGAAAAATCTAGTGTGGCTAGTAGAGGGAATGAGCTGGGTCCAAATATCCTGGGGAGAGACTGACCTTTCTGAGCCAGACACAGACCTCTTCCTCCTCTCATGCCGACTAGCTGGGCATCGCTTGCTGTTTGACTTCACGTGGTCCTAAGAAATCATATTCCTCTCAGTGGTGGGTTAGATTTGTGGCATGGATAATTTGGAACCATCATCAGACATGATTCATTAATCACAAATATCAAGTCATATAGCTGAGAAGTAAAGGATGACAAATCGATCTGGGGCTATTAACTGGATGTTCCCAAGCAACAGGGTTTCATCTCTGACAAGGAGCCCCTTCACCCAGGGGTGTCAGCTCTCAGAGACCCATGGCCCTGCCTTCCCTCAAACCTCACAGAAAAGGTCTCCAGCTCACCCTCAAAGATGCTGAACACACAGTTGGCTTCAATCTGAGTTTTGGGCAAAACATTTCTTCCCCACATGAAAGTCATCCTTTCTTGGCTCACTACTCATCCCCCTTCCCTACAGATAACCACTGTCAATACCTTGACGTGTGTTCTAATATCCCTGTTGTTCTTTATGTAGGGGTGTGTGTGTGTAAACAAGTGGTATCATACTGTACAAATTATTTTCAACTTGATTTTACTCGATGATATATCTTGAACATCTTTCTGCATCAGTACATGAAAGTCTACTGCATGATTTTAACATCTGCGGAGAATTCTGTTGTTTCAGAATTTATTTAGCCACTCTCCTATTGATGTACATTTACAAATTCCCCAACCCCCTGTGGTTTTGCTATTACCAACCAGGCTACAGCAACTATTGTTGTATGTATAATTTTTGCACATAGGCCAGTATTTCTTCAGGCTGGGTTTCTAGAAGTGAAATTGCTGGGGTAAAAGGAATGAATATTTAAACATTCGTTGATGATGCCTGATGGCTTCCACATGACCTCAGGGTTCACACTGCTTCCAGCAAGTATCTGAAAGCACCCGTTTCTCCATATTCTTGCTAACATTTGTTACTATCAATCTTTTTAATTTTTGGCAATATAATGAGTGCAAAATCATCTCTCATTATTGCTTTAAATTCCATTTCCCTGGTTCCTAGTGGAAGCTGTGTATTTTCTCATATGGTTATTGACATTTGTATTTTTCTTCAGTGAATTGCCTATTCCATATACTTTGTCCAATTTTTACTGTGTTGTGTGTCTTTTTAAAAAATTGCTTTGTATAAGATCTTGATGTATTCCAGCTATAAATTCTTTGTGTGTCAAATGTGTTACATATAATGTCTCCTCATTTGCTGTTTGTAATTTAACTTTGTACATAAAGTATCATTTTTCAAGAAAGTGTTCTAAATTTTATGAGATTAAATATGCTAATCTTTTATTGTGTGACTTCAGGGTTATGTGTCTTGTTTTGGGAAAGTTTTTCCAACACCTAGATTATAAGAATTACTTCAAAGTTTTATTCCAACCCTTTTATGGTTTCTTTTATTTTTTTATGTTCAGCTTTTTAATCTGACTGGAATATATGTTTATGGTATAAATTATGTATCTAACTTATTTTTTTTCAAACAGATATACAGTTTTCTTTAAACTATTTCTTGAATAGTTGTTTCTGTCCAAGGGATTCAAAATGCTGTCCTTATTGCAAATAATATTTTGAAACTAATTATAAATGTATGTATTAAATTATTTACAGTAGAGCACTTTGAATAGCTCCTACTTCTTTTATTATTTTCGTTATAGATGAAATTGCCATATAGACACAAGATATATGTATATATATACACACACAAGAGTATTTGTAGATTCTTTTCCATTCCTGTGATCAGTTTCAGTCAGTTCATGATGCTAGAACAGAAGACCGCAGACTGGGTGCATTAGGAACAGAAATTCATTTCTCATAGATCTGGAGGCTGGGAAGTTTGAGATCAGGATGCCAGTATGGTCGGGTTCTGATGAGCACCCTCTTCCTGGTTCACAGATTGGCTGTCTTCTTGCTGTGTCCTCACATGGGGGAGAGCAGAGAGAGAGAGGAAGCAAGCTCTTTTGTGTCTGTCTCTTCTTAAAATGGCACTAATCCCGTAATGAGGGCCCCACCTGCATGACCTAATTACCTCCCAAAGGACCCATCTCCAAACAACATCACACTGGGAATTAGGGTTTCAACACATGAATTTCAGTGAGAGAGGAGAGGGAGGAACACAAATATTTAGTCCATAGCACTGTTCCTATGCTTGCATCACATCATTTAAATATATATAACTTTAATAGTTTTTCTCATCTTTGTTCAGACAAATTTCCCATCATTTTTATTTTTCAGAATTGTCTTAGATATATTCATACATAAATTAATCCAACTCCATTCTTCCATTGGTTGGAAATAATATACTCTCTTACTATTCATTAGTGATCTTTAGATTACAACATGCTTCTTTGCTTATCAAAGTCTAATGTTGATCAGAACTTTTATTTCCCTCCTGCACAATGTAAGGACCTCAGAACAGTTTTATTCCATTTATTCTTCTTTCATGTGCTGTTGTTGTGTATTTTAATTCTATACATATTTCAAATCTCACAAGGCAATATTATTAGTGTTTTATATAATTGATATTCATTTTTTTAAAATTAATTAATTAATTAATTGATTTATTTTTGGCTGTGTTTGGTCTTCGTTGCTGCGCGCAGGCTTCCTCTAGTTGCGGCGAGCGGGGGCTACTCTTTGCTGCGGTGCACAGGCTTCTTATTGCGGTGTATTCTCTTGCTGCAGAGCACAGGCTCCAGGTGTGCAGGCTTCAGTGGTTGTGGCATGTGGGCTCAGTAGCTGTGGCTCACGGGCTCTAGAGTGCTGACTCAGTAGTTGTGGTGCACGGGTTTGTTGCTCCGCGGCATATGGGATCCTCCCGGACTAGGGCTCGAACCCATTTCCCCTGCATTGGCAGGTGGACTCCTAACCAGTGTGCCACCAGGGAAGCCCTTGATATTCATTTTGATTTATCTACATATTCACCTTTTTTTTCTCTTCATTCTTTACTTCTGGTGTTGCATCTGGAATCATTTTTCTTTTAGTATTTTCTTTAGTGCAAATTGGTTAGTGGTGAAGTCTCTTCATTTTTGCTTTTCTAAAATTGTCTCTATTTCTTTGTTCTTGAAAGGTGTTTTCACTGGGGTTAGAATTCTAGATTGGCAGTTCTTTTCTCTCAGTACACTGAAAATACCATCCTTCTGTCTTCTGTTATTGCTGTTGAGAAGTCAGCTGTAGGTCTTAACTGTTCCTTCTTAGACGTAATTTGATTTCACTCCCACTCCTAGCTGTGTTTAAGATTTTCTCTGTCTTTTTGGTTTTCTGCAGTTTCACTATGATGTGTATGAATGTATATTTATTTTAATTTATTTTGCTAAAGTGTCATTGGGTCTTAAATCCATGGATTGGTTTCTTTCATTAATTTTTGAGATTTTAAAACCATTTTATTTGTTCAAATATTGCTTCTGACCTATTCTCTACTCTCCTTCTGGGACTCCAGTTAAACCTATGTTAGTCATTATCACTGTATCTATGTCTCTTACCCTCTGTTCTGTAATTTCCATCTTGCTGTCTTTCTGGGCTTCATTCTAAATATTTTCTTCTGACATATATTTCAGTTCATTAATTCTCACTTCAGCTGTGCCTTGAGTTCTGAATTTTAAACATTATCTTTTTCAGTCTAGATTTTCTGGTTGGCTCTTTTTCAAATCTGCTCTGACACGTTATATGTTGTCAGGTCCTTTTCATTTGGTTCTGCCAGGTGCTAGCAATCTTGGATCACCTTAATCCAATTTCAGGGCTTAAAATATTCTGGAACACCTAGTGATTTGAAACTGAGAGGCAGTCTGTGTGATGGTTGATTTACTTCAGGTTCACCTAAGAATGTAACTCTTTGGCATCTCAAACTTCAATGTGAGTGGTTCATTAGGGTCCCTGACCAAGCTTTCACAAGTGTTCCTTAGCTTATAAATCACCTCTTCTAGATTTGAAATTGAGGTGGCCTCCATTTCCAGGTTCATCTCTTTGTATTTCTGTCTTCTTTCAGATTTTGGTGTGATAATTCCTCACTATTTTGTTTACTCTTCGATGCATCTAGAAACCTGCTTTTAAATACTATGTCCAGATTTTTTTTGTTTATCTTTGAGGTGTGTGTGTGTGTGGGTATGTTGGTTTGAATCAACATGGTTTGCTATTATCAGAAGTGGAAATCCTACATTTTCTCTTTCATTTACATTTTGGATGCAGTTTGTCAAGTTCTAACACATTCTTGTTGGGATTTTGAATGAGACTACTCTATTTATAGAGTCACTGGAGGAGAATAGACATGTTTACAATATTGAGTCTTGCCATTCAGGAATATAATATATATGTTAAAAGTTCTCTTATGCCTTACAAAAGCTTTATACTTTTCTTAATAGATAAGTTGTCCATTCACTCATGAATTAATTTCTAAATATTTTATGGATTTCACTATTAATGAGAATGGGATGCTCTATTCCATGGCTTGGCAATCTTTGTCTGTAAAGGGCTAGATGGTAAATATTTTAGGCTTTGTATCTCTGTTGTAAATAATCAACTCTGCATCTGTGATGTCAAAGCAGCCACAGGCAATATGTAAACAAATTGGCATAGCTATGTTATAATAAAGCTTTATTTACAAAAACAGGTGGTGGGTGGGTTTGGTTCACATGCCAACTCCTGCTCTAGTCCATTACATTTGTAAAATTGTTATTTCTGTGTGTTTTAAAGCTATTGATTTAAAAATTTTGATCTTATAGTTAACAAACTTAATGAACTCTCACATTAGTTCTAGTGCCTTCTCATTTGATTTTCCAGAGAGATGATTATATGATCTGCAAACACTTACAAATCCCCCTCTTCTTTCCCAATGATTACACTTCCCATGTAATTTTCTTGTCTTGTTACACTCCCTAGAACTTCCAGTACAAGGCTGTATAATTATGGTGATAGCAGTCATCTTTGTATTTTTAATCTCTTTTTTGGAAGAAATATTTCAGATGTTCTCATCATTAATTGTGGTGTTTATTGTAGGTCACTAAGAGATGGGCTTTGTAAGATTAAGAAAGTTTTCTTCTATTCTGAGAATATGAGGGCTTTAAGAACGTTGAATGAATTAAATGGGTAAAGATGGCCAAAGGTACAAACTTCCAGTTATAAGTAAGTCCTGGGGATATAATGTACAGCATGGTGGCTATAGTTAACAATACTGTATTGTATATTTGAAATTACTAAGAGAGTAGATCTTAACATTTCTCACCACAATAAAAAAATTTTTGTAACTATGTGTGGTGATGGATAACTAGATTTATTGTGGGGATCATTTTGTAATATATATATATAACCAATCATTATGTTGTATGCCTGAAACATGTCATATATGTCAATTATACCTCAAAAAAAAGAAAGTTGAATTTGATCAAATGTTTTTCCACCCTCAATTGAAATAATTTTTTGTTTCTAGTCATTTACTTTGTTAATGTGGTGATTTACAAGTATAGATTTCATAATATTGAATTGTTCTTCTTGGTGATAATGTATTATTCTTTTAATACAGTGACACATTTGGTATGCTAATGAATTCTTTAAAAATTTCCCATTTAAGAACTTAAGTGAGATTGGCTTGCAGAACATTTTTTTGTGTTACCCTTACTTGGTTTTGGTATCATGGTTATGCTAAATTTTACGGAATAAAAAGGGGTGATTTCTGTATACTTTGGAATATTTTGTATAGTTAGGTATTTTCTGTTCATTCAAGATTTTAGTATAACTGTCCCCCACATCCTGATGGAGTGGTACCTATTTGCGAGGTAATTGTTAACTATTATTTCAATTTCTTCCACAATTAGAAGAATTTCTAATTCTTCTAATTTCTAATTAGAAATTCTAATTCTAGGTTCAATTTCTTCCACATTCAGAATTTCTATCTCTACTTGAGTACATTTAGGTAATTTTCCTAGGAAAGTATCAATTTTATCTAGATTTTAAAATTTGTTGAATAAAGTGATTAGTGTTCTCTTATAGTTTTAAAAGTCTTTTCCATATCTGTAATTAGGTGTAATTTCTCATTTTGAATGTTGTTTATTATGCCTTTTCTCTTATTTCTTCATTGCCACTGGAAATTTGTATATTTTACTGGTATTTTTAAAGACAGCTTTGATTTTACTGATGAGGTCTAATTTTTTGTTTTGGTTGTGCTTTCATATTTTATGGTGTTTATTTACTATGTCCAGGGAGAAAATATTTTAGTTTATTATTTTTGGGTTTCTTATTTTGATGCTCAAAATTTTAACTTTCAAGCTATTCAATCAGTTTTAAAGAGATACCTTTATTCCTCTTTGAAAGCATGTTCTGAGTTTGTTGAGTTTGATTTCTTTCTTTCATAGAGTTGGTTTTCCATAAATACTTAATGAACTTTTGATGTGTCCCCATAACCTAAAACACAAGCCTATTGTGCCTGCCTGTGGTGCTTTGAAGGAGGGGTGGCAAGTACTCGTTGAGGAGGGATTGACTGGTGGTGTTTTCTGGGTGTATAGGTTCCCATCCTTCCTGATGGTCAGTATTGTCTGGGGCCTCACTGAATATGCAGGACAGGGCTTCATTTCTTGGGAGAGGGAAGGGGCTGACCAGTCTGGCTGTCCTGAGTGCTGCTGCCCAAATAACCTTCCTCTGAATAACCAGGGTCCACTGTCTCTTCTTCCACCTTATACCTCTGAGTTTAGAGTTCCATGGGACAGCTTCTCCCTTCAAAATTGTCTTTCTTTTTGGCAGTTTTCCTCTGATTTACTTTTTTTCAGATCAAATCTTGTTTATTTATATTCTTCTAAATTTCTTCACCATTTCTGAAATACTAGCATCCCTTTTTTGTTTTCCTGGGCTATTATAGATTTTTTAAATCATTTTATTTCATTTTGTAGAATTGTATATTGCCACCTTCACTACTCCAAATGCAATTGTACTTTTAAATAAATTCATGTTTTATTAACCTCAAGCACCCATATGTATTTCAAAAATAGTTGTATTTCTATATAAGATATAAGAGTTATGAGATATATATTATTTATCACATAGGTAAGAGTTTTTCTATGTACAGAGAATATTTAGTACCTCTATGAATTCAAGACTTCCCAATGTCTGTGGTCCAAAAGTTGAGAATAATGCACTTGACAGCCAGGACAAATAGTGTGGCCACTGATTAGAATAGTAAGATAGGTAAATATGGAAATGAATATAATCTATTTGTCACTGTAATTTTCTCTTCTGAGATTTACCAATATAAAAATTAACTTTTGGATACTCACGTGGATTATATAAATTTCTGTATGGGTGGTGGTAAAAGTGATGATGTGTATTGATTAAGATAAGAAAAGAATATGTTTGCTGAATTGGGGTTTGGTTGTTTTAAGCCTGTTTGTATAATGAATGTTAAATATGACACTTCTGTCGGGAGTCTCCAAGATCATCTCCAGGTCCGATTTGCTAGAAGGACTCACAGGTTTCAGCATATAGTTGTACTCACAGCTGTGGTTTAGTCCAGCAAAAGTATACAAAGAGAAGTCAACAGAGGAAAAGGCACATGGGGCAGAGTCTGGAGGAAAAAGGGTGCAAGCTTCCAAAAGTCATCTCCCAGTGGAATCACACGGGATTCACTTAATTCCTCCAGCAAAAAGTTGTGACAACATGTGTGAAGCTTGTTAGAGATCAGGGTTTTTATTGGGAGAACCCCCTGCCTAGCACGTACCAAAGTTCCAGCCTCCTAGAAGGAAAGTAGGTGTTCATCATAAATCATATTATTTATGCAAACGATTTAGGCACAAGGAGTCCCTCTTCTCTTTTAGGGAAAAGCTTTATTTCAGTATAAGGAAATGTTTACCATTCAAGTTTCCAGATGCCAGCCAAGGGCTAACCTTGTAAGCAGGCCTTTCTAAGGATAGGGGTCTCAGCCCTACCATGCAATCTCCTTTCTACACAACTCCTAACCTCTGCTTTTGAATAGACGTGATGGAACAAATAATATGTTACTGACTAAATCTGCAAGAAGTTTTTTTTTTCCCCTTTCTTTTTCCTACTTGCAAGCCAAATACATGTCAGTTAATAGCATATGAGAGTCCTGGGATGTACTTTTACAAACATTTCTTAAGTATCTACTATGTGCCAGGCACTCTGCTAAATGCTGGGGCTGCAGAGACCATGGGACTCACAAACTGAAGAACATAATCCTTCACTGAGACACGCATGGCCAATCCTGCTGGCCTGCCCCAGGACTGCCATGAACCTGACAGTTTTTATTCTGGGAAGGACTGGATTTTCAGTTGAGGCTTTTATTGATCCTGATGATCTAGGCTCAGAACGATGTGATCTCAGGAAGGACACACGGAAACTGTCCAGTCTGAACTATTTGGGTGAAATTCACCTGCCAGGAGTGGCAGGTTCACGTCTCCCGACAATCTTTCATGTTTCATTTGGTGTTATTTCCCTGTTTGGGGAAGATTATCCCCGGATTTGTTTATTTTTATCTGCTGAGGTGTTGGTGGCAATACTAAATGGCATGAAAGGAATGTACGCAGGGACTTTGAGGAAACCAAGGGCCTGGAAGAGCCCTTTTGTCTTGGTTTGTCTCCGAGGGCATCACCGGAGCCCATGTAGCGCTGCTCTGAGCTTAGAAACCTTCTCTGGGCCAGTGACTGGCGTCTTGGACTTCATGACCATCAAGGAACAGCTCTCTCTGAGCTCCTCTGGGTCCTGGGTTTCTTATTAAGGGGATTTTGGAGTTTGGAGGGTGATGGAGCACCCTAGGACCCAGGGTGGAGAGGAGGTCAGGCCCAGGCGTGCCCGATGCTGCCACTGAGGCTTGGAAACGGGTTTTCAGTGGGAGATGGAGGAGCAACCCAGTGACTGACTCCAGAAAAAGAGGTCAAGTTTCAACCAAAGCTGAGAAGGAAGTGCAGTGGGACCAGGGCCAGGAGACCTGAACAAAGAGGAAGCACGGTGCTTGGGTTGCGTTTCCCCAACACACTTGGCGGGAAGGATCAAAAGGAACTTAAAGGACTCAAGTCAGTGTTTCTGTGCTTCTGGAGCTTCTCCATTGATCTGTATTAGGAACGTGGCGGGGGGCGTGCTTTGATAATCCTAGGTGAGGTGTGTTGGGGGGGAAGTCAGCGCCCCTCTATGTCTTTTCCTGGGACAGGCTGGTAGATTTCATTCCAAGTGTGCAATTGTGTGGTGTCTGTTTAATGCTGCTGGTGGGGAGAGTCCAAGCCTGGCTGTGATGGAGACAACGGCAGGGCATGTGGCTCAAGGCCCAAAAGACAGACGACCCCTTCGGAGGGCTCTCCCTGTGGGTTTTGTATGTTACAGGTTTCATGTGTGCATTTTGGTTTATTTCTGAATCGCTGCAGCCCCTTTAGTGGCCATGGAACATGACGCTGTAGGGAATTTGTAATGAACTTTCCATCTGAGGAAGTCTTGGTTGTAAGAGGCAGCCTGTAATTTCAGAGTCAAAGGTGAGGAGACGGGGCCTGATGTGCTGACAGGTTCAGAGAAGTATCCCGAGGCTCTTCAATGTCAGCGAGTCCACTGAGATCAGCTGGTTCTATTTATGTTAAATACAACGTTGAGGTACAGAAAAGAGGATATTGGATATTGGGGAATTAGTGGTTGGGGGGGGAGGTGACGGTTTGCAGACCAGCCAGAGAGAGAGAGAGGGAGAGAGAGAGAAATAGAGGCAATGGGGCAAAGCACACCTGGGTTCTGCTCCGCCCAGGGTGCTCCGTGCAAGCTGACTGATCACCCCTCGGAGCCTCTTCTTTAGCTGCACGTGGGGGGATAATCATTGCCCCTACTTCCCACAGTCATTATGAGCATTGAGAAAAAGCATGCATAGGAAGTCACTGGATTAGTGCCCGGGGTAGAGTAATTACATTTCATTGCAGACTTGTGTTACGCCTGTTGCTATTACTGGTACTCCGGCAGGCTCTTACCCAGGACGAGGCTGGCGCAGTAGAGTCAAGGCATGGGGCCATCCCTGGGAAAGTGAGGGTCTTAGAACTCTGTCTGCGGGGGAGAGGGCTTGGATCCTTTGTTGGGGCAGCTGGGGAGACACCTGCCCAAGGAGAGAGGAATATATCCACGCATTTGATCTCCAGAGTCTAGATCAGTCTGGGACTCCTGGGCCACGGAGGTCCTTCCTTTTCCCGTCAATCTGGGGGCGTGGCTTTCTCTCAGTCAATCACCCACTGGCTTATAAGCATTGAGATAAAGCAAATGTAAAGTGGGAACAAAACTGCCCAACTGTGGCTATGATTACACTTTTCTAATGTGTCTGTGAATTGGTCACTAAGTCAGCAGGTGCCTGTCCTAAATGGGCCTCCACCCTGCTCCACAAAATATCCCAACCTATAACACAGAAGTCGGTGGTTGTTTTTGCTTTAACTTTGACTTTGAGAGGTGCATCTCCCACAATAAATGAAATATTGTGTGACTCGTGTGCAGGGTGCTTACTCAGAGTCAGGTGAACAGTGGTGCCCTTGCCTCTTGTAACCTGTTCTGAAAACAGCTGCTAGAAGGGATTCTGTTAAAACAAGAATCAGATCAGATGTCTTCTCTGGTCAAAATCAACCTCCCCTCCCCCATCAAACGCTCCACTCCAACACCTCTTATTCCCCCTCCTAAATTATATTTCCACTAGCACTTATCACTGTCTAACGTCACAGTTATCCTTCGGTATCCACGGGAATTGGTTCCAGGACCCATTGCGGATACCAAAATCCGCAGATGCTCAAGTCCCATAGTCGACCCGCCATATCCACGGGGTCCACATCCACGGATTCAACCAACCATGGATTGTGTATTAAG
The DNA here is from genome assembly GCF_028023285.1 of Balaenoptera ricei. Lineage (NCBI taxonomy): Eukaryota > Metazoa > Chordata > Mammalia > Artiodactyla > Balaenopteridae > Balaenoptera > Balaenoptera ricei. The sequence goes on along the minus strand of NC_082658.1, from coordinate 53,488,560 downwards.
TCTGTGATGCTTAAGTCAGGTCACAAGCCAGTCACTATAAGAACCAAATGTGTTTGGTCAACAGATGACTTTTGTTATGAACTCCAGGTCCTGAGGAACTTACCACTTGGGAACTAAGAGATTCTTTAAAATTGAAGAATTGAGACCAAATGCACAACTGTGCAAAATAAGCAGGGATGCCGTCTAGAAACTTCTGCTAGTAAAATGAAAAATCTTCCAGTGATGCCAGGTGGTGCTATTAGGAAGCCCACATACGCATCAGATTCCTTAAATCAACAGCTTGAGCAATTTAGATTTTCTTTAGTGTACTTTCAACTTCTGGGCCCAACGATTTCTTCAGTAATTTTGGGAGAGTTTGTTATACCATCTCCTCCCCAAGTAAAGTCAACCCCTTCAGAACTCAGTTTCCCCAGGGAGTAAATGGGAAGTTGAATACGATGACCCCTCGGCTTCCTCAGCCCAGATTTTCTGTTATTCTGTGACAAGAGTCCCAGCTTAGGTGAAGCGGAACTGAATAAAAGCTTTCATGGCCGAAGATGGTGAGGAACCTCATGCAGCTGGAACTATGCCTCTCTTTTGTCCATTTCATGCTCATGCTTCTTAGCTTTTCAAACCATCCTTGAGCCAGAAGACCTGTAGGGGTCTTCTGCAGGGTCTCCTTTTTCCAAATCACCTTTCCCTGGGCATCTTCTGTTCATATGGGTTCGCTGCTTGGATGTTTGACTCAACCGATGTTGATTAGCACAGAGGTTGCAACCTGGGAGGGTTGAGAGAAGAGGTCCAGAGGGAAAGGCCTCCTGGTGCTGCTGCTGGCCTCTGTTGTGGGCGAGACTACGTCCAACTTGTCAGGATCTTGTAGGACCAAAAATTACTTTTACATATCCTAAGAGCGAGAATGATCTAAAAATTACTGGAACGCCGGAAATAAAGTCAGTGTTCTATAATCAGAAGGATCTTTAGAGTAAGTTAGTCCAACTTCCCCATCCAGGCTAGGAATTTCTTCTCCATCCTCCCCAAGAGGTGGTCAGTGAACTTCTGCTTGCACAGCCCAAGTGATGGGGAGCTCATTACCACCTGAAACAGCTCATTCAATTTCTGGACATCTCCAACGGTATCCATTTGTTCCATCCACAAAGCTGAGATTGGTTTCCCTTAGGGGGCACCCATTTGAAGATGAATCTTGGGTCACCAGTTGGACCCCACAGAGAATGTGTAACCCATTCATCAGAATCTTCTTGTCTCCAGGATCAACTGCTCTTTTCAGCACATGGAGTTCCATTCTATCCTCCTCTCGGAGGGCCCTTGAAGAACTCTATTCTTCAGTCCTGGACTGATTCACACAAAATAAGTAGTGGGGGATCTGAAAGGTCTTTAGAGAGCTGTCCACGCACAAGTACTTGCCAAGGAGGGAGAGGGTGTGTTTCAGCCACCTGGGTCCTGGGCAGGGGCATCTGGATCAAATAACCTGTTGAGAACACCTGGCCTGGCTCTGAACCTCTGGGCCAGAACCAATGCCCATTTGCCATCATACCTTTCCAGGGCACTTCTTAGAGAATATTGGAGCAAATATAACCCTCAGAGATAATCTGCTTCAACCTTTTATTCCATTTGACACATGGGGAAGACTGAGTCCCAGAGAGGGGAACAGCTTTGGCAAACATCATCCAGCAGAAGAAAAAACTGAAGCCCAGATCTTGTGCTTCTTGATTTCAGTGAGATTGCATTTCATTTAAAAGAGAAACACTGAAGATCTCAATGTGTCTTTGGTTCCGGGAGTCCTCAGAGAGCTTTGTCCTCCGGAAATTACCTTTTCTTCCCATTGTCTGTGGTTTCCCCATGCTGATCCTGTGTCTGTGTCCTGAGCTCAGGGGGCACTGCCCCAGCCTTGAGCTTCCTCCCCCATCCCTGAAAGTCTGGAACCCAGCACCTTCCTAATTCATGACCCCCCAGCGCTTATCATCGCAAAGGTACGATGAAAAGAAAATCTGTTAATATTCAAGCAACTCTGCTAAACAAGCAACTCTTTCAGGGTGACTATTTATTGCTCTTTATGATGACAGATTATCTTTCTGATTTCCCCCAGCACATGTCTCCAGAGGAAATTAGATACAGTACTTTCCTTAAGCAGGACCAGGAGAGGATGTTTCTATAAATACTTAACAACTTGTCAGGGGAGATTACAAATATTGGCATGTCCTTCACAATGTCATGTTGGTTATTGAAGCTGTTGTAAGAAATCAGGATAGTTTATTTTTCTTCCTGTTTGAAGGTAGTGCTACATTTTCTGAGGCCAGAGGAGGTGCTTCTAGAGGCAGAAGCTCCAGGACCAGACTCAAGGCCAGGGGCCCAGCACCCCCCAGTCTTCTCACGGGATTACCAAGAGCTCGGGCTTTGGGGTCAGATGTCTGAGTCCACTGGCTCCACTATTTCCCAGCTCAGGGACCTTGGGCAAACCCCTGAGCTTCTCAGAGCCTCAGTTTTCTCCGCTGAATGATGACTGTATCATGACTCATCTCAAGGTGTTGCAAAGATTAAATGAGGCAACGTGTGAAAATTCCCTGTCCTGTCGTGGGTGATCCACAATACAGATCTCCTTCTCTCCTCTTTCCAGTCCATTGAGAAGACCTCCCTCATCAGCAGACATGGGTGGCCCTAAGTCCTACTGTCTTCTGACTTCCTGTGTTGCTTAGGAGAAATTTGACAATGATGAGAATAATAAATACAGTTAATGAATGCTAACACTTCTCCATCTCGTACCATGTGTCAAGAATTGTTCTAAGGGCTTCGCATGGATTCAGTCATTTAGTCCTCCTAGCAACCTTATGAGGGAGGTACTAGTAGTATCCCTCTTTTACAGAGGAGGAAACTGAGGCAGAATGATGTGCTCAAGGCCACACAGGTAGAGGGAATGGAGCTGAGATTGGTCTCAGGCACTCAACTACCCAGCTTTGTGATGTCTGAAGGAAGGATGGCCCTCACTCCTTTTTTAGCAATCTCTCTCCTCAGTACCCTTAAGAATTTTCTCTTTATCCTGTATGTTCTGAGTTTTACCATCATGAGTGTAGGTATGGATTTTTTATTTATCCTTCGTAACACTTGATAGCATTTTTAGATCCAGGGACTCATGGCTCATTTAAGTTCGGTGAAATTCTCAGCTGTTAGCTCTTCAAGCACCGACTTCTCTGGTAGCTCCCATCAGACCTATTTTGGAGTCTTGGAGTCGCGTTTCCTGCCTTTCAACTTCTTCTTTCATATTTTTAAATCTCTTATCTCTGTTTGGCTCTGTTCTGTTTGATCTCTGTGTTCTCAATTTCCTCTCTTCCGCTCTGTCCACCATTCTGGTCAATTTCTCCATTGAGTTTTAAAATTTCATGAACTCTCTTTCATTTCTAAGATCTCTAATTGGTTCCTTTTCATAGCCACTTCCTTTTTATTTCATCATTTTATTTCTCGTGTCACGGTTGTGGTTCCTTTCTTGACCCCTGTAAGTCTATTACGGTGCTTGTTATGTACGTAATCCTTCTCGGAGGGTTCTGTTTGATCCCTTTTCCTTCAGAGGTAAGTGATTTCCTTTGTGGAGTTTGTGGTGGTGATTTTCCTCGGCTGCTTTGTGCCTCCTGTTTTTGAATTCACCTGCTGGATTTCTCAGCAGCCTCCACCCGGTCCCTAGGTCCTGTCCTCTCGGTCACTGGGTGCAGGAAACCTCAGTGTAGTTGTGGGTGGACGGGAAGTGGGTTTCTGACCCTTGGCCTCTTGGGGGGGCATCCATCTGGGCTGCAGCCTGGGGCAGGCTGTGTAGTTTTAGTTCCATTTATTGCTGCTAGGTACGCGCCAATGTTTCTTTTAGGAGTCTTGCTTTAAGATCTACAGGGATCTCTCTCTCTCTTATTTTTGAGCACGCTTGTGTGTTTTTCCTTGGCACTAGGAGTTTGGAGCAGAAAGGAGGGGTTTTAGCATTGTCTTATTCCAACATCTTGAACCAGAAACCTCCCTCATTATTATTCTTTGTTAAAATGAAATAATCGACATATACAAAAAAAATATATAGTATTGACTATGACGCATAATAATAAATGTAATAAGACATACACCAGTGAAACGGCTCCCTGCTTAAGTATTAGAACCTGACCAGTGCTGTTGAAGCCACTGTATGTTCCTTCTCGACCCATCTCTTTGTCTCCTCCAGCCGCAGGTAACCACTCTTGGGTATTTTCTCTTTATCTTTCTCTTGTTTCCCCCTCCATTATTTCTCACCATTTTTTTTTTTTTCTGCAGGGAAGTGCCATTAATATTGGCTTCTTAGAATTGTGCTATGAAGTTGCAAAAATAATTAAAACACATTTGCACATAAATGAACCAACAAATCAATGGAAGAGAACAGAGAATTTAGGAACAGACTCAAGTTTGTAAGGGAATGTATTAGGCAATAAAGGAGGTAGTCTAAATCAAGAGCAAAAAGGGTGATCTATTCAATAAATTGGTGTTGGGCAATTTGTTACCTATTTGGAACAGAACACATTTTAGATTCTTATCTCACACCTTACATAAAAGTGAACCCCTAATTGATTAAAACAAATCTAAATTACAAAAAAAGACCCAAATCATAATAGAACTAAAATAAAATTTAGGAGAATGATTTTATAATCTTGGGGTAGAAATGCCTTTCTAAGCAATACACAAAACCTCAAAGCTATGAAGGAAGAGATTTATACAGTTAACTACATCAACATTTAAACCTTTGACATAGCAAACGATGCAAATAAAATCCAAACACCAGAATGAGCGAGAATATTTGCAACACATGTAATAGATGCAAACACACATGTATGTGTGTTTATATATGTTTTAAATGCATCTAACGGATTAAAAAGTTACTAAGCCATAAAAAACAGAAGTCACCTGTAATTCCGCCCCTTAGGACCACTATTTACATTTTAGTATATACTGTTTCAGACTATTTTTTCCCTCATGCATTTTTTTCTTAAGCACATTGCTTCCATATCTGGGATTATGCTGTATAGGTTTTTTTTCCCATGACTTTGAACTTGGTGCAGTGTAAATGTTTTTTCACATAAGTAAATACACGCAAACGATAATTTCTTCCGCAAAAATCATAATGTCTATTTATTGTATAAAGTTACTAAAACTTGTTTAATAAATTAATTAATTTTCTAAAGTTAATATGCCTAATATAGGAGGGAATCCTACAAATCAATAAGTAAAAAACAAACATACAGTGAAGCAAAAGAAATGAACAGACCATCAATCCACAGAAGATTGAAGAAGAAAAACGGCAATGGCCAACAAACACAAAATGCCATTTACCTCACTAATAATTTTATAAAAACACTCAAGTAAAACATTTCTGATTTATAGCACTGGGAAAATTTTTTTAAATGTAGATAATGCTTAGGCTTGGCAAGGATGTAGGGAAACAGACAGGCTTATAAACCTCTTGGTAAACTGATGTAGTATTTCTCAGGTAACTTGGCAGTATCTTTAAAAATTAAAAAAAAAAAAAAGGGCATACCTGGGTTCTGGCTCAGCAATCCCACTGAAATCAGAGCTGGATAGATGGTCACTGCGGTGTTGTCAAGGACAGAGGGGCGGATGGTATATGGGATGGAGGGAGAGGTTTATAATTGTGATTGAGTATACTTAAAAATGCTCTTGGATTGTGAGTCTTTTTTTTTTTTTTGACTTTTTGTACATTTTCAGTCTTCCAAAATTTTTCTTAATAAATATATTGCTATCATAATCAGAAAGTCAACATTTTTAAAGGAAAGTTTTTAATGGGAACTAATTCGGTGTTTGAAGTGCTTGCTTACATTGTACGTGCATTCAGTATAAGGTCCCCACAAAAATAATAGCAATGACAAAAAAAAAAATCACAAAACGATACAAGAGACAGACAGCGGTCACCTCAGGCCTCATTATTTTCAGAAAAAAACCCCAATTCCTTAGAATGAGATACAAAAAGGGTCTGGGTCTGCAGCCTCCTGTAGCTTCCCAGTTCATCTTTCTTCCATGCTCCGAGTGTTACCGAACCCAGGTCCGGCTGCTCGCCGCTCAAAAGCCAGTAAAGAGGCCAGGCTGGCGGAAAGGAAAGTTTGCTTTATTTTGGATGCTGGCAACCGGGGTGGGAGGGCAGACGCCTGTCCAAAGGCCGTCTCCCCCCCATGCCCGACAATCAGGGGGCAAGAGCTTTTATAGACAGAGGGAGGGGGTACATGCAGAAACAATACAGTCAGCTCTGACAGTCACCTTGAAATTGGTCATCGGTGGTCTGACCAGCGTCATCTTGATTGTTCAGTTCCAGGGTCGGTTTGTTCCCATTTCCTTGAGACCAATTCTCAGAATTGCGGCAGCTTATGTCATGGCTACAGTCTGCACCATGTGGTTAACTTCTTCCACCTGCTGGGTGTTTCAGTACCTACAAGACAGCTCACAGGCTACGGCTCAGAATATTATCTGCAGCCCTTGAGGAGGAACTAAAGGTCCTTGACTACGCTTAATGACTAAACTATTATTATTTGGTCTCCTTTGACTTTTCCTGTGTTTCTGTATTTTCTCACTTCTCTGATTAAACTTATTCTTTGGCTAAAGTTTTTCCACAGACAAAAGGCAGGCTGAGGACATGGGGGGCAAGGACCATGGGGTCCTGCTCCGTTTCATGAGCACTTAGGTCCAAGCAACCCCCAGCAGTTCCCTGGATGTGAAACGCCCTTTATCGACTGGGTTCAATGCACATGCTTTCCTTGCTGCCTGACAGACCACCCTTCCCATCGGGGCATCACCCTTGGAGAGCAGACGCTAGCCTGGTCCATCACTGTGTTCTTAGGACCCAGCAGAGGGACTTACAGACAGCAGTCATAGTAAATATGTGCTTTATGAATGAATGAATAAAGGAATGAAGTGAAGGCTCAGAGTTTCGGCCAGAGACAGACCCAAGACCCCAGTGAGACAGTGGTGGAGGCAGGGCTACCTCTGGCTCTCTGCTAACATGTGCTATTTCCCCCACATCTGATCCCTGCTGCTTCACAGTTACCGTGGGGAGAAAGTGGCAAGAGCAGAGGAGCAGTCTATTCTCTGAGAGCAGAAAACGGCAATGCAAGTTCACAGTGACTCACTAGCTGCTAGATCCCCATTATGTTGCGAAAGTCCTGCCAGCTAGGGGACCCCAAGCTGTGGAGCACCCCTTCTCTAAGGAAGTCAGACCTGCTGGGGGTCCTAATTAAACACAGACTGAGACGGAGACTGCAGGACGCCTTTGATGGAGGGGAGGGCTGGGACGAGGCAAACCCGGCCGTGCATCAAATGTACACAGGTGCATCGCTCAGCGGGTTTGGGGGTCACGTGAATAAATCAGTTTTTTATTTGACAGCAGCTCCACCCACACGGAAGAGCCACTTGGGTCACCTGTCTGTCCAGGACTTGGCATCCGCAGGGCCCTTCTGACTAGCTCAGTTATTCTTTAGCTGCTATGAAAATCATAACATCTAGTGACGTGGACCCCATTTTTGCCAACTGATGCACAAATAGTTTTTTTCTTAATTATCAAACTGGCTATAAAAACTTTTTAATTTGGGGGTATCTCCAGCGTTCAAGGTGGAAGGCACTCTAACGTTCATGCAGGATGACAGGTAGTCAATGAGGAAGGAAAAAGCCCCATGCTGGCTCTGGCAGCCCCTCTGTTCTCGCTGCACTAAATTACAGAATTAATAGGCTCTTAGAAAAGACTGACACGCAGTTACCGTGAGAAAGACAATTAAATGTGGAAACCCACTTTTCTCACTGCATTGAATTTTAACGGGAGGCTTTGAGACTCAGTAAATCTCTTTCCTATTTCTTCTCCCCTGTCCCATAAGTTCTTCAAAAAAGCATCTGGAACACTGAAGGGGCTCCTCTCTCTTGATCCTCTCAAACTCCTCGTTATGGCCGTGTTTCCTTCCAGAAAGTTTCTTTTGAGATCAAGGAGAATGCTAAATCCCCATATAGTTCAGTCGTTTCCTGGATGGTCTTCTTGTTCGTCTTCACCGCTTCCAAACAATCTAGGCCAGATTCATTCATTCATTCACTTGCTTATTCACTGGACAAAAAACCCTTTGATCTTGCATTCTCTAGGCGCTAAAGGTCTGATCTTGATTTGATTCAGTCTAAGGGAGAGAGAGAGATGTGAGTGGGTGATTATATGCCTGGGGTAAGAGCCTCGGAGATGGATGTAGAAGGTGCAGGAGTCCCCAGAGGAAGAGTTAGTCCTCACACAGGTGCCTTCCTGCCCCCCTGCATCTGGACGCTCTAGCATCACGGCCTCTGTCTGCAGGTTCTCGGCCCTCCCCTGGCACGAAATTGGCGCTTGCTAAATGTGTCCTGAATTGACTCGACTTGTTAACCTTTCACTTGAGTCCTCCCAAGGTTATGCATCCAACTCAAATGAGTCTGCACTCTGCCCCAGAGGCTCTCATGATTAATTGCGAAGAAAAATTCTTTTTGAGGGGAAGAGGAGGAATTTTTTTTTAAATCCCACTTTTCTCCCAGCCTCAGCTGTTCATCAGTCAAACATTTGTCATATTGTAGTCCTTTAACCACTAGTCATTTCTGACTAATACCCGGCAGGCCGACATGGGGTACGATTTCCAAGATGATAAATGCTTCCCTTCTTATCTTTTGATATCTGGAAGTAGAAAATTTCAAGGAAAAACGGTTTTACACTAAGACGACCATAAATCTCATTGTGTTCACAACAGAAGGCTGACCAGAGAAGTTTATTAAATCCGTAAGGGATTTGATGTATATCAAACTGTTACATAAAGTCAATACTTTGGAGAGAAGCAGACAATAAATACTCAGCAAGAGACAATATTTCTATCAGGGAGAAGGCAATCGCATAAAGATTAGGGGAGCAATTTCAATATTGCCCGCCTCTCTGCTGTAAGAAGACATGTCTTGTTTTCCAGAATGATCACAGGGGAAGGAGCCGGGGTGGGGCAGGCAGCCTTCGAGACTTGGCTAATCTCACCATCAAGCCCCAGCTAGATGTGAAGCACTGAATGTTTGTGTCTCCTGCCCCCAACATTTATGTGTTGAAGCCCTACCCCCCAGTGTGGCTGTATGTGGAGATGGGACCTCTGAGGAGGTAAGTCAGGTTAACTGAGGTCAAAAGGGAGGGGCCCTGATCAATAGGATTGATGTCCTTATAAGAAGAGACACCAGAGCACTAGCTGTCCCTTTCCTCCACCTCCACACAAAGTAGAGGCCATGTGAGCACACAGGAATACTGAAGGGCCACTGTCCCCAGAGTGAGCGCTTGGCTTCTGGAATTGTCATGTCCTCTTGCTTTTGTTTGGCATGTTCCATCTTTCCACCTGGTCTGTGAGTGACTTGGGGTGGGCATGGCTTGGTGTCCCATTTCCGCCTCCCCCGGATGCTCGGTGAAGGGCTGAGACAGGCCTTCCTTCCTGATGCTGCTTTCAAGGGCGCTGCCTTGCCAGCGGGGCTGGCAGACCCACGATGGGAACGCACGGTGCTTTGGGGCTTGGAAGCTCCTTGCTGCTTCCAGGTCCCACTTGGGGAAGAGACACAGCTGTTCCTCCCTGGAACCTTGCCACTGCCATCCAGGTCAGTGCCAGGCAGAGGAGCCCAGGACCCCGAGGAGCCCAGGAACCCACTGCGCCAGGGCCACAGGGCTCTCCTCTCCTTCCAATTCAGGAGACTCTTTCTAATTTGCATGAGGAGTCCTGCTAGCCCCCAGTTCCACACTACAATCCCCAGACCACACCCAGGGATAGGAGATGAGTGTGGGTGTAACTGACCTGAGGGCTGAGCAGGGGAACAGGGTGCAGCCCCCCTAACATCCACTCCCAGATGTGCTGGCAGAGAAGGGTGACACCTGCCTGCTCTTGCCTTTCCACCCTTCATCCTGCCTCACCTGTTCCCTTTCGGGTCCGGTACTGTCCTCCCCCAACGTCATTGCTGTTAGAATGTTAACTTCAAAAGCAACCTCAGAAGTGACCTGCCAGCTAGTTCAGAAGTTGGAACATGGTGCTAATGAGGGCACAGCCACTGGGTCAGTTCTGACCTGGACGAGGGGACTGTCAGCAAGCAAAGCAAACAAAACAGCGCTCTCTCCCAGGCTGACCTGGCCATGGCCCTAGACTGGGACCCAACTGCTGCCACAGCCCGGGTGTCCCAAGAGCCAGATCCCTTGTCCCTCCTGCACCACTGCCAGCTCTCAGGGGTAGATGGCCACATGGTTACTGCCGCCAAGTGAGCAGATGGGGAGACTGGAAACACACAGAGAAGTCTGGTATTCCTCCAGAGTTACTGACCTGGCACCGGACCCCAGGCATGGGCGTTGTTTGGCATGCGCCCATTGCATGGATTGGTAAGTTGAGGTCAATTAACTCAACAAACAGGTATTGGGCCCCTTGAAGGACAAAAAGTCAAGGTGGACTTGCTCCCATATGCATCATGCACAACTGCAGGTGAGAAGTGTTTGTGTACCTGGATGGAGAGGAAAGACCACTGCAACCAGAGAATGAACCTTTGGAGGGACCCTGAGTGTGTGTGTGGTGTGCAGGTCACAAAGCAGAGTTGTCATGAGGTCAAGTTTCTCCTTAAGCATCTGACTACACAAGACCCTGGTCTGCTTCTCCCTTCTGAGATCCTCTCCGGCACGGCAGCTTGCTGGTGGAGAACAGAGACCCTGTCTCCCTTGTCTGCCCATCGGGGCAGATGGTCCTCAGAGGGGCAGGCAGGGTATTGAGGTTGTTGGTTCTGCATCTGCAGAGCCTGCAAGGTAACAATACGGTATTGCGCACATTAAAATATGTTAAGAATATAGATTTCATGTGAAGTGTTCTTACCACCAAAAAAAAAAAACCCCCAAATCCCCAAACCAAAACCAAAACACAAAAAGAAAACAACGCAACAGCAACAAAAAACCACACAAAGAACACAAGGGCGTTTTCGGAGGGGATGGTTATGTTTAATGCCTTGATCATGGTGATGATATCACAGGTGTATTTATATGTCCAAACTCAGCGAAATGTGCACATAAAATATGTGCATTTTTTTGTAAATCAGTTATATCTGAATCAAGCTTCAAAAATAAAAAATAAATAAAACTACGAGGGAGAAAGGACAGCACTGCCCACACTTGTGAGGACACGCAACAGTGCTTTCAAAGGGAGGTTCCCTGTGCCAGAAAACGGGAAGGTGTCCCTGAATTACTCCAGACTGTCGGGGTTTCTGAAGGCCATCTGTGCCCACTTGGATTTTTTGAATGCAAGTAAAAGAAAATCCAGCTGGTTAAAGATGATGCCTTGGCTCGTGGGTGAGTCTTCAGGGGGGTCTTGACGATAATATGACCAAGACCCAGGTTCTCTTTTCTGTCCCCTCCTCCTCCTCCGTGATGGTTCCTTTTTCATAGGCGTCTCCCCTCGTGACTCCAAGATGCCTGCCAGTTTGGAAGACTGTTGGCTCCCTGGTTCATATTCCCTGGGGAGGAGGGTACTTTTGCCCCCAACCAGCAAACAAAATCCTCAGGCTTCAGTTGTTGGATCCACTTAGGTGACAAATCTCCAAGGGGATGGAGCACACAGATTAGTTTCCGGCTGGCACACGGCCCCAGTGGGGGGAGGGAATGAGAGCTGGGGGATGAAGTCAGCTTCCTCTGAAGCATCCAGGATGTGTGAGGGAGAGTAGATGCCTGCCTTAAAACCCCGGGTTGTCAACCAAGAGATGGGAGGATCGTGCTGGGAAGCTGCAAACAGCACATGCTGAGAACAGAGACGTCCCTCTTTGCAGAATTGTCAGTGGTGGACCAAACCCAGAGACAGAGATGAGGAAGAAGGCAGACCAGGATGTCAGAGGTTACCAGGCCCGACACTCTGATTTTACAGATGGGAAAGTAAAAGGTCAGAGAGGGGATGAAAGGGCCCCTGGACTGCACAACAGGCCATGGCGGAGCTGGGATCAAAATTCCTTCTCCTGAGGCTAATTTTCCCCCCACGGTAAAGCGCAGGTGAGAGAGAGAGAAGGAAGGAGGAGAATAGGGTAGGGGGGGGTGCTCTCTCAGATTTCTGGCTTTTTCCTCCTTGGTGGGTAGGAAGACTTCAGCACAGCTGCCCGTGAGGCGAGGCCAGCTCGGTGGTTCGTGCTTGCTGTGAAATTTGCCTTGTGGAGTCAAGGGTGTAAAGAGCAGAGAATGACAGAAAACACACACACACACACACACACACACAAAAACCAAACACACACACACACACACACACCAAACAACACTCCAACTGGAAAATAGGCCAAACACATGAATAGACATTTCACTGAAGGAGATATACAGATGGCAAATAAACCCAAGACACTCAACACCAGTAACTGTTAGGGAAATGCCAGTTAAAACCACAAAGGGATATCACTACGCTCCTATCTGAATGGCTAAAATAAAAAATAGTGGCAACACCAAATGCCAGTGAGGGTGCTGAGAAACTGGATCATTCAGGCATTGCTGGTGGGAATGTAAAATGGTCCAGCCACTACGAAAAACAGTTTGGCAGTTTCCTGACCAACTAAACTTGGAGCTACCGTACAACCCAGCAAATTGCACTCCTAGGTGTTTATCCCAGAGAAACGAAAATGTATGTTCACACAAAAATCTGTACATAAAATTTCATGGCTCTTTTATTTGCAAGAGTTGAAAACTGGAAATCATCCCAGATGCCCTTTGACGGGTAAATGGTTAAACAAACAGGTGCATCCATACCATGGACTAATTGCTACTCAGCCATGAAAAGGAATATACTGTTGATTCAACTTGGCTGAATATCCAGAGAGCTGTGCTGAATGGAAAAAGCCAATCCCCAAAGGTTACATACTGTATGATTTCATTTACGTAACATTTTTGAAACAGCAAAGCTATAGAAATGGAGAACAAATTAGTGGTTGCCAGGGATTAGGGGTGGTGGTGAGTGGAACGTGGTGAGTATGGTTTTAAAAAGACGAGAGAAGGGTCAGTATCTTGAGTGTGGAGTTGTATACAAGGTGATACAGCGACCGCTACTAAAATTATCACTAGCAGGAGATAAGATTGTACAGAACCTAGTACATACACACAAAATGAGTACAAGGAAAACTGAGGGAATCTGAACAAGATCAGTGGATAGTATCAGCGCTCTGCATCCGGGTGGTGATGTTACAGCACAGTTTTGCAAACTGAGCAAAGTGGACGGGGCTGTCTCTGTGTTACTTCTTACAGCAGCATGTGAATCTACAGTTATCTTAGAAGATTTTTCTAAAGAGCAGAGGACTTTGCAGCAGACATTTTCACCTTTTCGTTTGCTAGGAATGTCCCATCATCCCCAAAGATGCTAATGCATTTGCTTTAGGGACTTTGAGACAGGAAATCAGCTCTTGGTCTGGGCTCTCAGAAGGGGCCAGGGTGGACCTCTGATAACTGTCTCAGTGCTCCCCATGGCCAGAAGTGGGAGGATGGAGGTTCACTAATGATGGGTCTCTGCACCATTAGGACACCTGTTGCCAATGATAAACTCATCCTGAAAGGCCCCTGCACTGCCCAGGAGGCTGAAATAAACAGCAAGCACAGGTTTGAAGAAACCAAAGCCTTTCATGAAAGAGACTTGGGATGGAAAGTTGTTTTGCCAGAATCCTCGGGAAAAACACCCTGACATAATCACTCCCAGGTCCAGGATAAATGAACACAGAAAGTGCTTCAAGGATGCAGTGAGTCTGATGGATTTTATTGATTGGCTCTTCCCTGGGTTTCTTCGGGAAACACTCTGGCTCCCTCGTCTCGGGCCCGGCGGCACGGACACGACTATTTTCATTACAGGAGGGCATTTCCTTGGAATGAAATATGAAGTGGGGTGCGTTCCACTCTCACCTCAGGCTGGTATGGTGCCCGGGCTCCGATAGACATTTCATTATTTCCAGACACATATCGCCTTCCATCAAGTATTGGTTTTATATGAAACCAGAGTGATCAGAGTGCTTTTTGTTACCAAAGTAAAAGAACAATGAGCAGCCCAGGAGTCATTAATTTCTTCACAGAGAAGCAGTCGTGTGTGTGTGTGTGTGTGTGTGTGTGTGTGTGTGTCTGATTCAAAGAGCAAGGGGAGAGAGTTAGACCAGAAGAGCAGTCACCTTTTCATTCTGACTCTTGATGTTTCTGTTTTTCTCTCTCCAGGTGGGGTCACAGCCCTTGCTGAGTTTGTCCTCCTATCTGGAGGGAAACAGAAATGCAGGGGGTGCGGGATAACAGCTCTAAACAGACCTGCTGTGTGTCCCCACCACACACCTGCCCTCTCTGAATCTCCTTCCTCTTTGGTAACAAGAGGATTGGAGCCTAAGTGGCCTCAAGGGTCCTCTGGCTCTTGTGTTCTAAGGCGTTTACAACAGCTTGTGGGATTTTTCCCATCTGCACTTTCCTTTGGTGAAACCCACTGGGCGTGAGGGCTGGCCCAGGCTGTAGGAACTTCAGGAAAGGCCTCTGGGGCCACTGAAGTTTCTGACCCCCATCAGTCACGTGCTTATTGTATTTCTGCCACATCCTGATTTTTTTTTTCCCACCTTCTTTCAACCTCCTTCTTCATATCAGACAACCGCAGCTCTGACTTAGGCTTGAATATCTCCAGGGACGGGGCACTCCCCACATTACAGGCAGGCTTGTGTATTGTTGGGAAATTTCACTCTTGCAGAGTCTTATGCAGAATAAAGAGATGGTTTCCCAGTACTCTTCATCCAGCTCTCTGTCTTCACACGGAGCAAGGCTCGTTTTTCTCACAAAAGACAGCTCTCATGTGCTGAAGGATGGTGCTCAAGACCCCCTTTGTCTGTCCATCTCCAGACTAAGTAGTACTCCCAGATCCTGAATCATTTATGGATTGTAGTCATGAGAATCTTTATCATGCTGGTTTGGTTCTTATAAATATGTTATACAGCTGAAAATGTCCCTTCTTATGTATATAAAAATTGATCATAGAGGGAATTTAATATCACTATAGAAAATTTGTTTACTAGGGGATAAGAAAAAAGTCACCAAAGTTCTCATTTTTAACCTAATTATTATTCATATTTTGGTATATTCCTTTCTGTCTTTTTCTCTGTCAAATTTCTAAATTTGAACGCTTTTTATCCCTTTCTCCGCTTCGCATCACATCAGAATTGTTTTTCATATTTCCTCCTAGTCTTTATAAGCATCATTTTGAAAGGATGTGGATCCTTCCATCTATTGATGTATTATAATTTATTTAACCAAACTCATACTGTTGGACATTTAGCTTTTTTCTATTTCTATGCAATTATAATGAATGCTGTGATGGACATTTTCAGGTGTGGCTTCTTCGAGAAAAATGTCAATGAGATGCATCATTGGGTCTGAAGGTTTGAATATTTATAGTTTACGAGGTATGGCCTCAGTGCTTTGCAGGAGGGTTGCCAGGTGCCCACTGTAGGAGATCCAGCATCTGGGCTGAGCTCTGGAGAGAATGTTCTGAGTTGGCAGGACAGTGCTGGGCAGTGGAGGATGACCAGCTCCCTGATGCTGGACCCTGGGTGTCTACTGATGGAGACGGTGTCAGAAAGTGGGTAAGGGTTTGGGCTTCAGAACCTGGCAGGACTGGGTTGAGCCCCGGCCCTGTTATTGGCCTGCTGTGTGATCCCGGGGGATTTACAGAGACTTGATTTTCTCATCTGTAAAATGGGAACAATACTTACCTTAATATCTTCACTTAGCATGATCACCAATGGCCTGTGTACTAGATTCTGCTCTAACAAATATCCACAAACTTGATGGCTTTAAGCAAAAGAAATATATTCTCTCACAATTCTGGAGGCCAGAATTTGGTGGTGTTAGCGTTCCAGATTTTGACCATTCGAAAAGATGTGTAGTGATATCTCATTGTTTAATTTACATTTTCCTGATGACATAGTCTGTGGAGCATCTTTTTATATGTTTATTTGCCACCTGTGTACCGTCTCTGGGGAGGTGTGTACTAAGGTCTTTGGCCCATATGTTAATTGGGCTGCTTGTTATCTTGTTGAATTTTAAGAGTTCTTTATATATTTTGGATAGCAGTCTTTTATCAGATGTGTCTTTTGCAAATATTTTCTCCCAGTCTGTGGCTTATCTTCTCATTCTCTTGACATTGTCTTTCACAGTTCATTCTATTTTTTGATGTTATGAAGTGAACCATCAATATAACTGAAAATAAGGCTATAGTCTCAACTACTGAAGGAGAAAGGGAAAGACGAAGTGTGTGATAATTTTCTCATCTTTTAGAGCAGAAGTAGGCACATGAAGGCCCATGGGCCAGATTCTACTTGTCATCTGGTTTTGTAAATAAAGTTCTATTAGAGCACAGACCTGCTCATTCAATTACTTATTGTCTGTGGCTGCTTTCATGCTACCACAGAAGTGAGTAACTGTGACAGAGACCATATGGCCTGCAAGGCCTAAAATATTTACTCTTTTACCCTTTATATAAAAAAATTTGGTGACCAAAGTTTTAGAGCAAGACCTCAAGACATCCAAGAAGCAGGGATTACATGTCATGAAAAAAATTATGAAGACAACTACTGGAGGGTTAGAACATATTTTGTGTACTTTGCAACTCACAAGAAAGAAAACTTATACTCAAGACACGTAAGACAATTCGTGTAGGAAATAATGGGTATCGAGAAAGCATTTAAAGCAACAAAAATGAGGATAAAATAAGACCCAGAAATATCTATTATTTACATAAAATAAAGGAGACAAGCTTACTAATTAAAATAAGCAAGTTGAATGTTAAGTTGTATTTAAGAGATGGATTAAAAATAAAATGATGCAAAAATTAAGAGTTAAAGAAAAGGACTTGTGGTTAAAATGACTAGATACTATCTTCCCCCAGAGACCTACTAAAATGATAGCAAGAGAAAAAAAAAAAAGTATAATTAACCATGTCAAAGAGAGTGAGTGAAAGCTCAGCCATGGAGAGATGACTTCAACAAATTTCTTTAAGACAGAAGAGAGGTAACTCACAATGCAGGGTAGAGAAAGTGCAGGGGAGAGCTAAAGTAGACAAGGATAGAGATTAAGAAGACTCTCCTTCGCCCTCTATAACCCAGAGAGACTTGGGATCCTGAAACCCTAGTAAACTGAGTGAGAGAACAGGCTGAAAGTAGGGACTAACTGAACATCTACACAGTGTCACATCTCCTGCTCCTTTTCCCTCCACAGAAACCCCAGCCATCAGGCATCCACCTCCTTCCCTGGGAAACAAATCAGTGTCTTCTTTTATTTTTATTTATTTATTTTTGGCTGTGTTGGGTCTTCGTTTCTGTGCGAGGGCTTTCTCTAGTTGCGGCGATTGGGGGCCACTCTTCATCGCGGTGCGCGGGCCTCTCACTGTCGTGGCCTCTCTTGTTGCGGAGCACAGGCTCCAGACGCACAGGCTCAGTAGTTGTGGCTCACGGGCCTAGTTGCTCCGCGGCATGTGGGATCTTCCCAGACCAGGGCTCGAACCTGTGTCCCCTGCATTAGCAGGCAGACTCTCAACCACCGCGCCACCAGGGAAGCCCAGTGTCTTCTTTTAAATACAGTGAAAGATCCCAGAGAAAAGGCCACCTGCTCTTTCTATCATTTAGGGACTTGCCATTGTTTTGGCCACCTCCCTACCTGAGTACCCGAAAGCAGCACCTGTAAGTTGAGAAACTATGTGGGCGGGAGGTCTCCGTTCATTGCTGGCTGATGGCAGGAGGCTTTAGTTCCTCACCACGTGGACCTCTCTACTCAAGGGCTGTTTGAGGGTCCTCATGACATAGCAGCTGGCTTCTTCCAGACTGATGGATCGAAGAGAGAGAGAGCAAGCCCTGGGAGGAAGGCTTTTACAACCTAATCTTGGATTGTACACCACCGGTTCCATTTTCGTCTATCATTAGAAACAAGTCACTGAATCCACATTCATGGGGAGGGGAATTAGGCTTCACCTTTTGAAGGAAGGAGTACCAAAGTATTTGTGAACATATTTTAAAACAACCGCAGACTCTTAACAAAAAGAAGAGATGAAAATAAATAAATATCTAAAAATAATTTTAGAGAAAACTGAGATACTACAAAAGAGAATAAAAGAATTTAATGAGTATCCTCAGAGGTATTTGAGAGACTCTTACATTCATTAAATAAATGACAAAATGGATGTTATGGAAAACAAAATGAGAAGAACCAGATAGAGATCCTGGGAATTAAAAGTTGCTGCTTTCTTTTCTTCTTCACTTGCTTTTCTGAAAAATTTGCTTTATTTTTTTTTAACGGAGGTGAAATTTACATAAAATGAAACAAACGATTTAAAATATACCAGTGGCATTTAGAACATTCGCAGTGTTGTGCAACTCTTCCCTCTGTCTAGCTCCAAACATTGTCCTCGTCCCAAAAGTAGACCCTGTACCCATGAAGCAGGTGTTCCCCAGCCCCTCCCCAGCCCCAGGCAATCACCAGTCTGCTTTCTGTCTCTATGGATTTGCCTATTTTAGACAGTTTGTATAAATGGAATCACATAATATGTGGCCTTTTTTGGTCTGGCTTCTTTCACTTAGCGTAATGTTTCCAATTGCTGACTTCTTTTTTATTTCAAATTAGTAGAAGGACTGGAGGCTAGATTAGAAGAAATGTCTAAGAAAGGAGAACATAAAGGGAAAATGAGGGAAATACTAGTGCAGAGCAGTATTAGGAGATCAATCCAGGTGGTCTGGGATCTAATATATGTTCCAGAATGAACAGAGAATATGGAGAGGAGAAGCTTATGAAAGAAATAATATAAGAAAATTCCCCAGAAATAAGGGACACAAATGTCTAAAGGGCCAGCATAATAAATAACAACAGACCCACATTAGCACAAACTATTGTGACATTTCAAATCACGGGGGATAGAGAGAAGATATTAAAGGTATCCAGAGGATGGGGGAAAAACGAAGTCCAGCTAATCAACTACCTGGAAATTAAAAAAAAAAAAAGAAAAAGCTCTCTCAAAAATAACTCCTGGTCAAAGAATAAATTAAAACTGACATTGAAGAATATCTAGAAAATAAGAATATATGAGAATGAAAACACTAAGTAATGATGCTTAGAAATAGTGCTGGGAGGAAAATTTTACTCTTAAAACACTTATATAACCAAACAAGTGTAACCAGTATGTTGAACAAGCAGAACTCATTTAATTCTAATTTAATTAGAAAAACGTCTTTATTTTTGAGCATCCCTTTAGTCTGTTTGGTTGGGTTGTTCTTTCCCTAACACCTAATGGATACTTGAGCGTACTCAGTACTTTTCTGATAACTCTCAGGTAGTTAAAATTGTATATAATCACTTGAGAGCACAATGATAGGCTTAAGTAATTCAAAGTGTTTCTGACACCTCCCTTCCCACCCCGACCCCCGGCCCATTTTGCTGTGAAGCTCAGGGAAAGGAGGAGAAGGAATGGGGTACAGAAAACCCTTACTTGGTCAGTACTGTCCTAAGATGGGTTCACATGCTTTGTACCTGGGATGTGGTTAAAGTGAACTCTTTGCCTTACGAGCACTTTCCTCATTTCTTAAGAGGTTCCTCTGCTGCATCCTTTGGCTACAACTCTTGTTTCTTGGGCAAGGTCTCTTTGTCTGGTCCTGCTGGCCTCCCTCAGCCTCATCTGATGGCAATGCTGTGACTTTCTAGGTGCAGCCGTCTGTGCTTTCTCAGGGGTGGGTCAGACATCAGTTCTCTGTGTCCCCAACTGCAGAGAACCCACAAACTCCCCTCTAACCCGTCCACCAGCTCAGGCTCAGGAGATTGCATTGTCCATGCCACCCCTTGGAATGGGGTCTGACTTAAAGTATAGCTCTCTCCAAATAAATGCTCTCCATGTTCTACGTGATGCTGCATCTCTTATCTCACTTTTAGTATATTTTGGTGGAATATCTTGTTTACTCAGCCAAACCCTGCAATTTAGGAACATGTTACACAAGGAAGAATTAAAGAATTAAAACAAACAGATTAAGTATGCAATTCAAAAAGTTAGGAAAGATCAACTAAGTTAATCCAAGGTTAGGGAAAAAAAGTATTAATGAATTAGAAAACAAAAATGACAGAGCTGATAAATAAATTTAAGAAATAGTATGTAGGGCTTCCCTGGTGGTGCAGTGGTTAAGAATCCACCTGCCAATGCAGGGGACACAGGTTTGAGCCCTGGTCCAGGAAGATCCCACGTGCCCTGGAGCAACTAAGCCCATGTGCCACAACTACTGAGCCTGCGCTCTAGAGCCCGCGAGCCACAACTACTGAGCCTGAGTGCCATAACTGCTGAAGCCCACATGCCTAGAGCCCATGCTCTGCAACAAGAGAAGCCACCGCAATGAGAAGCCCACGCACTGCAATGAAGAGAGTAGTCCCTGCTTGCCACAACTAGAGAAAGCCCGCGTGCAGCAACGAAGACCCAATGCTGCCAAAATAAATAAAATTTTAAATTTAAAAAAAAAATTAAGAAAAAAAAGGAAGTAGTACGTATGGGGGAACACACAATAAAACTGATAAATCATTGGGAGCTAGCTCAAAAGCACTACATTAGAAACAAACAAGAGAAAATACCACTGATCTAAAAGAAATTGAAAAAAAAGATTTTTTGCAAAAAATTCAGTGGAACTAAATTTGAAAAGATGAGTGAAATAAGATATTTTCCAGGAACTATAAATTATCAAGATTGACTTCATGAGAGATGGAAACCTAAATAGACTAAAAACAATGGAAGAAATTGAGAACATTATTAAAAAGCAACCTCTCCACAAAAGCACCAGATCCAGATGGTTTCAAAGGTAAGTTCTTTCAAATATTCAAGTAACAGATGAATCTGATACTATTTAAACTCTTCCAGAACCTAGAGAAATAAGGACAGCTCCCAAATTCTTTTTATAAAACTATCATAACATGGATTCCAAAATCTGACAAAGTTAGCACAAAAATAGAGAACTTTAGACCAATCTCACTCAGCACAACCATGAAAAAAATAATGGCAGAAATTTCCACAGCCTATTAAAAGAATAAAATACCACCTTCAAGTGGGATTCTTCCTACAATTCAAAGGCCTTTCAAAATTATGAAATCTATTAATATGATATATTATGTATCAAAGGGAAAAACACCATAGGACCAACTCAATTAGATACCAAAAAGGAATTTTAACTGAATTCAATATTCACTCCTAATTTAAAACACAAACTAACTAACTTCGCATATGGGAGTAGATGGTACACTTCCCCAGTGTCCATCCACCCTTCCCCTATTGGGGCAGCCAAGGGTTTGAGTTGTACTGACCTCCACCCTGTGCTAAGGGAGGCTCCTTAACCCCAAGTTGGTTAGAATAATTTCACTGCCTCAAGGAATAGTTAAGGATGGACATTAACTCAGCAAGTCATTTCTTGACCATAATGATTGCTCCAAATATGAATAAAGAGTCCTGGATGGTGCAGGGTAAACCTCGGGACTTCTTATTTCTTTAAAAGTTGAAGGAACAGAAGCTTTCTCTCCTTCTGGGCTATATGGTGTGCAAATGTCAGATCTTAAACTGGGCAGTCATTTTTTTTTTCCCCCAAAAGGAAAGCCAACTAGACAACAAAGCCAGAGTGTAGAGGAGGGTAGAGCTCAGAGAGTCACAGTGAAACTGGAGCCCTGATCAAACTGCACCTGAAGCATACTTTACCACTGGGCTATTTTTTACCCAAGCTGATAAATTCTCTTTATTGTTTTAGACAGCTTGAGTGAGTTTTCTATGACCTGCTGCCAAAAGCACTCTGATTCAGACTGACATTTTCTTAGCATAATTTAAAAAGTTGAGCTCAAATCAATCTAATGGTGAGAGACTAGAAGCATTCTCATTAAACCCAGGGCATATGAAATGAAAACAGCACCTGCCAAAGATGGCCTGGGGGAAATCCTGGATTTCTGGGAGTATGAGGTCAAAGAGGGGTGGATAAAGATGAGGCTGAAAGGTCCTGACAGAGCTGGGGACTCTGAAATGGAGAGCTCACAGAAGACAGATGCCTTTTGCTGATTTGCTCAAAATCAGCTCCAGGGTCAGGGGACTCTAGCTACTTTCCCTTAGACCCGTGGTTCTCAACTTTTTTGATTTTTACCTCCCAGAGGACATTTGGCAGTGTTTGGAGACATCTATGGTTGATATTGACTTCCAGTGGGTGGAGGTCAGAGATGCTCCCAAACATCTTACAATGTACAGGGACCCCTCCCAGTCCCCACCCCCACTAAGGAATTATCCAGCCCAAGATGTCCCTCGTGCCGAGATTGGGAAATCCTGCCTTTACCCTCTCAGTTTCGCTGGTTTGTGTCCGCAGTTCCTCCCGTGGCCGCGTGGGTGACCTCACGTTGTGGCTAACATGCTCTCACAGCACAAGTCAATGAGATTAGCAGGGAGACAGGAGTACTGAAAAGGGGAAGCCAAACGTCATCATTCACAAATGATGCCACTCTGTACCTGCTGATTCCAAGCTAGCCCACTGAAAAACTCTTAGAAACAACAGGAGAATTCAGCGAAGTGGTGGATTCCAACATAAATAGTCAAGACTCATAGTTTTGCTCTATGCTAAAAATATCCCCTTGAAGAATATTATAAAAAATTATATTATATATAAATATTATAAAAAATCTAGAAAAGTGCAAAACATTTGGCTATATATTTACCCTGAGTCGATCAGTATCCCTGTGAAAAAGACTCTAACCTCTGTTGAGAGACATACAGAAGGTCACATCAAATCAGAAGCAAGTCTTTGCTGTTGGGTAGTAATAATATTCAACATCGCAGGGGAGCATGATCTCAAAGTAAATTGATCAGTGAAATTCCAGCTAAAATTTTGCAGGATTTTTTTTAATCCAGTGAAATAAAACCAAAGTTTATCTGGGAAAAAAACCTGCAAAACTAACTGGGAAAATTCTGAGAAAAAAAGACTGCTGAAGTGGGACCAGCTTGATTAGATACTAAAACATCTGAAACTCGGCAATTAAAGCGGTTTGATACTGGAGAAGGAGTAGGCAGGTGGATGAGACAATAGAGAATCCAGAAATAGACTCAAGTACACCAGAGAATTTCGTTTATGGGAAAGGTAGAATTTCATGGGACAATCCTCTGGGATAAAAGAAAATCTTCTCAACCCTCCTATCGGTAATTTATATTTCCAACAAAGGATTCATTTTCAGAATATATAAATAACTCATCCAAATCAATAAGAAAAATGCAAATGAACAAAATGGACAGAATACTTAAACAGCTGCTGGATCAAAGAGGCTGTCCCAATGGCCAATAAGCATTTGAAAAGGAGCTCAGCCTTATTAATCAGGGAATTGCAAATTAAAATCACAATGAGATGCCATTACACACCCATCAGCAAGTCTGAAATTTAAGAGACAGTACAAAGTGTTGGTGAAGACACAGAGCAAGCAAAACTCTTATACTATGGTTGGAGTGTCCATTTATGTAGCTACTCTGGAAAGCTACTTTCTAAACTACTTGCAAAACTGAATTTAAACAGAGTCCACTACACCATGACACAGAAATTCCACTCCTAGATGTATAACCAACGTAAACCACTCAAATGTCCATCAACAAGGGAAAGGATCAATTTTTGTGATGTTCAGACAATGGAGTACACAGCAGTGGAAATGAATGAACTCTAGCCACATGTAACAAACATAATGTTGAGGGGAAGAATGGTCCTGAACGATTGCATTTATAGAATGTGAAGGCATAGGCAGAACTAGTCTATGATGACAGATGCCAGGTTACCTTTGGGGAAAAGGAGGGTGTGACTGGGGAGAAACAGGCAGAGTTGCTGGCAGTGTTCTATTCCTGATGCAGCTGTGTTTCCTTAGTGAAAATTCATTATATATTTGGGCGTGTAGGGGAGGAAGAAGTTTTCTTTGAACCTCTTAGGGTCCCTGGCTGGTCTGAAAATTAAACTGACAAGAACAGATTAACAGAAGAAAAGCATACACATTTATTTAACGTAAGTTTTACCTGACATGAGAGGCTTCACGAGGAAATGAAAACTCAAAGAGAACTGAGTATTATGCTGGTTTTGATGAAGAATGGGCAGTCAGGGAGCCTATGGTAAGGTTAGGAGCATGAGGTTAGAGTAGGCAACTGGGGGCAACTTAGCAAGGTCTGTCTGTCAGGATGCTTCTCCGCATCCCTCTGTAAGAATAAGGATGCTGCTTTCCTCCAGGTATTGGGAGGGCACCTCTCGCATGCAGGCTTTATGACCTGTTTCAGAGAAGAAACAGGTGGGGGAGAAGGTCAGAGTGACCTTCTCTGGCTTCTGCCATTTTTCTCAAACTCCTTCAGCTTAAAATATCCCATATGCCAACGTGCCACGTTTGGGGGTAGCGCGTCCTGAACCCCATCAGGCACTTTTCTGTGTGTATGCCATGCATCAATAAAAAGGTTAAAAAGAAGTACAGAAACGTAAAGCTTATTGTGAACCGGCTAATGAAGACTCCGTGCTGTGTCGAAGGCCATTTCAGCAGCATGTCTGTGACTCCCGGTCGCCCGGTGGGTGATACACAGAGCGAATAATGCTGATCTCAGATGGTTTTTACGAGAATTAAATGAGACAATGGATATGGAAGCGTTTTGTAATCTGTAAAGGGCGTTGTAGTGGTTTTTATCACTACGGCGTGTTCGCATCGCTGAGAAGGGCACACATGGAATTATGACGACCAGCGCTGTCTGGGCCCACAGCCCTGTTCAGTTATTTTATGGAGAATTCTCTCTTCAACATTTAAATCTGCCCCGGCTTTCCTCTCTTCACTGCCTCACCGCCACACTCCTGAGATGAATTCTTCGCTTAAACAACGGAAGATGTATGACCTTCGTGTTCCTTCAGCTGATTAAAATCATTTCCTCTCTGTGGAGAGTCCATTCACGTGAAACTGTGCTTCTGAACGCCGGCCTTAGAATCCAGCCCCGTGCACTGGAGTTACAGCCTGTGATGCCTGAGAATTCCCCTTCCTTCCAGGCCGCATTTCAGGGACCTTGCAGATGCCCGGTCCACAACCCCCTCTCTGGGCACAGGTGGAGGGTGGCCAGCTGCGCCCCCACGGCCTCCTCCGCGGAGAGCTGGCTGCGGATGTAGCTGCATCCGCGTGGCATCCTGACCACGCGGGTATTAACACACAGTCGTCATAACAACAGGAGCTGCCATTCATTCCCTGCACTGTCCCACTGGGTCCTCACAACAACCCTGTGGGGCTAGATAACACAATCCCCATTTTACAGCTGTGGAAACTGAGGTGTAGAGGCAAGAAGTGACTAAAGCAAAGTCACAGAGTCACAAGTCGCAGACAGAAGATCTGAACCTAAGTTTGTTTAACTCTAGAGCCCAGGTTGGTTCATTTATCCAACAAATATTTATGAAGTGCCTGCCATGTGCCAGGCACTTGGATATGTCAGTGAGAAGGCTTCCTGCTCCCCTGAGCGTACGTTCTATTGGAGGAGATAGACAGCTGATAAACATAATGAATCGATCAGTCACGCAGTATGCTGGAAGGACAGACGCTGTGGGAAGAAAGAGAGTTGAGCTGAGTAAGGGGGGGTCAGGAGTGCCTGGAGGTTGGGAAGGGGGGTGTCTTGGCTTGCAGCTGAAGTATAGTGGTCAGGGGAGACTTCCCTGAGAAGGTAACATTTGGACAAAGTCTTAAAGAAGGTGAAGGAATTAGCCATGTGGCTACCTGGAGAGAGAGAGTGAGCCAGGCTGAAGGAAAGCCCTGTACACAGGCCCTACTGAGTAGAGGCTTGGCATGTCTTGGGAGACAGAAAGGAGGCCAGAGTTAGGGAGGAGTTAGTGGTAGTAGGTGAGGTCAGCCTGTAAGTGAGGGCCAGGTGCCACAGAGCCTTGCAGACCACTGCAAAGACCTTGACCTTCACTCTGAGCAAAATGGGGGCCTAGTGGAGTTGGGGCAGAGGAACATGGCTGTCTGACTCGAGTTTAGTGCCATGTTACTCCCAAACCTGGCTGGGATGCAGGTATCACTGGGGTGCTTGTTATTAGTGCAGGTGCCAGGCCTACTGCAGAATCCCACATCCCTAGGATCATGGCCAAGGTCCTGGATACCCCTCTTCCTGTCCTCGGCTTGCTCTCCCTCTAATCCTATTTCTGTCCAGCTGCCAGGCCTGGCTTGGGGACCTACTTGGGTTCCGGCCTCTCTTCCCTGAGTTCCTGCTTTTGGCCCCCCTGGTAGCACCCTGTACCCTGAGCTTGATCGTCCCTTGACCCAACGGCAGTTGGACCAAGGAGAAACGTGCTTCCTCTCCAGACCCCGCACCCGGGAGGACTTGAGCCAGCCCTGCCAGCCCACAAGCAGATGTTTGGGTTGGAGAGTCCAGACCACAAAGGCCCAGTGGTCAGCCAGCCTGGCCCTGGCGATGGCGGCTAGGATCCTGAGCTCGGCCAGCAGGACGCAAAGGAACATCTGGTATGTGACTCTCCCTGGCAGGGAGAAAGGCATGAAGTCAGCGGGGATGTTCAGAAGGGCTTGGGGTCAGTGTCGGGCAGAAGCAGGAGGCAGTGGAGGTGGAATCACAAATTGTAACCCAGGGGCAGTGACCAAATCTGGAGAAGCAGACCCAGAATGGCATCTCCGCAAAGTGACCTGAAGGGTCCTCTGTGGCTGGGGAATCTCCAGGAACACTGGGAGGTACTCGCTGGAAGGGGTAAAACAGGACCAAATCCACCAGAAGCCCGTGGATTCTGATTGCTGGGCTGCAGGCCTGGGTCTACCGTCCTCTCTCCGATGGGCTGATATTTTTTCACTTTAATTGGGAACATAAGCAAACGGCAATGAAATCTGTATTCCTGTGAAAGGAGATGGAAGCGACTAAGGTGGGGGACATCATTGCCAACACTCCCCACTTCCGGCCCGTGGGAGGTGGGACAGGACTTCCTGGTTTTGAAAATGTTTGTATCTATGCCTCCTCCGACCCCACGACAAGAAATGGGCTTCATAGAATCGTCTGCAGTCTCACCCAGGCCCCTTGGGGCCAGAGCAGGTTTTGGGAGAAGGATGGGAAGACACAGAATTGTGTCCACAGCCAGGATCAGGGCTCAGTTGTGCCGAAGGTCAGATGTCAATCCAAGGTCAACATTGGGAACAGGGTCGGAGCTCAGTGTATGAGGGGGCAAGGTTGGGTCTAGGCCTATGCCCAGGTCGGGGCTTTGTCAGGGTTGGGATATGACTCCTTTGTTTCCAGGGGACACTCAGCCAGCCTCCTGTCTGCTTTGGTCTCCTGGTTTGCCTCTGAGCAAACCCAAAACATGGTGACTTGACAGCAAGTGCCCCGCCCCCCAGATCCAGGTGCAGCAGGCGTCAGCCTCCTGGAGAAAGGCTGATTTCCAGCTGGAAACAAACTTGCTTCTGGGTCCTTCCCAGACCCACATGGCCCTGCTCATCTTCTGTAAGGCCCACACTGTGTCCCACACTTTCATAGGTGGGCTCTCTAGATCTTGAGAACAGTCACTCGAGAGGGGAGGGTAAGAAATATTATACCCATTTTATGGGCAAGGAAAACTGAGGCCCAGTTCTTTACTGCATCCAGGGGTTTGCGTATTCCTTATCGTTTGAAGTTGTTTCTACTCTCTTTTGCTTCTGGATCTAGGACACATTTCTTCTTTCACCTGAGTGCTCCCAGGTGGGAAACCTGATACAGAGGCCGGGGGATCAGGCCTGATCTCATCTCTACTCAGCCTGGGCCAGCCTGGGAGTCCTTTCCTCAACAGGATTCCATATGGAGAAAAAACAAACAAACAAACAAAGAAACGGGCAAAGCAGATTTTCTGCCTGTGCGGGGAAGCCCCCAGGCAGCTCACCCCAGGGAGGTTTGGGCCTGGGCGGGGGGGGGGGGGGGTGGGGGGGGTGGGGGGACGGTTTTCTTGCTTGCAGAGGGCCGGGATGACCCTTGGTGAAAGCAGCAGATCCTCGCGCCATGGCTCCAGCACCCTCGCCAGGTTCTCAGGGCGTCAGTGGGGCGCGGGGAGGAGTGGTGATTAGGGGCAATCCCTGGGCCGGCGGTGCCCACCTCTGAAGGGTGCACAAGGGGGGCCAGCTGCTTGCTTTCCCCCCCCCCCGTTGCTCCCCTGCCTCCACCTCGCTCCAGGGGCTGGGGGAGGGGGCGCGGGCTGCTCCCTTCCTGTTGGGGTGGGGGGCGGCTGTGAGAAGGCGAGTGGACCCTTTTGCAGCTTAAGTGAGAGAGTACCAGCGTCCCGGGGACTTCTCATCGCTGCCTTCCCGCTCTGCAAAGCCTCCTTCTGTCGCCAAGTCTGCAGGCCCCTCCCCTTTCGGAAGCCCCTGCCCTCTTTCTTCACCTAAAGACCCCCGCCTGGCTTTGCAGAACGACTTCCCCCTTGCTGGCAGGAGAAGGAGGCAGCTGGGTCCTCCACATGCGTACAGAACAAAGAGACCCGTTGTAACTCCCGTTCCACCGACGAGAGCTCCCGTCAGGGCCTGACAAATGAGCGTGGGCACCCCCAGTGACAGAGATGGATGGGGGTCCCTGTGCTCGAGCCCGGCGCGCACTGCCCGTCCGTGTATCCCTCCCCGTGGGAGCAGGCTAATCAGATGGTCGTTTATGGGGCCATTACTCAGTCATTTAGTTATGCTTGGACGGGGTGGGGGGAGGGGAACGTGAGGTTTCACCAAGAAGACAATTAGGACCCCTTCCTGGTGTCTGCCAGAGGGGGCCACACGAGTCCCGTTAAGGGGCGATGATGGTGACGATCCACTGGCTCCAATCATACTGGAGGCCCCCCTGTTCCTCCCCAGGGCAGGGCCTGCACTCACTCCATCCACAGTCAGCCCCACCGGGGTGGGACCCAAACAAGCAGACCTCTGCTGTGGTCCAGGTGGGCTTTCTGAGCCCCACGACACTGGCCCCAGAGAAAGGGAACCTGGATGCTTTCTTGAACACTTGCTGCCATTGTTTTAAACTGGGAATCCGAGGGGGGCACAGCACTTGGTATGCAGGCAATGCCCTGGGAAGAGATTCTTTTACATTTGTGTGGTAATATATCCTCTGTCCCAGGACCTGCTATTGTACAATAAAACAAGAAGGCTGGGAATCAATACAGAAATGTTAAAAAAGAAATGCTCTGAATCATTTTCGTAACCAGCAAATATGGTTTTCAGCTGAGAAACATTTTCTTTTCTATTCTGAAATGGTGGAGCAGTTTTCAAGCCTGGGCTCTGGGACTGAAGCTTTTAGCTGCTTAAAGGTAAATATTACCCAGAGGAGAGGCCACAATAGACCGGGCTGTGATGAGCTGAGTTTGGCTGTAATAATAATGGTATATGTTATTGCCTGCTTTGCAAGCATCTGTCGTGTGCTAGCTCTGTGATGGGTACTTTCGTGTTGAATAAGTTATATGTTTGAACAAATCCTTAGGGCTCATCTGCTCTAGCCCTCTCAACATGTAGAAATTCCCCTCTGTGACACTCCCAACAGATGGGCCTAGAAGTTTTCCTTAAACACTTGCAGTGGGAGCAACTCACTACTTCCAAAAGCCCATGCCATTTTCTTTTAATAGCTGTAAGTATTTTAAACATGCTTTTGACTTTTGGTCACGGTGCTGGAATCAGCACACACTGGAGCCTTCCTGAGCCACTCTTTTTTTTTTTTAATACATTTATTTATTTATTTATTTATTTATGGCTGCGTTGGGTCTTTGTTGCTGTGAGTGGGCTTTCTCTAGTTGCAGCGAGCGGGAGCTACTCTTCGTTGCGGTGCGCAGGCTTCTCATTGCAGTGGCTTCTCTTGTTGCAGAGCACAGGCTCTAGGCACGCGAGCTTCAGTAGTTGTGACATGCAGGCTCAGTAGTTGTGTCTCGCAGGCTCAGCAGCTGTGGCACACGGGCTTAGTTGCTCCGCGACATGTGGGATCTTCCCAGACCAGGGATCGAACCCGTGTCTCCTGATTGGCAGGCGTTTTCTTAACCACTGCGCCACCAGAGAAGTGCCCTCCACTTTTTAAACATACGCAAAGAGTTAAAATATAAACGCCATGTAAGTACAAATGGAATTTTGTCTTGTTTTTGATAGGACCAGCATTATTAAAAACACTGTAATAATTTCTATAGGCTAGAAATTAAATGGAGATACCAGTGTGTAGGGGATGGACCTCTGTGACCTGCAGGGCACTGAGACTGGAGATGGCCTGTGGGCCAGGAATTCACTCACACACACACAAAAAAAAAAACAACAGGAAAATGGGACCTATAGTCAAGAAAAAACTCAACTAATAGAAACTTACTCTGAGAGGTCCCGGTATTAGATGTAAATATCTTTAAAATATTAGCAAAATCTTTAAATCAGCTGTATAAATACGTTCAAAAGACTAAAGGAAAATGAGCCTTAATGAGTCAACAGATAGAGAATTTCATCAGAGAAATGGAAATTAAAAAGAACTAAATGAAAATTCTAGAAATTCTAAAAATTATAGTAATTGAAGTAAAATATTCATTGGATGGGTTTAATAGCAGGCTAGAGGTGATGGACGAATAAATATGTGAGTCTGAAGACAGATCACTAGAAATGATCCAGTTGGAGAGAGCAGACAGGAGAATGAAGAAAAATGAACAGAGCCTTGAAAGGGCACAGGACAGTTTCAAATAATCTAACACACTGGTGATAGAAGTTCTAGAAGGAGACTATAATGATAATTGGTCAGGAATAATATATGAAGAAATAAATAGCTGAAAGTTTCCCAAATTTGATTTAAAAAAGAGAAAAGTATAGACTTACAGGATCAAAAAGTTTAGAGACTCCTAAGAAAAATAAATTCACACTTACCCATATCATAGTCAGACCACTCAAAACTAAATGTAGAGAAAATCTTGAGAGGAGCCAGAGGAAAAAAGACACATTCCATATAGGGTAACAATAATTAGAACTACCACGGACTTCTCAGAAAGAGTGGAGGCCAAAAGACAAAGGAACAATATCATTAAAGTGATTAAAGAAAAGAAAAAAAGACCCAACCTGTCAACCCAGGCAGTTTTACTATCTATATTCAGTGAAATATCCTTTAAAAATGAGGATGAAATGGAGTCATTTTTAGACAAATGAAAGCTGAGAGAAGGTTTTGCCGGCAGACATACAGAAGATCTGATAAAGGGTGTTCTCCAGGCTGAAAAGAAATGATGGGAAGTTACCTGATGGAAACTTGCGTCGCCAGGAGGGAAAGAGCACAGCTAATGTTTTACTCTCATAATTCTGAGAAAAGACAACTGACTGTTTAAAACAAAATGATAACATTTTAAGCATCGTTTAAAACATATGTAAAAAGTTAAAGATATGACAACAAAAGCAGAAAGAAGGGAAGGTGTTAATACACTTATTATTCTTGCGAAGTGGGAAATGGGAAAGAGGGGTGTGGGAAGGACCATGTGGGAGGTGGAAGGTGGTTCAGAATTGACTAAGGAGGCTTATGGTGAGCCCTAGACATTCTCCTTGTCGGGTCCTGGGAATCCCCCTCCTGGACCCTCCCCGAGGTCTGCCCCTTGAGGCTGGACCAGCCATTTCCTGAAAGAGCTCGCTGGCTGAGACCTGGCCTGGGCCTGTGAGCATTCGGCTCAGAGGATGGGCAGGAAGGAGAAGAAAAGCAGGGTGGCAGGAAGAAAAACCTCTCAATAGGGCTGGGAGGAATGGGATGAGAAAGAGGAGGAGGAACGGGGGACACACGTGCTGCTCTCAGCTGTCTGCCTGTGGGTGAAGCAATGAATTGCGCTCAGTCATAAGGCCATGAATGGAGAGACCACTTGGGACCAGTCACTTTACATCCGTTAGCTCACTTCATCCTCAGATCATCCAGCCAGGCTGATTGTATTTCCCCATTTTACAGAGGAGGGCACTGGGGGCTCAGAGAAGTTAAATAACTCAAGTCTACCCAGTTAGTGAAAGGATCTAAGTAGAGCAAAGGCCACTCTACCTGCATACAGCTGGAAATCTGTCAGATGCAAGGGCCCTGAGAGACACGTCTAACTGGACTCTATCAGCCTGGCACGGGCGAGGTATGTGCCACAAGGGGAACCACCACTTAGTGAGTCTCTGCCCCGAGCCTTGGAGAGATGGGGAGACAGTGAGCCCCAGAGACTCAGGAAGGCACTGGCTCTGAGCTGGGCTGGCACACCTGCTTGGGGCAAGCTCGTTATGTGGCAGGTCAGCAGGCCATAGGCACAGAGCAGGTAGCGCTGGGAGCTAACGTGAGGTCCCTTCAAGTCAGCACCACACAGGAAGGAACCCTGAGGACCTGCCTAGTGCTGGCTTTTTTATACACCTTGTCTAACCCTTTCTGTCATCTTGCACAATTATCTCCTAAGGTAACTGTTTTCAGCCCGATCGGACAGATGAGGAAACTGAGGCTTAAAGAGGTTAAATTCACTTACCCTTCATCGACCACAGGGTCTGGATTCTCACTGTTTCAGTCCTGTATGTCTGCCCACTCCTCATAGCAGGCTGTTTCACGCCCCAGAACCTTTGTGTATGGGATTCCTTGGGCGCATGAGACTCAAGGCCTGGCCAGCTCCTATATTTTCAGGGGTGCCCTCTGTGCTGGTCTCTGGATTCCCAAGTTTCTCATTCCCAGGCCAGAGAGGAGGGTCTTCCAGAGGGGAGGAGTGCTATTCAACCCCAGGCCTTGGGAGGGTGCTATATTGCCAAGGGGGTCAGAGGCCTGGCTCTTGGCCGCAGCTCTGCTTCAATCCAGCTGTGACCTTGGGAGAGCCATTTCTCATCTCTGCTCAAGATTACGTCCCACCTGTACAGCGACGGGCTGGATGTGTCTCATCCTGGACCAGGGGTGGGCAAGCATTTTCAGTTAGGTCCAGATTGCAAATATTTTTCGGTTTTGCAGGCCATGCAACTACTAAACTCTGCCTTTGTGGTGAGAAAGCAGCTGTACACAGCATGTAAACAAAGTATGCGGCCATGTCCCAGTAAAATGTTATTTACAAAAACAGGAGGCAGGTTGGATTATGGTTCTTTGTCTGGGACAATCTCAGATTTCTGGGTGCTAGAGAGTCGGAGATATATCTTAGTCTAGTGGGGGAGGCATGCAGGCAAACCCCAAATTAACAGTGTGGTGTGAAAAGTAGAAATGGTTTAGAGAAGAGCACAGGCACAGCAATAACTCGGGGGGCCGTGGGGGCTTTGATGGTTAAGCTGAGCGTCAGTGGGTGACACATTAGAGGGTCTGGCAGATGAAGGAAAGAGCATTCTAGGCAGATGGGACAGCATGTGCAAACACCCAGAGGCATGACAGCGCGTGGTGTCTTGGCAAAAACTGTGGATGGAATTCGATGGCTAAAGCCAGAGGCACAAATGAAATCAAGGAGAATCTTAATTGCTGTACTGAGGAGCATACACTTTTCAGCAAATAATTCTCAGTTATTTAACTCCTCTTCAATGACTAACATTTTTCTTGGAAAGCGTCCACCCTACTAATAACTACTAATCTCAGTAAGGGGTGTTGGATATGCAATTTCTTCTAATTACATGGAAATACTGGTTGTTTCTTCTCTGTGGGCGCTGAGGCCCCGGGGACAGTGATGGATGGCCAGGGTAGGTAAAAGGGACGAGCTGAGCGTGGCTGATTTGCACCACAGTGGAGCCCGGGGCTCTGATTTCACACTCTGCCTCAGGCCAGAGGGATTCTGCCTGTGTCATCATTACGCTCAGCAAGGGATGCTTTGTCTTCCCCTGATCGGCCTAATTGCTCTCCTCATTTGGACAGCCCTGGAGTCATTTAGTAATGAAAATCGCCACACGCTAATATGGCATCAGGAGCTCACCTGCTTGTTGGCATTTGGAGCAGCATGGAGAAAGGAAAAGGCTCAGCTTGTCATTATAGGTGCAGAGCCTCGCCGAGCTGCTCGTGTGCAATTACCGCCCAACAGTCTGGAAATTACAGTCCGGTTACAGTGGCTGCTGACGAGGGCTAATTGCACCACCACAGAGCTGTCCTGGACGCTTAAAACAAATGGCCCCCGTGGGAACTTGGCGATGGGTCGGGAAAATCCCATCTATTCTTGGAACAGAGGGAAAGGCTAGTTGAGGTTGGGAAGGGATCAGCTGGGGGCTTCTGGGCATTAAAGATTGGTTTCTCAATCAGTGTAATCAAACTGGAGTTTCATGAAGACATTCACCCATCCATCTATCTACCCATCCATCCCCCACCATCCATCCACCATCCATCTATGCATTCATCTATCCATGCGTTCATCCATCCATCTTCCCCCATCCAGCCACCTATCCACCCTCCATCCATCCATCCTCTGTCCATCTTCCTCTGTATGTTTTCTGAACTGTTAACCCAGACGTGCATCCATGATGTACCCATCCATCATTCATCCACCCACCCACCCATTTATCCATCCACCCAACCATCCATCCAACCACCCAACCATCCATTCATCTATCCTACCATACATCCGTCTAGCATGCAACTATCTATCTCTCCATCCATCCAACAAATTTCTACCAAACTCTTGCTTAGTACAAGGCCTACTTTTGATGCTGCGAGTCAAGGATGAGTCAGGAGTGATTCTGCACACAAGAAAACATAATAGACACTCAATAAATATTTTTGAATAAATTTTAAAAAAGAAGAAATATTTTCTCAATGAAGAGGAGACCATTTTAAGGACTCAGCTAAGTGGGAGGATAAAGAAAAGGGCATAATAAGTGTGAGGACAGAGAAGGTGTAAAGTGTTCTCAGTCATACATGCATGTGAGCCTGTGTTTGAGCGTGGTAAGATACTTCATCTCCTTGAGCCTCAGTTTTCCTACCCATAAAATGGGGATAAAAATAGCTGCTAGCTCATAGGGTTATTATGTGGATTACCTAAAATATTGCATGTAAAGTTCTTAGAACGATGTCTAGCACATAGGAGGCACATAAAAGTTTGGACTTTCCATAATTATTAGATGTCTGTGCTGCTTTCCTTGACTCCTCTAGGGTACTACTCCCTACTATGGATTCTCCCATCTCTCTGCCCACCCTACTCTGCCTCGAAAGAGAAAAAGACCATCCTAGGAATTAGAACCTGATGTAGATGCTTGTAACACAAGGGAGGTCTTGGAGTTTGGGGAATGTTAATTCTTTCCCTTGTGATTGGAGCCTAGGGAGTGAGGGGCAGTGACCAGGGAAGGACAGTAGGTAGGGTCAAGGCCATATCAGTCTGGGAAGAGCTGAGGGGTTTGGGATTTGCTGTGGGGAAGACAGGGGATTGCAAGTGATTTGAATTTGTAAATTGTTACTCTGGCATGGGGAATTGATTACTGTTAATGGATTATTACTCTGTGGGTAATTGATTGGAAGATCATCTGGTCATAGTGATTCAAGGGCAGAGGCTGGATGAAAACTGGTCCAGTGCCCTTTCCTGGTCCCAGCTGCTAGATCTCTGGTCCGTGGGCTCCCCCGCTATAGTTTTCTGGCCTGGAGCTCAGGGCTGGGGAAGGAATTTTAGAGCTACGGGTTCCTCTGCCCTGTCAGGATCTGTGCAGGGATCTACAGGTCCCCACGTTCTCTCCCGACCCCGCACACACTCATAGAACTCTGCTAAGTGGCCATTTCAACTGTCCTTACATACCTCCTGTGACAAGGACATCACTCCTTCCTGAGGTAGCCTGTTTCCTCTCTGGCCACCTCTGACAAAGTCCTTTGTGAGATTAAAGTTCCCCCTATCTTTTCTTGGATTCTCATTGTTCACCCTCGCCCTACTCCTGAGGGACTGGGCAGAGCAGGTCTCAATGGCAGCCGTGGACCCGGTTCATCTGGGGGCCAGGACACAGGCTCAGTTTGTGGTCAGGGGTCGGTGGGCGGCCAGGTCAGTGCTTGGGCTGCAGCTGGCCTCAGGGTGGGGCATTTCCCAGGAGGGGCGGGGGTGGGCTGACTGTTGAACTGGCAGCCCCTGTACCCCCTGCCTCCTGGTAGGCTCCCTCTGGTATAGTCTCCACCCACATGGATGCTGGGTTTCCCATGGGATCTCCACCAACAGCAAGTGTTGGAAGTGATGCTACGCTAGTTCAACACTTGCCTTTACAGGCCTGGCGGCTTCTGCTTCTGCCTGATGAATGAGGAGAGGCCCCACGGAGGAGGTGGAGAAGCCACCTCGGACATTCCAGCCCCACGTGAGCTCTCCTCCGAATGCAGCCGTGGGAGTGGCCTCGGCTAAACCACATGGAGTAGAATGGCCCAGCTGGGCCCATCTGCCCTCAGCATTAGAAGAAATAATACCAATGTAATACTGGTATTGCTTTAAGCCACCAAGTGTTTGGATGGTTGGAATGTGTCAATAGATAACAGGTACTGGGATCCTAGGTAGCACTCCCTATCCACTCCCAGGGCACAGTCAAGTCCCAGCCGTAGCCAGAGTCTGAGCTCAGATCAGGCCCTCAGCACTGATTCCTGCACGACCCCAAGTACATCACAGATGTCATGGGCCTCGGTTTCACTGTCTATAAAGTGAAGAGATTTCATTGTAATGATTTCATCTCTTCCAGCTTTTCTTTGATGAGGCCACAGGGTTCTGGGTGAGGCAACGGCGCCTTCATTCCCAAAGGCCCCTTGTCAGGGGAGGTTTCCCGCACCCGTGGCCTCACTGCCCACGGAACAACCTGGAACCAGTCTCCTGGCCAGGCCACTTGGAATTACACACCTCTGCTTCAGCTGTGTTAAATTCACCCTGATGGTCCATGTGGCACCTGGAAGAGGGCTGTGCCCTGCGGTGGACACTTGGCTAACTGGGCATGGGTTGGTTTTGTGCAAACAGTGCAAAACCAACCCCTCTCCCTCTGCTTCCTTGCTCCTCGTTAGATTTTGGCAACAAGTGATTCACTTAAAAGGCGAGATGGGAACAGGCAGTGATGTTTGAAGCATTTCTCCCTTGATCACTTAGCAGCCCTCTACCTGTTTTATTATGCTATTGGCAAAAATTATGATGTTTATGCAAATTATGTTTGGATAATCATGTCTGAAGGAGCCTGTGGTTCAAACTTTCCAGCCAATTTCTCTAAATGGGAGCTTTTAAGCTTTTCCTTTTTACGGTCTTCAGAAGATGCTTGTAGAGACGGTACTATGTCAACTTTGGAGGCGGCCAAGGAGGGGGGAGTGGAGTCAGCGCAGTGGAGGCTGGGGGCTCAGAGGGTCAGAAACCTGGGCCCCACCTGTGAAACCCCTCACAGGGCTCTCTCTGGGTTGAGAAAGCAGACGTCATTGAGCCCTGCAGGCGGCCGTGGCAAGGTAAAGAGTCGGCAGACAGAGGCCAGCACAGTCAAGTAGAAGTTTTTAGAAGTCTGAGCTGCCGTAGGAGGCTCGCAGTCCCCAGGAGAAGAGGACACCAAGATCCAGGTAGGAGAAACATCCTCCCAAGGTCCCCCAGCTGGGCAGCTGAGGTGCTGGGATTGGCAGCTGGAACCGGACACAGCTGCTGAGAGCCCAGGAAAGGGGCAGAAAGGGCATCCTTTCCCAGCCAGCGTGTGTGCCAGGCAGGGCGGTGGGAAAGACTCCCTTCCCCTCTGATGCCTTTTCCTCGATGGTGAAAGGACATAGGGCTTGAATTCGAAGCTAGCGAGCGGAACACATCTGATGAGCCGCTTCAATATTTATTTTCCCAATAGACTCGAACAATTCTGAAGAGACATAATATTACGTTTCTTAGAAATTTCCCTGAATACATATTTATTGAGGGAAACCTGAATAAGCTGAGAAGGGCTCAGACCTACTTATTTATGTATTCAGTCATCTCCAGGGTGCGGGCTATGCCGGCCTTAACGAGGAGAAGAGACAGTAATTAGATTGCACTTGGGCTGAGCCCCCTGCTCCAGGGACAGGATTAGGGCCCAGCTGCCAGCGTTCCGTGGTCCCCACCCTCAGGATGCGCGTCCTTCAAGTTTGCGCCTCTGGGGATCCGTGGATCTCAAACTTGCTGCATATTGGAATCATCTGGGAAGTTTTAAAAAAAATACTGATGCTTGTGCCCTTTTCACAGAGATTCTGATTTAATTTTTCCAGGGGCAACCTTGGCATTTGGGACTTCTACAAGCTCCCCAGGCGATCTATCATGTAGCAAAATTTGAGAACCACTAATTTTGACCGTGAACCTGTGGGGCTGGCTACATTCACGTGTCATGCTTTCTCCCTCCCTAGTTTTTACCAAAGGTGAGCAGTGCTGGTGGAAGGGGAGAGTCCAGGGCTGGGGGTTAGGGGCGGGGCCAACGTCATGGACCTGTGACCTGAGCAGAGGCAGAGAGGGCCATGTTTGCTTAAATGCCCTACTGTAGCCATCTTGAAATTCTTAATCATTTTTTAACAAGGGGGACTTGCATTTCATTTTGCATTGGGCCCTGCAAATTATGCGGCTGGTCCTAAGCAGGGGACCCGGTTCTAGCGCCATCTCTGGTTGTATAACTGACTTGCTGTGCAACATTGGGTACATCTTTCTTTGTCTCTGGATCTCCATTTTCCTCTCCTAGAATAAAAATCAATCAGCTCCAAGGACTTTCTAGTACCTTCTCTGTCTGTGTCAGCACATACATTCACACAAGGCCACCTAAGAAAATAATTGGGCTGCCTTCCGTCAAACACGGTAATAGCATGTAATGACTGGCTGTTTCCAAAATCACACGTTGTTTGATTGAATTCCGCACCATTCCAAACAGGTTTGTGTACTTAGAACCTACTAAGGGACAAAAATGACTAATGTGTGGACGTTCGAGTTCTCACTCCCTTCTTTCTATAGCTGAAGAGCTATCTATAGCTAGCTAGTATATATATATAGTATATAGCTAGTATCTATAGCCTTGCCCATTCAGTTTCCTGGCAACCCCGCCTACTAAGCAGGGTTCTGCCTTTCCAGCTAGATCCTCAGCTTTTCTAAGGCAGAATTGGACCCAGGTAGAAAGGCTGGGGACTGTGGAGGGGAAGGCAGGAGATTTGCATCAGAAAGGAAAGAGCTGTTCCCTGGAGCAAAGAATAGAAGGGGCGAGAAGGAGAGGCTGGGAAGGGAAGGGAATAGGGAGAATTTTGCATTGGGATTGAGAGGTGGGGGAAAGAAAAAGGTATTTGAAGCATGGCTGCCAGATACGTGGATATTGAGAGTGGCAGCTGGAGGAGAAAAGAACTGTTAAGATCTTTTGCTGTGCATTGAGCATATATTCTGACCTCCCCAAATACATCTGCACACTTTCCCTTCAGAGTTTTCTCAAGAGCGTAAGCCTACTTTGCAATTGCTTTCAGGTGTATTTTTCTATCTGAATGCGGATTCCTTGAACTGATCCTGTGCAGAGACTAGCCCATCTGGGACACCAGTTATCTTTGGAACACACTGTTAAGCCAGGGGGGAGTGGAAGTGACGGCAGATGTGAGCTGGGACATCCTTCATCTAGTGCAGGCATTTCATAGACTCATGAGCTCTTGGAGTGGGGAGAGATCTTAAAAATGGTCTAGTTCAGCCCCTTCCCCCCTTTGAACTTTCTAGAGCATCTCTACCAAGCCTATTCTTTGCTTATATACTTCCTGTGAAAAGGAATACAGGAATGCACTACCTCCAGGGAAAGCTTACTCTGTGTGTAGATAGATCTACTCATTAGAACGATCTGTCTACACTCGCAGAAACTATTATTCATGATGTGCGTTGTTACAGTCTCACTGGACATCACCCTGCTGGGTCTGACCACAATTTAAAATGTTCTAATTCTTTGAAGGAGCAATTCCACTTCTAGGAAATCTGCAGAAACTCATAAGCAAAAATAGATATCAAAGGATGTTTACATTGAAGCATTAATTGTGATGGTGAAAATTTGAAGCAGCTTAAATGTATAGTCACAAGGGAGTGCTTAAAAATTATGATATATCCGTACTGTGGAGTAATATGGATGTGTGTTACTAATGTGGAAAGATTTCCATGGCATATTAAGGAGAAAAGTAAGTTGCAGACAATAAGGGATG
The DNA here is from genome assembly GCF_028023285.1 of Balaenoptera ricei. Taxonomy (NCBI): domain Eukaryota; kingdom Metazoa; phylum Chordata; class Mammalia; order Artiodactyla; family Balaenopteridae; genus Balaenoptera; species Balaenoptera ricei. The sequence continues at coordinate 53,448,535 of NC_082658.1, read as the reverse complement.
AATGAACTCAAGTGTATACAGATTTCCCCTGCTACCCCAAAGTACAGTGTTCCTATGGAAACTTCCGTAAGCCAAAATGACGTAAATTGAAGAAGCAATTACCTTAGGACATATCTTGCTAATGGATGCACAAAATAAATCAAGATAAAGCATAGATGCTCACAGACATAGTTCGAAGTTATGCTGGCTTGATGCTGAGTGTCGTTACCAGGGAAGGAGCTTGATGGTGTAGGTCTCGCTGCTCTGAGTGTGCTGCCTCTATAACAGCTGGCTGCAAAATAAACCCTGAATGCTGTTGTGGCTTTTCACCTTTTTTTGTTTTGGTAAAAGCTAAAATCCTCTTCAGATTTCTTTCCATTAGCGAAAACAGTTACTAATATAGGTCTTTCCTAAAAGAAAAGTGGTGTAAAGCAAACCTTCAAAAAGTGGGGCATACCAGCATATTTTTTTAAAAAAAACAACAAAGCTTCATACATAGACATGACCATGAATTAAAGATATCAAAATTTATAGAAAAATGATACACACAAAATTGCATTAGGGAAATGCAAATCAAAACCACAATGAGATAGATACTAGTTCACATCCATGACAATGGCTATTATTGAAAAAATGGAAAATAACAAGTGTTGGTGAAGATGTGGAGAAACTGGAACCCTTGTTCACTGCTAGTGGGAGTGTAAAATGGTGCAGTCGCTTTGGAAAACAGTTTGGCAGTTCCTCAAAAAGTAAAACATAGAGCTACTATATGATCCAGCAATTCCACTCCTAGGTGTGTACCCACGCAAAATGAAAACATACACCAAAACTTGTACAGGAACGTTCATAGCAGTAGCATTGACAATACTCCCAAAGTGGAAGCAACCCAAATGTTCATCAGCTGATGAATCTACGAATAAAACGTGGTATCTACACAGCGGCATATTATTTAGCAATAAATAGAATAGAAGTACTCATTCATGTTGCAATATGAATGAACTTTGAAAACATTATGCTAAGTTGAAGAAGCCAGTCCCAAAGGACCACATATTGTACACTTATATGAAATATCCAGGATGAGCAAATCTATAGGGACAGAAATTAGATCAGGATTGCTTAGGGCTATGGTTGGAGGGGAAGGTGGATTGGGGAGTGACTGCTAATGGTCACATGAGAACGTTCTAAAATTAGATTGTAGTGATGGTTGCACGACTCTATGAATGTAATAAAAACGCCTGAATTATACACTTTAAATGGTGTATTATGTTGCATGTGAATTATATGTCAATAAACTCTTTTGTAAAAATTGCTAACAGTGTTTCGATCTGGGGGAGGGCACTGGGTTAGGAGGGGGCAGTGAAGCACTTGCCTTGTCCTGGTGATTTATTTCCAGTAGCAAAACATGGCCATCCACAGGCACTTGTGGCGGCTTTTAAGTAGATGGCTGCTGGACGCCCAGCCCTCTGACAAAGCAGGCAACATCAGTTCTGTCCCTTCTCCACCTCTGGGGCCAATGGCTGTTCCTCCACGGGCCATCTGAGGCCCAGGCATGGCTGTAAACACACAGAGTAATGCCACTGCTCATGCTGGCCTCTGGTGGCCAGGAGCGGGCCAGGTGCTTGGGTGCCTTTCCTGATGCGGGGGACCTTCACAGACTCTCCAGTGACTGAAGGCAGAGGGTGAGCTCTGTTTAGCCTACCCCCATCCCTCCACCCGCAGGAACCCAGGTCCACCTGGCCTCATCGGCCTGACTCAGGACTGCAGAACCCACGGCACAGCACCCCCGGACACACACACTCACATGACCTCGAAACCACAAAAGTGCAAAGGCACCCAGGTCCACACCCAAAGGCACGGGCGGGACCACCACACATCAAATGCACATAGACGACAGATGCACAGACGCACAGGCACACAAACAGAACAATGCACACACTGGGACATTACACAGCACCAGAAGCCGATGGATAGACATAAGCAGGAAAGTCCTTCCAGTTTGTTCAACTGGCTGTCAAAGGCCCATGCAGAGCAGCCGAGGCACCCTTTTCAACCCCCAGTCTGGGTCCGGTGCTCTCCTCCGTGCCACCTGCCTGGTCCCTCCTCTTCCCGGACAGTCCCTGGGCCTCTCTGTAGCACATGATCCATCCTACTGCGCTGGGACAGTGGGTTTACTCGTTTGCTTTCCTCACTGGATGCATGATCCCTGAAGGTAGGAACGGTGTTGATGTATCTCTGAGTCCTCAGCACCTGGCAAGTGTCTGGCGTGTAGTTAACAGGGTTAATGCGCAATGCTTTAAATGAAGGAATAAATGAATGGAGTAATCCAAGTGTATATTTATTAGGGAAAGTGTTCAATCTCCATAACTATCAAAGAAATGCAAATTAAAACGAGGTTCAATTTTACACCTATTAAATTAGTACAAATTAAGAAACATAATTATCACACCCAAGACTGACCCAGTTGCGGTATAACCACGGCGCACACGGTGCTGGTGGCAGTGTGTCACCTGGGTGCCCCTCTTTGGAAAGCAATTTGACACTACGTGTCGAGTCCTCTAAAGGCTCACACCCTTAGGGCAGTGATGCCACTCCTGGGAATTTATTCAGAGGAAATTTCGAGAAAGAAGAAGGATATTTATGACCACGAAGCCCCGATTTCAGAACCAAAAATTGGGACACACGTTCTGACACATTCCATTTAAGGACTGGTGGGAAGAATATTCCAGAAAACTGAGGACAAAGCTGACCATGACTGAATTGGGAACAGCAATGGTGGGAATGTACATTCCCTGAGGGCAGGGACCTTGTATGTGTCCCTCACTGTTGTGTCTCCCGTTCCTAACAGGGTACCTGGTACACGGTAAGGTAATATTGTCAAATAAAATAATAAATAATGGTTGAGTAATATAATAATAATATATTTAACCATACTATATTTAACCATTAGAGATGCCATACTATATTTAACCATTACAGATGTTATTTATTTAGCCACACACATATTAAATACATATGTATATATATTTCACCATTACGCACATGCACTCTGGATAGAATGCTCTGTAGCCATTAAAAGTGATTAATATGCAGACGTGTTTAAGATACAATATGTTAAAGAAATAATTTCCTATTCTGCGTGAGAAGGACTTATGTGCTAGGGAAGGTGATTCACTCAGAGACAGGACTGCACGTGGCCTAGACCAGGGGTTGGCAAACTTGGCCGTGGGCCAAATCTGGCCTGCCAGCTGTTTCTTCGAATACAATTGTTTTGTGACATAGCCACACCCATTCATTTATGTATCACGTGGGGCTGCTTTTGTGCTGCAGAATTGGGTAGTGGTGATGGAGATTACCTGGCCCTCAAAGCTTAAAATATTTACTTTCTGACTCTTTACAGGAAGGGTTTGCTGACCCTTGGCCTAAGTAAAAAAAGAACAGGAAGGTGTGGGCAATCGCCCTTCCTAGACCGTGAGGCTCTTTAGATAAAGAACCAGAAAAATAACAGCAGTGACAGTAGCTGCCTTTTATGGAGCGTTATCTAGGCGTCAGGCACGGTGTCAAGGACTCACAGCCGTGCTCCTCTAATCCTCACAGCCACACGTGAAGTAGGCATATTTGTCATCCCTGTTTTGGGAGGGGACACGGAGGCCTAGGAGCTCAGGTGACCTGCTCAGAGCCCACAGCCGTAAGAGGGGCAGCTGCACTCAAGCCCCGGCCTGCGGACTTCACCCCTGTGCTCTGCTGCTGTCAGAAAGCCAAGAGTTATTTTACAGACGTGGTGTCTGGAGCTCAGAGGTTGACCCACTTGCTCAAAGATGCACAGTGTTAAGGGATAGAGCCGGGATTCAAATTCAGGTCTGAGTGAGCGGACTCTGATTCCTCCAGTTAAACGTGGAGCCAGTCTGGGGGCAAGGTGGTGTGATTAGGGATGATTCTCACGTGAGTGCTATTCTAATCACCTTTGGGGCCTGTGGCCGACAGTGGAGGTCACGTTCTGGGCCGGCTGTCTGAGCTCTGGACTTTACTCCCGATTCTCTCTTGGACTTTGGATAAGCTCCTTACCTCTCGGGGCCTCAGTTTCCCCATCTGCATGACAAGGTGCCTGGGAACGGACAGGTTTTCTGGATCTTTCAGCCGGAAAGCAGAACTTCAGACCTCCCCAGGGTGGATGAAATGCAGCCTCTTCTTTCGAGAACACGGGCAGGCTTGGGATAAAGGTCACCTGATGATGGTGATGGGAGAAGATCTCCTCTGTTCTCACAGGATCCTGGAATGGAATTAAGGATCCGTGGGGCCTGCAGACGTTTCTGGAAGGGATGGGGGCCTGGGCAGAGTCTGAGGAGGAAGGTGAGGGAGAAACTCTGCAGCCAACTACCAGGAGAGTTTTTTTTTTTTTCCCACTCCAACCATTAGTAAAATCCAACACCTAGGAGAATATAGAACATCCAGTGGCAGAGATGGAGCAAGTGTGGGGTGGGCGTCGGGGGCTGGCCAGGGGTGGGACCAGGACGTGGCCATTAAGGCATACACAGCCAGAGCAGAACTTAAGAGGACACCAAAAAACCCGATAATCAAGATAAGCAATATTTTAATGCCATTTAAAGAATCCAAATGAATGCAAAAAATCCATAATGAACAAAACATCAAAATTTTAAATAGAAACAGGCTGTTTGTTTTGTGACCATACATTATTGTGCAACCAGAAGAGTTGATTCTGATCAGCTCACCTGGCCTACACTCCCTTACCCTGGGTCTATGAAGATTGGTAATGGTGCCCAAATGAATTGGGCCACACAGAGCTTTATATACAGTCGTGTTATTTGACTGTAGAGATTTTACTAGCTTTTTCCACTTAGTTTGAAGTATGGGAGGATAGTTTGATAAGTGTATGTAAGGGTGAACATTTTTTCTTTGCTTCAGACTTCAGTGTGACTGGGCTTAGACCAAGGCTGGAGTCCTGAGGTCCTGAGGCTCTGGAGGTGTGAAGAGCCCAGGTGGGATGGGGCGGGTGGGGGGAGGAGGCTAGTTGAATAGAGATGGATTCCCACGAAAGTTTCTCCATGAGTCCATAGGAGCCCAAGCTTAAACACAACACGTTTCCCCAGACGTGTATATATTTTGTTGTGATGAGTACGACAGCATTTTGTTTTTAAAAGGTCAAAATGCATCTGCTTTTATTTTTTGCAGGTATGTATTTTCTCAGAGGATGGATACTAAATGATTGACTACAATTCTATGAGTCTAAGAGATTATTTTGTTGGTATAAAAGAGTCTTGTAGTGAAAATATCGAGTGCTGGGAATTGAACTCCAAGGGCAGGGCATACCACCCACCTGAGGAGGGCTCAGAGTCTGGGACTGGGCCCTGGGGACTCAGGCCCTTCTGCCCTGGTGTGCCTGTAGCCTGGAGTCCCACATGTCCTGGTGGGAGGGTGGGAAAGGCAGTCACATTAGACCAGATTTTCTGTTTTCTGCTTCTGTCTGCATCTCTTGGGAAGACTTACGTGTGGCTCATGGTGACTGGGGTTGACTTACCTACAGCTCATGGGGTAAGAATAGGACTCCTGGGGTGTCTGGGGGTTGGGAGGGTTTAGGTCCTGATTTGGAAAGAAAGCAGGAATCTTCTCCATGACCCCAAGCCTCTCAGGGTTATGAAGGGAGACAGTTTTGGGCGTGGTAACTACAGATCGTCAGAGGCGTGAGCGGCCTCTCGTTTCCCTTTACTTGAATCTCTCTCTCTCTCTCTCTTAACTTTAAAATAGTTTAAAAATGTGAAAAAAAACTTTAGATTTGCAAAATAAGTTGCAAAAATATTACAGAATTCCCTTATACCTTCACCTAGCTTCCTCAAATACTAACATCTATGCCCATGGTATCATGATCCAAACCAGGAAATTAGCATCGATGGGACGTTATTAACTAATCCACTGCCTTATTCATGTTTTCAGTCGTCTACTAAAGCTCCTCATTGCACTTTGTTGTCATACCATTTTTGCCTCCTCCAATCTGGGGCAATTAATCCTCAGCCTGTTTTTCATGATTTGGAGACTTTTGAAGCATACTGGCTAGTTGTTGTGTGGACTGTCCCTCAGTTTGGGTTTGTCTGATGTTTCCTCACAGTCAGTTTTCATTTTTGGCAAAAAAGCCTGCAGAAGTAATGCTATGTCCTTCTCAGTGCCTCCTATCAGGTGGTACATGAGTCAGTGTATCTTGGCCAAGGTGCCGTCTGCCAGGTTTCTGTGCTCGTCTCCTTTTCCTTTACATGATTAAAGGATTAATGACTGCAACAGTCCTTGTCTTACTCTTTTCGGGCTGCTGTAATACAATCCCATAAACTGGCTTATAAACAACAAACACTTCTCACAGTTCTGGAGGCTGGGAAGTCCAAGTTCAAGGTGCTGGCAGATTCGATGTCTAGTGAGATCCTGTTTCCTCATTCACAGATAACCATCCTCTTGCTGTGTCCTCACTTGTTGGAAGGGGCGAGGGAGCTCTCTGGGGTCTCTTTAGTAAGAGCACTAATCCCATTCATGGGGGCTCCACCGTCGTGACCTGATCACCTCCGGAGACCATACCTTGGGGGGAGGTTAGGTTTCAACATGTGAATTTGTGGGGGGACTTATACACCCATATAGCATTTCTCATATGCACATCCGTCACTTCCAGCTAAAAATCATGCTTAGTCTGTTACCTCCTTCGAGCTCACATAGCTGAGAGGCTGGGCATAACTCCATTTTTATGGCTAGTTCATCCAGTCTTTTAAGTTTACTGGTAGAAATGGGAGCCTATCAGGGAAAGAAGAGGAGAATTCATACTTTTGGGGTTTCTTCTGTCAACAACGTGCCAGACATTTTTACACACTGCCCATGTCACGTTTAATCCTTTCAGCAACCATTGAGTATCCTCATTTTATGGAGGACGACAGGGTCTTGGAAAGATCAGGAAAGCTCTCTAAGGTCACATAGCCAGGAAACAGTCTGTGCCAAAGTCCAGGCTCTGTCCTTTCCCTTTTGCTATGTCTCCAGGGAAGGGCTTTGCTCAGTGTCGCTCAGTGATTCTGTAACCCTGCTGGGACACAAACCCAAATTCTTGGGTAGCTTCTCTAGAGGAAGTTGGGAATCAATGAAAGAATGCTTTTTCATCATCTTCGCCACCAGATGGGCGGAACAGGTGTCATTTCCCATGGAAATGTCATCTCCACTTCGTAGAAGATGAAACTGAGGGTCAGGGAGTTTATGTGTCACACCCAAAGCCTCAGCCAGGAAGGGGCAGCCCTGGAATTTTAACCCATGTCATTCCTCTCCTTAGGAAAGGAATGTGCCGGTACCTGGGCAGGGAAGGGGCTCCGAGCCCACGAGGTGGTAAACGTTTATCTGTTTGAGAATAATCCACCTCTCTCAGGGGGTTGCCTGCAACCACAGTTGGTGTCCTACAGGTGATTTTCATGCTTCATAAAAACAGAATTTATATGATTTATAAAATTTTATGTGATTTATAACACCTGTTAAATATGTGAGGGAGCTGGCAGGGCTCATAGATCTCTCTGCTCTCTCCAGTTTGGATAGTTGGCAGTTAGCCCTTTATCGAAGACAGTTCTGCACCCAACCCTGGAGCCTGGGGCTCTGGTGGCCCCGACCTCATGTTGATGATCGAGCTCCTGCTCCCAGGCTCCCAGCTCAGACATGGCCCCACTGGCTCCTAAGCCAGAAATATGGGCATTTTCCCAGACCTCCTTTCTCCCTCATCCCCCACATTTGATCCCCAAGCTCTGTTCTTTGCCCCACCAAACATCTCTGGAATCCTCCCCTTTTCTGTCCACCATCACTAGTAGCCACAACATTTCTTGCCTTGACCATCACTTATGTCTCTTGCCCACATAAAACTCTTCAGTTCCTCCCAGGTCACCTACAGCATCAAGTCCAAGTCTCCAGGGCTGGCATTCAATGGCATTCAGTGATGGCCCTGATGCTCTCAGCAGTTCTGTTTTCCATCCGTCCTCCCCAGTTGCCTGTTCTACACCAATCATACATCAGATGTACTTGCCTAATAACCCCACGTTGTTTCATAAACTTTGGCTTTTCCAGATGTAGTTGCCTCTTTCTAGAAATGACATTCCAATTTCTGGAGAACTCCTCTTCATCTTTCAAAACCCATTCTTATGACACCACTTCTCTGAAGTACTCCTTGACTGCTGCTTGGGCATCAGCATTCTGCCCTTTTTGCCGTGTACCTTGGCACATAGTGTACCACACCTTGATTGTTTGTTTGCACATCTGTCCCCTCCATAGTCCATGAGGTCTTTGAGAATAGGGGCCAAGTTTCTCTCTCTCTCTTTCCCTTTTCTTTCTTCCTTCTTTCCCTTTCCTTCTCTCTCCTTTTCCCTTTCTCTCCTTCTTTCCTCTCTCCCTCTTTGCCCCTTCCTCTCCCTGCCCCTCATCTTCACCTTCCATCCATCAAATCTTTCCTGACTGCTCACAGATGTGCCACGTTCTGTTCTAGGTTTGTACATCCTCCCAGAGGTGATATCCCAGACAAGCTCTTCCTCCAGTGGAGCTCACACTTTCCTGGGGCTACAGAATATACCTGGTAGTCAAGTAAAGAAGGACAACTATGGGGAGGAAGAGGTGCTCTGGAGAGAACAGAGTAGAGTATTGGCATCAAGAGTGATGTTTGGGGCGGGGTGGGGCTACTGATTGGGTGGTCAGTGACGTCTTTCCTGAAGAAGAGACATTTGAGCTGACCCTTGAATGACGAGAGGTATTCAGTTATGCCAGGAGGGCAGGAGGGAGAAACTCCAGGCAGAGGGAACAGCTTGCTCAAAGCCCCTGAGGTAGGAATGCACTTGGGACACTGAAGGAATAGTGGCTGACATGGCTGGAGAGAAGTGAGCAGGAGAGGTGGGCGGGGCTTTGTGAGGGTGCAGGTAGCAGGGGCCCAGTGAATAGATACTGGATAAAATTAAAAGGTAAGATAAGTTCTAGGCTCACTGTGGAGAATTTGGGCTGCTTGCCCAACCTCACCAGCGCTCTGGTCTCTAATCTGTGCCTCACAGGGTCCCTCATACAGCTCAAGGATGGTCCGGGAGTCACTCACTCTGTGCCAGGCACCATGGCAGTGTAGATGAAATAGGAATGAACCAGACCACATCCCTACCCTCCCCCCAGGCTCCTACAGTCCACTAGGGGGTCATGGTCCCTGCGTGGCCAACAGTGACACAGGGAAGCAGGGTCCTACGACTCAACTTCTCCCTGACAAGGCTGTTCTCAGCCACACATGCCCTTCCTCTGTCCTCTCTTCTCTGCAGCTGGGGTCCTCTGTGCTCACGGAATGCCCCGACCATAGGTTTCTTGGGTGCCCTGGGGTTCTCACCTCTGGAGACTTCTGCCCTGCTGGCAAGGGAAGATGCTGATGCAGGCACATTCCCATCTCCGGTGTGTGCCTCACTCTTTCCCTGTGCCCCCAGGACCCTTTCTGCAGCTGCCTGCTTGGTTGCTTCTGCTTGTCATTTAGGCTTTGGCTCAAATGTCACCTCTTCCAAGAGACTTTCCTGATTGCACTTATGAAAGTAGCGATACCGACCATTCTTCATGTTGTTTCTTCCATGACTTTTGATCCATGCTCATTCATCAGCAGGATCCACCACCAGAAGGCAAACTCCTTGAGGCCAGGGACTTGCCTCTTCCGTTTTCCTCTGTCTGATCTTCAGTGCCTAGCACAGAGCAGTGCTTTGAGTGAACGATGGTGGTTTGCTATGCTTTTTCCTTTCTAGTGATTAATATGCATGGATTTGTCTTCAAAGAGCACACTGTGTCAAACTCACAGAGCGCCGGACTCTGGTGTGGCTCAGAACTCATTATCTTCCAGCTGCAAGTGGAGAGATTCTTGGACAGAGATTTAACCAAACGCTCAAGCTCCCACTTTGACCTAGCTAACCTTCCGGTGAGTTCAGAGTCATAAACCGTTATTGTGTCTGCAGGCGGGGAGCACCTCGGCTGCCTCTTGGCACCTGGCACTTCCACCTGGATTAGTAGCTCCGTCCCCAGATCTGATGCTGGGCCAGGACTGAGGGAGCTGACTCTTCTCTTTGTGAGGCTGCTCTTGGCATCTGTAAGGGTGTTCTGTGACCATAGACACACACTCTGAATCAGAGTTTGTTTGCTTTTAGAACCCCAAAGAAGCAGTGAATGAAAGGGACTGGCCCAGGGTCACCCTGAGGGTCAGATGGCAGAGCCTGGCTCACAGCCCGGCCCCTAGGCTCCTGGCCCAGTGCTGTCCCATCACTCTGGCCTGTCCCTGGCCGTCCGGAGACTATTTCCCATCCTTCCCATCCTTAGTGATTCGGTGCCCCTCCCGGACACTTGATAGCTGTGAAGCCTTGTGAAATTAACTCATGAAAAATCCTCCCCCTCCTTTTTTTAAGTTGTGGCAAATAACCCAGAACAAAATTTATCATCTTAGCCATTTTTAAGTGTAAAGTTCAGGAGCATTAAGTACCCTCATATTGTTGTGCAACCATTACCGCCATCCATCTCCCCACCTTTTTCATCTTGCAAAACTGAAACTCTGAAAATTTTACTCATTGCTTCTTCCAATGTTAAATGAGAATAATGATGGCGGTGATGACAGTGATGGTGATGGTGATGATGTTGGTGATGGTGATGGTGATGGTGATGTTGATGGTGATGGTGATGATGGTGATGTTGATGGTGATGGTGATGATGTTGGTGATGGTGATGATGTTGGTGATGGTGATGATGATGGTGATGGTGATGGTGATAGTGATGACGGTGATGGTGATGATGGTGGTGATGATGGTGATGGTGATGATGGTGGTGATGGTGATGATGTTGGTGATGGTGATGGTGATGATGATGGTGATGGTGATGGTGATGATGATGGTGACGGTGATGATGTTGGTGATGGTGATGGTGGTGGTGATGGCTGCCACACATACTAGTGAGAGTGAGTAGGGCAACCAATGCGGAGTTCAAATCCAGAAGCTGTTCAGAACAGAAGCTCTATAAATGTTTTTTAAATTTGAGTCTGATGAATTCAAGTGTCAGCGTTGGTTTGGATGCAGCTTATTAAGTAAATAAATCAAATTCTACAGATTTTTCATGAAATTGTTTTGAAGGAAGTTGTTTTAAAGGCTTACTCTACATAACAACAAAACATGGAACAAAAACAGGGGGAAAAAAGCAGACCTGATGTTTTCAAGGTTCACTCACATTGTAGCATTTATCAGTTCCCCATTCCTTTTCTTATATCATGGTAAAATACGAATAACAAAATTTACCTCGTAAATTTTTAAGTGAACATTTCAGTGGCATTAAATACATTCACACTGTTGTGCAACCATCACCACCATGACACCATCATCACTCTCTCCAGAACGTTATCATCTTCCCCAACTGCAATTCTGTCCCGATTAACCAATAACTTCCCCCCCGCCAGCCCCTGGCAACTACCTTTCTACTTTCTGTCTCTATGAAACTTCAGCCCTTTTATGGCTGAGTAATATTCCATTGCACGGATATACTACATTTTGTGTATCTGTTCATGCACTGATGGACATTTGGGTTGTTTCCACCTTTTGGCTACTGTGACTCATGCTGCTATGAACATGGGTGTACAAATGTTCGTTTGATGCCACAACATGGATGAACCTCAATAACATTATGTTACATGAAAGAAGCCAGACACAAAAGGTCACATATTGTATGAATCAATTTGTACGCAATATCCAGAATAAGTAAATCTCTAGAGACATAGTGGTTGCCAGATGCTGCGAGAGGGGAGAGTAGAGAGTGACTGCTTATGGGGTCTCTTTTGGGGGGTGACAGAAATATTTTGGAACTAGGTAGAGGTGGTAGTTGCACAATATTGTGAATGTACTAAATGCCACGGAATTGTATACTTTAAATGATTACTTTCATGTTTTGTAAATCACACCTTAAAACGGGGGGAGAGCAGTCAATGCCTCAAGATATTTTCACTGTGATGCCAACCCCCTAGATTTGCCCAGGTAGTGAAGACCTGAGACATCAAAAGCTTTGAAGAATATTTCTTCAGCTTTTACAATGAGGTATCACCTCACACCAGTCAGAATGGCCAACATTAAAAAGTCTACAAATAATAGATGCTGGAGAGGGTGTGGAGAAAAGGGAGTCCTCCTACACTGTTGGTGGGAATGTAAATTGATACAGCCACTATGGAGAACAGTATGGAGGTTCCTTAAAAAACTAAAAATACAGTTACCATGTGATCCTGCAATCCCACTCCTGGGCATATATCTGGAGAAAACTCTAATTTGAAAAGATACATGCACCCCAATGTTCACAGCAGCACTATTTACAATATTCAAGACATGGAAGCAACCTAAGTGTCCATTGACAGATGAATGGATAAAGAAGATGAGGTACATATATACAATGGAATATTACTCTGCCATAAAAAAGAATGAAATAATGCTATTTGCAGCAACATGGATGGACCTAGAGATTATCATACTAAGTGAAGTAAGTCAGACAGAGAAAGACAATATCATATGATATCACTTATATGTGGAATCCAAAAAACAATACAAATGTTATTTACAAAACAGAAATAGACTCACAGGCATAGAAAACAAACTTATGGTTACCAAAGGGGATAGCAGGGGTGGGGAGGGAGATAAATTAGGAGTTTGGGATTAACATATACACACTACTACATATAAAACAGATAAACAACAAGGACCTATTGTATAGCACAGGTAATTATATTCAATATCTTGTAATAAACTATAATGGAAAAGAATACACACACACACACACACACACACACATATCTGAATCACTTTGCTGTGTACCTGAAACTAACACAACATTGTAAATTAACTATACTTCAATTTACAAATGGTTACAAATAAATAAATACATAAATATTAAATGAATAGATGAAAAAAATACTGTCTTCCTTTAGCTTTGTCCTTAAGTGCTTGGGAGGATTTGTGCTCTGCCTGCCATATACCTGGGGCCTGATGGGGACCGAGTGCTGTCTGGTGCTTTCTCCCTTGCCACTGAGCATAGAGCCCTGGCATTCAGAGGAGAGAGTGGGAGGGCTGGAGGAATCAGGAGGGAGGGCATGGTCCTCCCGGGCTGGGGTGACCTGCACGTGGAGGCATGAGCTCTTGAGAGCTCATCTCGTGGCTCTGAGCTGCCTCTTCCATCATCCAACTAGCCGACCTAAGGGAGCGGCAGTGAGGACTCAGAAAAGACCTTCATCTCCTGAGACACGAATATTGGAGAGGCAGCCTTGAGTTTCAACCTGGGGCCAGGGTCGTGGCTCAGCCGAACGCTGGGGCCAGCTTTCCACGTAAGGATTTATCCACTGTAGGCTTAGCCCTTGAAAGCGTAGAATTGCCTCCGGCAAAGAAGATGAAAGCTGGAGGACAGAGACGGCCTTGTTTTTTCTTCCGCGTGTCTCAGAGGATGGAGAGGGCCAGGATAAGAAAGCAGTGACCCACTAAGAAGTCAGTGCGATGGCAGGTGATGGGAGGCTGCCCTGCCAGGGGTTCAGTACTTTATTTGCTGTCAAACACTTCAGGGGCATTAATGACTTCTAGATGTTAAGTACTTGCTAATTAACAGCCAGCAAGCTACCTTCTCAGCTGGGGAATTGGCACCTGTGCCGGGATGCTCTCAGTCCCAGGAGACAGGGGAGCCTTTGAGAAATCCACAGGCTGATGTGGGAACCCTGCAGGGGAACAGAGCCCTGGTGAGGACAGTGAGACGTCCTGCAGTATCAGGGTGCAGCAACGGGGCGGGGGGTGGTGCCATTTACTAGCTGTGATCTTGGGCAAGTGCCTTCTCTCTGAAACTTTCTCATCTCTGTTATGGGCCTGATATCTCCCAGGGCTGTTGTAAAAGAGCTCAGTGCAGCGCTGCCTGGCTTGTTGAAATCCTCCAGGCTGAGCAGTGCGTTTGAGGGAGCCGCGACGGAGTGGCGAATCAGGTGCTCCTGAGTGCAGGTCAGTTACTCCCGGGGACCTCCTTTGGATTAGCTGATGGCTGCACTAAGGCCAGTCTTGCCCTGGTGTCTTAGCCAGCCCTGGCTGTGTCTTTTGGTCCCACCAGTTTGAAGAGTGCTGGGCTGGAATAAATAGTTCTCTGGTCAGTAGACCAAATATCCGGGGCGCTGGGAAACCTATCCTGTGGCTCCGTGGGGATGGGGAGGGTACATGTGCAGGGAAGGAGCCATGTGAGTCTGGTGGGGCTTCTTGGAAAAGGTGAGCTCTGGGCCTGGGTCTGAATTCCCAAGGTCTATCCACATACATGGGAAAGAACTGCTCAAATAGGCCTTGGATAAGGGATCCATGAAGGCTCGGAGAGAGGCTGGCAATGGGTTCAACAATATGGGTCAAAGTTGTCCTGGAAATCACCGCAGATGAATCTGATTTGCCAGCAACAGCAACTGACTTTAAGCTTCCGGTTGCCCAGGACTCTGAAAGGTCTGAGATTTTGCCTTGTTTGAAAGCTCACAATTTAGTTTGTTATCATTTCATGGATGCTCCCAGAAGACACACGAGGCTCCTGGGTCGTAGACCAAAGACTTTATGACTCACAGCCCAGCAGGGAGCCTGAGTTTCATATATATATATATATATATATATATATATATATATATATATATATATATGTATGTATATGTATATTTAAGGGTTACAATGGTTTTTTAATAAATATTTATTTATTTATTTATTTTTATTTGGTAGCACCAGGTCTTAGTTGTGGCAGGCGGGCTCCTTAGTTGCAGCTCACTGGCTCCTTAGTTGCAGCACATAGACTCCTTAGTTGTGGCATGCGAACTCTTAGTTGCGACATGGAATGTGGGACCTAGTTCCCTGACCAGGGATCAAACCTGCACCCCCTTGCATTGGGAGCACAGAATCTTAACCACTGAACCACCAGAGAAGTCCTCTGAGTTTCATATTTGCATCGATTCCCCTTAACCCCCAAGTTCCATGGTATGATGTAGAGCAGCCCAGGTAGATGCTGCATGTAGAGTGCATTTGTGTCACTCTTGAAGAATCTGAGTTTGGGAAACTCCAGTGTTTTATAACCTGCTCGACATTTGCCCCAGAGGGAAACATTTTCATTATTATTCTGGACAGCAATCAAATCGGCCCTCTGCCTGGGAAACAGACACTATATCTTCCGAGGCTGTTTGCTATTCAGACATGCTAGCAAAGACAGTCCAAGACGAAAGCTGTCAAGTGTCTATTTGGAAGACCTGCAGAAACATGGGAGAATGATGGAGAACGCTCTCCCGAAATGGCTTTGGTCACAGTAATAGGAATGTAGAACACCTTCAAAATCCACTAGTGCCAGGCACCGTTCTTAGTGCTTTACACACATTCACTCATTTAATCCTTAGTGGATTCTATTTTTGTCCCCATTTTACAGATGAAAAAAAGGAAGGTCAGAGAAATGGACCCACAAATGACAGATCTGGGAGCCCCAGGGTCTGGTCTCTATACTGTAGCATATTCTGCAGGGATCAGCCAGCCACTTAAGTGGCAGCCTGGACTTACTGAATGGCTTTTATAGAACATGACATCTAACACAGCATCGGCTTCTATTAAGAAAGTCCTATTACAGCAGAAGAAATGGAGCAATGTACTGATGCACATGAGTCTCACTGGTTTTGTGCTGTACCCCAATTTCAACAAGTAGCTGCCTTTAAAAACATTCCAATGGTCTATGGAAAAATCAGCTGGTCTAGGCAGCCCACTGAGGCCAGAGAGAAATGCCACAGATGCAGCTGGAGCCCAGCATCCCATTCCGAGGTGGCCAGCTTGGGCTGAGTGTGATCGAGTTGAACGAGACATTCTGCATTAATGTTTTATGCAGTTTCTAGTCACCTTCTAGAAATTAAGACGATAAGCCCTTTCTGAATCAGAATAACAGGTGAAGGTCAGCTTCATTCCCTGATCATTTTAAATATCAGAAAATTCCTTAAGAAATGTAGTCTCAGTCACTATGGAAAACAGTATGATAGTTTCTCAAAAAGGTAAAAAATAGAATTACCAAATGATCTAGCAGTCCCACTTTCGTGTACATACCCCATCAAAGTTGGAAGCAGGGTCTTGAAGAGATATTGGTACATCTACGTTCATAGCAGCATTATTCACAGTAGCCAAAAAGGTAAAAGCAACCCAAGTGTCCATCAATAGATGAATGGATAAATCAAACATGGTAGATGCATGTGACGGAATGTTACTCAGTCAGGAAAAGGAAGGGCATTCTGACACATGTTACAACATGGATGAACCTTGAAGACATTTTGCTAAGTGAAATAAGCCAGGTACAAAATGACCAATTTTGTATATAAGGTACCACTTATATAGGTACCTAGAGTAAGTCAAATCCATAGAGACAAAAAAGTACACTAGTGGTTGCCAGGGAATGGGGAAAGGGAAAAGGGGAGTTGGTGTTTAATGGGTACAGAGTTTCAGTTTTGCAAAATGAAAAGAGTTCTGGAGATGACTGGTGGTGATGGTTGCATAAAAATGTGAATGAACTTAACGTCACAAAACTATACGCTTAGAAATGATTAAGGTGGTAGATTTTATGTTATGTGTATTTCACCACCATTTGAAATAAATAAATAAATAAGAAATGCTGTTTTGTAATTTTCTAAGTTCTCCAGTACTACGGAGAGACAGTTTTTAAAGGGTAGAAGGACATATCTTAAGAAACAGGTGTTCTAGACATTTTTAATTGGCACAGGTTTTTAAACAGATGATGCTTGGTCGGTTTTAAACACCTTATGAAATCTGAGAATAGGGTGTGAGCTTGGACCCCGTGCAGGGAGGCCGACCTTTGTAGTGAGCGCTTGGCCATCTTCTGCTGGCTTCCTGCCCCACAGTCACACATACTGAACTGGGACCTGTTAAAGTATTTAAACAAGAGGCCATTAGACTTGGGCAGGCCATTAGACTGTGGCTCTGATGGCTCGGTAGCCGACCAAACAAACCTAAACCTCAGCCAGGGTCAGTGCACTCAAATCCGAGACACCGAAACTTGAGAGCAAGCGATCACACACAGCCAGAGAGGCTTTCCCCAGTGAAGCAACCACTTAACCTCTTACCCATCAAATACTTGCTTTGCTTCTGCTTCTCCCTGTGAAAGCCTCCCCTAACTCTTGTTGGTGGAGGGCTCCTAACCACCTCTGGTTTGGCGCTGCCAGATTCGCATCGATCGATGTATGCACAAAATAAACTCTTGAAAATACTTCATGTGCCTCCCTTTACCTTTCAACAGACCTTGAATGAACTCTGCCCTTCAGCCTGCCCACAACACTGGAGTCCTTGGACCACCTTTCCATCTAAAGGGCAGCCCAGGCCAAGCCCCTCTGCTCTGCAGGGCACCGTGAGGGTGGATGCAGGCCATTTGCCCTCTGACCTGTTGCGTCCATAAGGCCCCTGCTGGGACTGTCTGGGAGCCTCCGTGAGCAGCACCAGCTTTTCACCCCAAGGGTTTTTCCCTTTATGGGGTGTTTCTCTCATTCCCAGGGTAACCCCCGCCCCCAGTGGGCTATGGTGGAAGCTGGATTTGGAGACCCAGTTCACCTATTAGCTCCCTGAGTGACCATACCAAGTCTTTTATCCACTGTGGGCCGTCTTTCTGTCTGGAGAATGGGGTGAGCCTCTGTGAACTAGACAGTGGCAATGGGGATGGAAGGGAGGATACAGAGAGGGAAAGAGTGGAAATAGAAGTAAGGTATGATGGATATGAATCTTATTTCACGAACCCAGGAGTAAAGGAAATATTACGTCTTAGTTCTATTCTGAATCAACTTAAGTCTGACAGAGTCTGCATCCCAGCAAGATGGTGGGAGAGCCAGCCTCATTAATTGGTAGGCAACTCATCCTCCCCGTTTCTTGGGCTCCGTGAGAATTTCAGGGGTCTAAGGGGGCACCTGCAAATAGGGCCAGGTGATTAATTTCCAGGTGGTTATGGAATGGTCGCAGGTATCCCCCTTTCTCAGTGAGGTGCCTTGTAGTGGAGCAGCCTTCCAATTCCTTGCAATGCTGGGGCATGAAAATTTTTGCCACAGCTGGGAAGTTTTAGAGTCCAGACTTGCAGAGAGGCCACGCACCCACCCCTCATCCTGGGGATCTTGCCACTTTGCCAAGTCACGGTTCCAGCTACTCCAAAATCCGCACCATTGTTCCTATTTCCAGTCTGGTGGAAATCAGTTTCTAACCTCCTGTCACCCTCCAAAGCCATTTCTTTCTTTCCCCCTCAGGGACATCAAGCATAATCTCATCAAAGAGTTTAGGTTTTTACAAAAGTCTGGAAAATCCTTTGACTTCAGGCAGTGTCTGCAGTCTGCCTTGCAAAAAAATCCCTGAAGCAAGGAATTGCAAAGAACTGGGTTATGGGCCTGAAAGTGGAAGAAGAAGAAATACAGACAGAATGACACAAACTAATATCTCAAATGAGTGTTTTCCAATCTGCGTTGAGCTCTTAGCAGATCATGATTGTCATTAAATGAAAAAAGAATAGTATAGGAAACATTAGAATACCTCCCACATAGCAACGGTATGGGCTTCTTTTCATACATTTAGATGTAAGTGTTCTGGACTATGATATAAAATGTATTTCTTCCTATGGGTCACGGTGGGAAGAAGGTTAAACTCTCCCGCCAGACATGAATGGAGTCCAGGCATCTGTACCCAAAACAAAACAAAACAAAAACACAAAACAAATCACAGGTGACGCTAATGTGCCGCTAAGTCTGAGAACCGCTGGTTTCGAGACTGATCAGATGAGAAGGGGAGAAATAAAAATGTTGATATTCGTAGCCTGCCTAAAGCCATTAACTAAAAAAGAGAGAAGAATATATGGAAGGTGGGGGAAGGGGAGGTGGTGGAGGCAGATAATGAGTTCGAAGGAGGGAATATATCTGAGCACAATGTAAATGAGTAAAAAGCTTCCTTCTCCCTGTGAACACAGATGATGGCTGGGCTGTACTCACGGAGGAGCCATCAGAAGCTTTGACATCTGAGAGGACAGGACTCGCTCTGTTTATCTGCAATCGGAACTGCTGAATTTGGGATTTGAGTTTCCCTACTTGGCTTTGACGACCTAAATTTCAGACATTAGAAGCAGCCACGCCGCTGTCATTCGTTCCCACCACTCACCTGGAAGCTTATTTTTGCTCCCGTATGGATTTCCCCGGCTCTGGCCGGGACCTCAGTCAGCTCATTGTGAAGATGCGTGCTCGGCGGCATCCAGCTTTGGGTGTTCTTTGCAGGTGTTCTGCCCGATGGCTCCCTGGAGGGGCTGTATCTGGTTCAGATAAGATAAGCTTCCTGATTCAGTACAGGAAGGAAAGCAACAGTGTGATGATTGGGAAGGAGCCTGGGATGGGGGTGGAGGTGATTCACCTGGAAAATAAATGATTATTTCTTAAGATGAGTTTGAACTTGCTAATTTGTCCAGAACTGGTGGGGTGGAGATACCAGGAATAGATGGACCATTCGATCTTTGCAGGAGTTCTGTTCTTAGGGAGTCCAGAGAAGTTCGCCTTCTGAAAACAGACCGACTGTGCTAATAGTGATTGCGGTCTCCATTAGGGAAACCTAGACTAAACTCATTCAACAAAAAGCAAAGATGTGTTGTCATATGACTGCAGCGTCTGGAGTAAGCGTTGGGCACCACTGATCATGTTAGGGGTCCCCGCTCGGGGCGTCTGAGACAGTCTCCACGATGGACCTCTAGCAAGCTGCACAGAGGCTGTAGCTATTGGAAGCACAGGCTGAGGAGTCCCAGTTTGAAATCCTGCCTTTGCCACTCATGAGCTGGGGTAACATGGGGTAAATTCTTTCACTGCACTGATGCTGTTTTGTCGTCTGTAAAATATGGATGTGGTGTTGAGAGGATAAATGAAATAATGGCATGGAAAGCCCCTGCACACAGCTGGAGTGCATTAAATGTTAGTAATTGTAAAGGACAATGGCTGTTTCCGCTTGCATCCACATCTCCCTCTCCGGTCTCCCAGCAACAGCTCCAACTGTGTTTATGGATGGCATTCCCCTCAGTCTCAGCTATGTGTCAGGCTGGAGCATACAACCCAGGCTCAAAACAGTTGGTATACTGCATTCTCTAGATGTCAATGATTGAGTCATGGCTGTCTCCTGGTGGAGCTAGTGTAATCAGAAAGACCGTCATGATTTTCATGGCTGTGAATGTCAGGACAAAGATCTCTTCCTCTTTTCCTTGCCCATTGAATTTGAACCTGGAAGTATATGGCCCCAGAAGCTCCTGGTGGTCAATTTTCAGCCATGAGGGAAGAGATTAAATAAGAAAGGAGTCAACACAGAGAGAGCAAAACCAAGACACTGAGAGAGCTTGCTGGTGATATCATTTGAACCCTGGATCAGCCTATGCCTGATGCTTGATTCAGATTCTTCTGTTCTATGGAAAGCACTTTTCTTTTTTGTCTTAATGAGTCTATTCTGGGTTTTCTGTCACTTGCAAGTGAAAGTTATAGACTTGAGATGGGTTTTCTGGAAGCCATAAAAAAAGATTCTTCAAAAAGCCTGAGCCTCTTTTCCTAATTCCTGTCTGGTTGCTAAAGAATTGGGTCCCAATTGTTGCATTCAACTAATTCCTTCCTTCTGTGCATGGGTCTTCTCATACCTTATGTGGGTTTGCTGAAAGTCAAAGAAACTGGTCCAGCCCCCTGTCACTTCAAGAAGAGATTAATTACTTTTGACTAAAAGAGCCTCTGTTACAACAGGAAAATTATACTTATAAGCCATAGGCAGAGTCCCAGCTGCTCATTTTCTATCTCAGGTCACTCCCTCACGACAACTCCTGAACAAACAAAGCTCCTTTTGTTACCTTTGCTGCTCAGGGATCCTGGATACCTTGAAGCGTAGCCAGGAAAGAGACTTCGAGGCTGGGAGGTAAAGGGGCTTCCATCCTCGGTGCTGATCCTGACCTGGTCTCTTTGTGGCTTGGCCTGATATTTTCTGAGTGCAGGCGGCTGACATCCCCAATGGCCCCTTGCTCTTCAGCCATTGTTCATTCCAAAGAGGCGATTCCATTGCTCTTCCAAAGTGCAGAGGGACAGTGCCCCCCAGCTGCCTGCTGGACTTCGAGTGGACAAGGAAGATTGGAGTTGGCCACCGCCGGGATGCATCTCTGTGTCACCAAAGGAATAGAAGTGAGGGCTGAGAGTCAAGGGCTGTCCAAGGGGCTCTGGGGGACCAGCAGCCTCCTCCTTCTCTGAGAGGCTGCCCCTTAAGCTGTGGACTGAGAAGCAGAGAGTTTGCCGAGACCTTTCTGGTTAAGGCAAAAGGAAGGGTGGAAATGCTCTGTTGGCCGTTCAGAAGGTGAGGGCCAGGCTGGGGGTGCGTGAGCAGGTACGGGGGTGCTCACGGTGCACATTGGGAGAGGCTTTCGGGGTTGCTACTCGCCTCATTAGAAATCACTGTTCAGAGCCCCACTCCCTGTACCAGAGCTTGTGGGTTCGCGTCCTTATTTTGGGGGTGCTAAAAACAAAGGTAAAATGTCACTAAGGCACATGGAAATATATATATATGTATGTATATTTGGTGTATATATATCCATACTTGGTATATATATCTCTATATATTTGGTCTATGTATATATATTTGGTCTGTCTATCTCTCTCTCTCTCTCTGGTATACATATGCACCAAAAAAGGACCGAGTTACAGCAGAAATGTGATGGCTATAATCAGAGCATTCTCGATGGCTCCTTGGCTGTATTGACCTTCTTAACACTTTCTCCTTACTGTTATTCAACTTGCCGTGAGTCCCCATTTGTCCGTATTCCAATAGCACAGCCAGGTGTCTGCCAGTTAGGGTTATAGCCTCCCAAATGGATGATTCATTCTGGAATCTGTATAATGGGGAATATTGTTCACCATTAACCATTGTATTTTTGTCCTCAGTAATTCTTTTTTTTTTTTTTTTAATTTACTTATTTATTTATTTATATATTTTTGGCTGTGTTGGGTCTTCGTTTCTGTGCGAGGACTTTCTCTAGTTGTGGCAAGCGGGGGCCACTCTTCGTCGCGGTGCGCCGGCCTCTCACTATCGCGGCCTCTCTTGTTGCGGAGCACAGGCTCCAGACGCGCAGGCTCAGTAGTTGTGGCTCACGGGCCCAGTTGCTCCGCGGCATGTGGGATCCTCCCAGACCAGGGCTCGAACCCGTGTCCCCTGCATTGGCAGGCAGACTCCCAACCACTGCGCCACCAGGGAAGCCCTGTCCTCAGTAATTCTTAATTTGGGTTTCCCCAGAGCTCACCTATGAGATGAACCAGGCCTGGTGGCTTAGCTTATAGTTTCTTGGGTATAGAGAGTATATTAATTTGCCAGGGTGGCCATAACAAAGAACCATGATGGAGTGGCTTAAATAACAGAAATATTTTTTTTTCACAATTGTAGAGGCTGAAAGTCTGAGATCAAGGTGTGGGCAAGGTTGGTTTCTTCTGAGGTTAGCAGTTGGCCTCTTCCTCCTTGTGTCTTCACATGGCCCTCCTTCTGTGTGTGTTCTAATCTCCTCTTCTTCCAAGGACACCAGTCAGATTGGATTAGGGCACACCCTAGTGACCTCATTTTAACTTAATTACCTCTTCAAAGGCCCTGTCTCCAAATACAGTCACATTCTAAGGTACCGGGGATTAGGTCTTCAACACATGAATTTCAGCCCATAACAGAGGGGATTCCTCTCCTGTGCTAAGGCTGAAAGACCCGAAAAGAAGATTTGTTATAGGGAAGCCCTTGTGAGGAAAGGAAGCTGGAGCTCCCTCTGTCTGGGAGATGGGCCACCATGGAACAGGACCGGGGGGGCACAGCCTTGGCTGAGGGTGAGGCCTGATAGGTGAGCCCCTGGGCGGCACCCCTGGTCTCCGTGGCTTGTGCGTGCTGTGCAGGGATCCAGAATTTCTGGAGATACAGAGCACATGCCAGTGATGTAAGGAGGACGCAGGCCCAGAGGTTCCTATGGCTGGGACCTGGATTTCAGGGAGGGGGCAAGACTCCCCCAAAGACCAGGTGGTGTGGCTGGCCACTGAGACAGAGACCAGGACCACCCGAAGGATCCTATTAGGCTCGAAGCCCCCTTCTCCTCTTACCTGAGGGCATAAAAGCCTCTCTTTCACAGAGGAACAGAGGCAGAAGGAAGAAATCTGAGAGAGGAAGATGGTATCAGAAAGGGACTGGTTATTCAGCAGAGACCATCAAGCTGTCAGAGACCAAGACACTATTGACTGGAAAGTTTACTGTTCGTCCATTTCCCCTGTGCCTGCCCTTCCATCAGCCAGAAGGATGCAGGATGGCCAGGGAGATTAGATCAGTCTTAAAGAAACAAAAAAGCTGTGTCTTCTTGACACATGTGAGCAAAGTTGGGTCAACCTGTGGCCCTAATACATTTGTCAAAAATTGTATGAATTATTTTAAATTTATTTTAATCATGCAATACATTCATTTATTGGTAAAAATTCTAACAATACAGTTAAGTGAAGGTCTGTCTGTTCTATCCAGTGCCACTGTCCTCTCTAGCAGTAGCTACCGTTATCTGTTTGGTATATCATTTTCTATGTGTTCACATATATAAATATACATTTTGCAAACTAATTTATAGATAAGGTTTTTGCCCCAAAGCTTTTAACCGCTCCCCATTTCTACAAGATGATTTCCGCTCTAGCTTTGAGACCCTTCACAGCCCAGCTCCTGTCTGCCTCTCCTTCTCATCTCCCCATCACTCTCCAGGCAAACTGGGCTATTTGCTATTCTGAGAACGTGTCTTGTTCTTTTAACTCTCTTCCCCTTTGCACGTGCTGTTCATTCTTCCCGGAACGAGCTTATCCCCTTTGAGATGTCAAACTTCTTCAAAGTCTAGTTGAAACACCACCTTCTCCTGAAGCTCTTCCATGCCACCCACTTCTTTCACTGTGAGTTATCTGGTAAAAACTATGCAGATGAAGGTATCTGCCTGAACCATAGCGGCAACCTGCTGGCTTAACTGGGTTAACGCTAATTAAAATCACAGGACAGCTAAATTTAATTTTTGACACTTGATAAATGCCAAACATCAATGGATTTTTCATTAACATACTGAATAGCAATGTCTTTATGTCACTGTCATGAAGACACTTTCCTCATTTCTTTGAGGTGGTTAATCTTCTGTGCAGACATCAGAAGGGATTGAATTTCCTGTCTCTTTTGGCTCTTATCATGTCAGTGGTGTAAAATGATTTGAAAAGAAGTCATTGCCCCGGGCAGTGATGTCCGTTTCACCTTGTTCAGGAGATGCATAAATGAGATGGTGCAGATGTCATGGGCAGGGTGGGTCACTACCCCAACCCCCTATTCTTTCCTAAACAGATCTAAAGGAAAGTGTTTGCTTGGGATGTTGGACCCCATTCCATGATTGGATTTGGGACCCTCCTGAGTTTCCTCAGAGATAGATGTTGAATTTGTCAGGTCGTATTTTTGCAGCAATAAAGGGCCATCTTGTTGAATTCAACTCAGCCCCTACAGACCCTATATTTATGACATCCCAGGCTGAGAATAACATGTGAACAGAAGCCCACAAAGTAATAAGAAACAGAGCCCTGAATGTGCAAAACCCACTCCTGATGCTGATTCTGGTCATCTACCATTGCCACGTTCCTTCCCAGATCTGTGCTCAGCCAGCTGATGCATATCACATCAGATGCTTCCTCTAAAGAGGCAGGGGAAGTAAGTTGGAATATGGGGTGCCCTCAGAGTGCACACACTGAGAGAAAAGCAATCAGAGCTTTGGCAGCCCGTTCAGAACAAGCCAAGCGGGTTCAGCACAAACCTGAGGGTGGCTTGGGGTTATGTTAACAGATGGTGGAGAAAAGGCAGAACGCTTCACCTCCCATTTGGCGCCTGTCACCTGGCTCAGAAGACTAATCTTCCCTAGTAAAAGAGTAGCGCAATCACTTTGTTCAGAGGAAATTGCAGACTGGGATGTGAGAGGAGTTTGGACGAGAGCCTAGTCTCTGGGTGTTGTGCTGAAGGATGGGGTAATTTAAAGTCTTCCAGGCAGCAAGGGGTTAATCCATTTTTGGTCCAAGGGGAGAGGGTGAGAGTGCTTGGTGCCTGTGGTTGTTGGCATGTTCATGCGTCCATTCCATACGCTTCTTTTTGGTCTGTAAGATCCAAGGGTGGTGCAGTGGGGAGAACACTGATCTTGGAACAAGATGACCTGAATTTAAATCTGTGGGCAAGTCACAAACCCTCTCTGTTATGGTCAAAGACCTTTGGGTTGCAAGGACCTGAGATTCACTTAGGCTAAGTCAGGAAGATGGGTGAGGCAGTCAGGACAACAGAAGTCACACTAGGTATTTCAAATGGAGGGGATTTAACATAAGAAATTGATTGATTGGTTATGGGAAGAATGAAAGAGCAAAAGGACGGATATGGAGGTGGCCCAGAGATTAGTTCCTGCAGGAAGCAGTGACCTCCCCTTGGGCTAGAGAAATAAAAGGGAGGAGGGGGTGTTGACAGAAGCTAGGAGAAGGGTTGCAGAGGGGCTGGGTCTCAGGACTGCTGAGGTGGCAGATTCACATGTGCTTCCAGACCCATTGCTTGTCATCAAATGGGCTTGTCCCTTTGGTTACATTTCTGACCACGGATACTTTCGTATGGAATGAAAAATAATAGAGTCATTAGATGAAGGGTTATGGCGTTAGGGTAGTGCCAGCGGGTGGGGAGCTTTTGTGGCAGAACCTGGAGAGGATTGCTGAATTTGGATCACTCGTGAGTTTGCTATAAACTCAAGAAGGACAAAAGTAAAGCAGGATGGGAGTTAGATGACCATGGCAGAAATCTGGGGGTTGAAGTGTTCTATTGCTGCATGATAAATGACACACATTTAGCAACATAAAACAACATACATTTATTCTCTCACAGTTCCTGTGGGTCAGGAGCTGGGCATGGCTTCCCTGGGTCCTCTGCTCAGGGTCTCACAGATTTGCTCAAGGTGTCATTTGGGGCTGGGATCTCATCTGAGGCCCAGGTCATCTTTCAAATTCATGTAGTTGTTGGCAGTATTTCTTTCCTTACCTCTATGGAACTTGTGACACTCCTTCAAGGCCAGAAGAAGAGAGTCTCTGACTTTTGGACCCTCTTTTCCAGGGCTCATCTGGTTAACTCTGGACCACCCTGATATTATCCCTCTGTGACTGCCTCCACCGAAAAAGTCCAGCAGAAGTGATGCTGGGTGGTTTTAGAAGCTAGCTCATGGACATGCCACACATTCCCTCCTCGTTTTCCTGGGATACTCACTCTTGGAACTTTACCCATGTTGCCACAAGGAAGCCCAAACATCTCACACAAAGGCCCACAGGGACAGCACCTGGGGTCTCTGGCCCATAGGCTCCCGGAACTAACTCCCAGTCTTCAGCCGGCAACCACCTGCCAGCCAGGTGAGTGAGCTATTTTAAAAAATCGATTCTCTGTCCCTCATCCACACAGAACCAGGAGGCCATCCCCACTGAGCCCTGCCCTAATTTCAGATTCCTGAGCTAAACTATTATTGTTTGAAGCCTTTACGTTTTGAGGTAGTTTGAAAACCAGTAGTAGATAATTGATAACATGCCCAAGACCACAAAGCTAGTCATTTCCAGCGCTGGGACTCAGACCCATGTCTTTCTGGCCCCAAATCTGTGCTCTCACCACTCTGCTCAGTTAGAAAATGCTCATCTGTATCTGGATCATAAGAAATGATCAGTAAAATCTTTCCTTCCCTCTCTCCTTTCTCCCCTAGAGGCTCATAGGAGGACACGGTCCTGTGATCCAGTCAGTGTGGCAGGCAGACTACATTCCAGCTTCGGTGCTCCCTCCTGTAAAACCCACGTCATCTTAGGTGAGACTGCATCTTCCTGAGTGTGGCGAGCAGATCATCCCAAGTCAAACAATGCTGCTTTTTTTTTTTTTTTTATATAGAGGATGAATCCTAGAAATCCAACATTTGATTCATAGGTATTCTTTTTTTTTTTTAATTTATTTATTTCGTTTTATTTATTTTTGGCTGCGTTGGGTCTTCGTTGCTGCGCGCGGCCTTTCTCTAGTTGCAGCGAGCAGGGGCTCCTCTTCCTTGCGGTGCGCGGGCTTCTCACTGCGGTGGCTTCTCTTGTTGCAGAGCACGGGCTCTCGGCTCACGGGCTTCAGTAGTTGTGGCTCGCGGGCTCTAGAGCGCAGGCTCAGTAGTTGTGGCGCACGGGCTTAGTTGCTCCGCGGCATGTGGGATCTTCCTGGACCAGGGATCAAACCCGTGGCAGGCGGCTTCTTAACCACTGCGCCACCAGGGAAGTCCCCAGTGCTGCTTCTATATCCCAACATTACTGAGCTGGGAAAGTATGTGCCAACATGCATTTGGTGCCCAGCTGCCCTCTGAAGGGCCACCAGGTATCCGCAGCAGCGGTCAGAGGAAAGCGGAATTGCAGGCACTGTTGGTGGGTTTGGGGCAGTGTGGATGTTCCAAGGGGCCTGTCATTGCTTTTGCATCTGCGTAGGAATCTCCAGCAAAGGATTTTCTTCCACTTTTTGCTGCAGGGCCTACTGAGTTAGGATGATATTTTGCAACAGCAGAAGGACGGTTGGGGATGCAGGCTGAACTGATGCTTGAGAGCAGGTGTGATCTACGGGGGCTGTTCAGAGCAACCCTGCCTGAGCCCCTACCCTCTGCACCTTTCTCTGGTGCCTGGACTTCCGCTTTCAAGGGCTTGGCTGGGACAATGGGCAGAGTTGATGCATCAGATGGACGTGTGTGCAGACACGTTTCCCCTGACCCTCATCTGCATCAGCTACAAGCCAGCCCTTAGCAGATTGCTTCCCTAAACTTCTGCAGATGCCTTTAGCCAGGACAACCTGGATGTAAGGCACCAGTGTATTCATTTCGTCGTTCACTTACCTGTCCGCACATCCACCCATTATTTATTTATCCATTTACTAAGGACAATATAGCAAAGTGGTTTATGTCATGGGCTCTGGTTTATATTGTCTGGGTTCTGATCCTGTCTTCACAGCTTACTAGCTGTCTATGCCTCGGGTCTTCACCGAAAAATTGGGAAAACACAGGACCGATACTCGCCTTACAGTGTTGTTATGAGAATCTAGTGGATAAATATGCAAAGCACTTGCCCTGGCACCTTGTAATTACCCTGTAGCTGTCATAGTTTTGTTATTGTTTGTCGGTGGTGGTTGTTAGTGTGTGTTGGGGGAAGCTTAGCAGATGGTCTTTGTCAGTTTTAAGCAAAGGTGCTAAGAAAACACAAAGTTTACTTTTCTATTTCCAGAGGGCTCAAGTTCCCAAGGGAAACAAGATGCTTCCTTCACTGCTGTTTCAATATTGGTTTACGACGTATTACGTACAATCTGTGTGCTCGTAAACATGACATTATTTACTTAATCTCCCCAAATTCATTTGCGGTATGCTCTGAATAGTGCTACTCCACAGAGGAAGAACCTCGGGCTCAGAGAGGGCAATATCTTTGCCAAGTTTGCACAGCTGAAGTTGGGGGGTGGGTCACACTTGGGGCTACCCATGTCTATGCCATCTCAAGTGACCCCAGGACCACCCGGGAGGCCACAAAGCCGGCTCAAGTCTGAGGACATCTCACAAGGGCCTGACCAGGACTCCGCCAGCTTTGAAAACGGCTTCAAAGCCCAGGCTAAGACACACACTCTCCGGGATGCCTTTCAAACAAGGGCCTTCTTCCCATGAATCCAAACAGCAGGGCTGAGGACAACCACAGGCTTGATTAGCTTCGAAGAACACACTTGAAGCCATTTCCTCTCCTTGTTTGAACCATCTAAAGGAACTTTCAGGTTTGAATAGCAACTGCAATTCTCTGCCTTAGTCTGTAAGAAAGAACAGCATTCATTCAGATGTCGGATGATTTCACCCGCATTTTTCAATTTCAAATGAGTTTCCCAGAGCTGGTGGTCAGAGTGCATTTGATGTCCAGGAGCTGTAAGGGCTGCTTCAGACTCACTGAGACAGGAAGAGCCTTGGTTTCTGAGGGCCCAAGGACAGTTTCCTGCTTCCTGATAAGAGAGGATGATGGGCAGCTTTGGGCCAGGGTGGGCGGGGCCTCTGGGCACATGGACTAACCAGTTTCTGAAACTTCCGTCCTTCATGGGTGACCTTGTCAAGGTGAGAGTCTCTTAACCAGGTCCTAGGCTTGGCAGAAACCTCACCAAGGGTGAGTGTGGGAATCTGTCCTCGTGAAAAAAGCAGAAGCAGGTCTCACTGTGGTTTATTCTGCCACAGTGAGCTGTCCCTGGTGGAGTCAGAGACAGAGAAAGGTCACCGATTATGTCTGACTTCTCCGAGCAGAGCCAAGTTTAAAGATCTAGAGCGGGGGTTAGCAAACATTTTCTGTAAAGGGCCAGAGAACAAATATTTCCAGTTTTGCAGGTCAGAAGGCATCTACTGCAACTGCTGAGCTTTGCCTTTGCAGCAGGAAAGCAGACTCGGGTAATATGTCACTGAACGAGCATAGCTGTATTCCAATAAGACTTTAGCAGACCCTTTACAGGTGCCCAAATTTTAGTTTCATGTAATTTTCACTTGTCATGAAATAGCATTCTTCTTTTGATTTTATTTGGCCAACCATTTAAAAGTGTGAAAACTATTTTCATGGGTCACATGAAAGCAAGTGGCAGGCTAGATTTCACCCACAGGTGGTAGCTTGCCGACCCCTGAGCCAGATGATGAAGGAGGCTTCCCGTGCCCTGGGCTGGAAGGTGCCAACAGACTGTGGCCAGAGCAGCTTTCATGGGGTGGAGCAGGAGGGAAGCTCAGAGTGGCAGTGGAGGGCAGCCTGTAGCCCGGAGACAGGGAGAGATAGAGGTAGACAGAGAGAGAGAGAGAGAGGTTGACTTCCGGCATGGAAATGTTTTCTGAAATGAGACATATTTCTGCTCAAAAAACATTTTCTGGTGTCCCTGTGTGGTAGGAAACCTCCAGATGCTTAGAATGGGGCATTTTTTTAAAAAGGGGGCACAGTTCCTTTTTTTATTAAAAGATAACCCAAATGTCAGGTGTCTAAATACCCCTATCTATCTCCCATCTTTTAAGACGTGAAGGACCAACTCCCAGAAGTCCTGCATGTATGGTGGAAATCCCGGTGCCCCTCTCTGAATCTCCAGGGACCCCTGAAGGGATGGTGTCTCCTCCTTTCCTTTATTCCTTGACTCTCTTTGTTGCTACCCTCCTCCCATCCATCATCAGTTCGCCTGTAGGACACAGCTCCCTTCCCTGCGTTTCTCCCCAATGCTCATCACCAGAAGAGTTCCAATATCTTTTGGCCATCCTTACCACTGGGACTTTTTCGTGGTCACTGACCTTCCACACCCCCTCCCTCATCCCAGCCCCTCACCCCCCAGCTTATTATGGTCTGCAGGGTAATGGACAGGAGCACAGCACCCCATAATAAATGTAGTAAGTACGGGCTGAGGGCATGGGAGAGAACCATGGATTCCACTAAGTGGAGAGAAGGTCAGGAAGGCTTCCCAGGGGAGGGCACATGAGAGGACCATGGACATTTGAGAAGGAATGTTTAGCAGAGAAGGAAGGGGAAGGGCATTTGGGCAGAGGGGAGAACTTGAGTAAAGGCTGATAAGATCCCAAGGAAGGAGTCTCTCCTCGTGGATGGATTTCATGGGTCTATTGATTGAACCCTTCTGTTCTTCCCCAAAAGAAAAGCTATAATTAGGTTTCTAACCTTTGTTTCCTTAGGCCACTGAAATATTTTGAATCAATGTTCTTTAAACCATTAATTTCCCTGAAGTGCCAGAAACAATGAAACATTAAAATATAGTATTTAACTGGATTTGGAAATTAATGGTAGATGTTTGCTGAATAAAATCCTAGCGTTGAACAGCCATAAATATTCCTGTAGTTGATACTTGCAAAGCAACCCTTAGGTATTCTCCCAAAAGGAATGTCAAAGAACAATTTTCCCATGGTGGACACTTGTGGTAACTGCAGGCATTCGTTTTCTACTTTCTAGAGGTCCTGATTTCTGCTTGCGGTGGAGGGGGGGTCCATGTGATTCTGGTGGAACTGACTGCCCCCGCCCCAACTCTGGTTCAGGCACTTGATAGTTTAAGATGATCAATGCGTTTCGCACCTCTGGTCACAGTTCAGAGGTGGCCGCCTGGGCGGAGCTACTCAGGCAGAGCAAATCTCAGTACTCCTGCCGGGGAGGTTGGGACAATGGCACCCTCCCTTCTGAATGGGGCCCTGTGGCTAGAGGCCCACCTGCCTGGATCGCTGCAGCACCAAGGGAAACCAGACTGAAGATGGAACTGAGCCAAGGAAACAGTAGAGAAAACAGCACCAGGGCCCTGAGGCCACCATGGACCACTGGATCAAACTGGGCCTGAAGTCTCTGGGCTTTCTGTTTCGATGAAGCAATAGATTCCCTTTATTGTTTAAGCCAATTTGGATTTTCTTTTCCATTCTGAACTGAGACAATTCTCAAGACTGAACTGGATTTATGTCCCCCGCCTCTGTAGAGACTTGTGAGTACTTGAACTCAGAGTTTGGGAACTCAGTTGATGGTGCCTATATTATCCGGATCTTGGGTTACGTCAGTAATAATCTGGATCCATTAAAGTATATTTAGTATTTGCATGAAAAGAGATATTGGCAGTGCAGCAGAGAATCAAAAGCGTAGGGGAAGCTTTCGGTTCTGCAGTGATGAGAATTCAGAAGAAAAGCAGCTGTGATGTTTTTATTGGGATTTGGAATTAGAGCCAAACACACAACTTTCCCGCTGGGCTGTGCCAGGCAGGGTCTGACAGGGAGCGCGTGGGGCCGGCTTTGTAAACCTCAGCGGGGTTAATGAGGGACACGGGTTTCAGGAAACAAACTCTTTACGGGCCCGAAGAAGGCGGCAATTTTTTCTCTTCTTCTAATTCTAAAAGTAGTGTGTGATGATTGTGGAAATTTTAGAAAATGTAGAAAAGTATAACAAAAAAAAAGTAGCAAATATCCACAACCCCCAACTCAGGTATTCTTTTTTTTTTAATGTAATTTTATATCATGGGCATTTTGCCCCCTCAAAGAGTGTCCTTGTAATTACTTTCAGTTGCTGTATTGTATTTCACCATAGGGATTTTTCTATACACAACCATTTTCCTTTTGTGGAACATTTAAGCAACTTCTTGTTTGTTGTTTTCTATTCAAAATTATGTTGTGATGAACTTCTTTGAGCAAAATCCTTGTCCGCATCTCTAATGATACCCTTAGGCTAGATTCCCAGAAGGACAATTACCAGGTCAAAAGTTTTCAATATTTTGGAGGTTATTAATACATTTTGCCAAATTGCTCCCATTAGCCAAGTGCGAGTGCTTTATAATGGTAAACATTCTTAATCCTCTGGACTTGCCAACAGCTCTTGTTTCCTTGGTTGTGGCCCCCAGTAATCTCTGGGACCTTGTTCGTGGCTCTGCCTATTTCTGTTTGCCCAAGATGCCTACCTAACCCAACCCAGGTATGACCCAGGATCCCTCCACCCCAGCCTACCCTCTGAGCTTGCCCTGCTTCCTTGAAATGCAACAGGACGCATCCCAGACCCATCATGAGTCTAAGGGACCCAGCCTCAAGATGCTTGGAGCTGTAGCCCCAGCCAGCATGGATGGCCCATGCCACCAGTGGGCACCAGCAGGAGGAAAACAGGCGACATGAGGCATCTCTTGGTCCTTATACCTGTAGGCTCTGTTGCCTGGGTCACAGCCTTGAGGGGCAATGATGTGCTCCTGACTGCAGCGCCTCCTTCCACCATCTGGGAAGCCAACAGTGGTGGCTGGATCTTTCTCACACTACCGTTTCTCTGGTTCCCTCTTCCAATTCCCTCATCTACCTTTAAGGACACTTTTGATTACATTGGACCATCCTGGATCATCCAGAATAATCTCCCTATTATAAATTCAGGTTAGCATCCTTAATTCCCCTTTGCTATGTAAGTTAACATATTCACAGGTTCTAGAGATTAGGATGTGGGCATCTTTGGGGGGCCATGATTCTGCCCACCACAGAGGGTAACTGCAGGACGGAAGGAAAGAACAACAAGTTGAGCTAATAAGTCAGGTGGAAACCCTAGTCAACCAGCCCAGACAGGAAGACTTTACGGAGTTTGGGAGGGATGGTGCCCCAAAGGATGCTGTCCTTAAGAAGAAGAATGCCTGTACATGGGGTCACTTTAGCTGACACCCCCAGGGTTCCAGGGACTTGGTTCATCTCTCTCCAACCCCAGTCAAGTCACTGCAAGTCACAGATCATGCAGAGGCTTCCTCACCTTACCTCTTCTGTAATTCTTCTCGACATTGCTGCTTGGAAGGAAATCCCCAGGACCAGTCACCAGGGACAGGGAACAGGGGTGGCCGTGAGAAGGGGAGGGATGTTCCTGGTGCCCCAGGTAAGAATTCATCAGTCCAGCACCCCTGGGGCTTCACTCACGCTCCCCATCCATGTGGTCCCCAGGGAGGCTTGGGCAGGAGTAGAAGACAAGACAGTGGCAGAGGTCACAAGGGGGTCTTAGTACAAGATGCTCCAGCTCAGAAAGAAGGTGCCCCCTGGTTCTGGTCCTTGGGCAGCCATCCCTTGCCTGGTGCCAGCCTCTCTCCCAAGTGATGGCTTAAATCCCCATCTATTAATTTACCAAATCATTATAGGACCCTTCTTCTGTGCCATGGTGCAGGGCATTTGACAATGAGTAAGACAGTCTCCTGGCCTCAGAGAGCTCACAGTCTAGGGGGTTACGGGTGAGTAAATTTACCGACATGTTGCTGCAGAAACAGGCACTGTGAGGGCCCGTGGGCCCAAGGTGCATCTCTGGGAGCTAAATAAAGGGGGCTTGTGTCTGTGTCTATGAAATGTTGTACTCCAAATCCTCCCTCGGGGCCCTTTGTCTCCAGTTACAGCTTTGTTCCTGCCTGAGTGACAAGTCGGAGGCCACTCACAGTATTTTGACGTGTGGCCCCTTTTCCAGGAGTTCAAGGACTGATCCAGCCACTGGGTGGGTTCAGTAACCGGAGAGGCAGCATCTACAAAACAAAGCACACACTGCGGGATGGAGCCGGGCGTCCTCACCAAGGTGCCCGGGCTACAGGGTGGCATCAGAGACCCAAGGCAGGATCATAATTTCCAGGCAGCAGCTCCGGCGGGAGCCCTGCTGGGATTCAGCAGGAGAACAGAATAACTTTGCATAATGAGTGTAAGAGCCGTAAAGAGTAAACTGTAAAGTGCTCTCAAATGGTAGCTCTTGTGCCTTTTCCTGCCCTGACCTCACCTGTCAGGTTGGCCGAAGCCCTCGAACCCAGGTGGGGTGAGCTGGTCGGAGGTGGCTGGAGTCCGGGGCGGGGGGGGCCCAGGAGCCTCTGACCTTGGGCTGTTTCATCTTCCCTCGGGACCACCCTCACCCACTCATTTGGGGGCAGAGAATTCAGGCCCAGCCAGAAAGAAAGGAGCAGAAACAGGCCACAGAAATCAGTTCTCTCCTTGTCCTCAGGAAAACCGATTCACAGGGGGGCTCCTTCCTCAGAGCAGACAAGCCTTACTGCTCCGACAGCCCCAAACCCTCCAGAGGAGCTGAAAGTCAGAGGGAAACTGGGCCTCAGCCCCGCAGTGGGAACAGCCCGCTTGCTTTATGCCCTCTGTATGGTTTAATAATTTGAGATTTCTTACACGTCTCAAGAGAAGGCTGGAGGGGTTTTCATGCTCTTCCTGTGGTTTTTCCAGCGTGTGTCTCTTCTCATCAATAAAAGATTGGGTTTACTCACTGTGGTAAGCCTAAAGAGAAAAACAGGTGCCGTGATATAACATTTCTCTTTAATTACTGTTTGAGAGAGAAAAGCACATGCATGTGGATATTAATTATTCCGTATTGTTAGACCAGGATTAACTACTTACTAATTTTAACTGTGGCTTTTACGTAGAGGCTGTTGCTCAACATCTTATTAATTTGAGTAAATATTAACAAACCGTTCCCACCCCTTCCCCACTGCCCTCTACCTTCCCAGCTCCCGCCTGGCCTCCAGCCCTTAGAGTACAGCCTCTTGGGCGGGGGAGGGTGTGGGGTTTCTTTTTTCCTTCATTGTGTGGTGTTGAGCCTGAGTGTAACAATGCATCCTCTCAAGAAGAAAAGCTTTTTGATTTCAGGGCTGTGTTCCTCCCACCACTGTCAGTCAGTCAGGGTGCCTTGAGACTCACGTTGTAACGCAAAGAAATGCTTTTCTTTTTTTTTTTTTAATAAATTTATTTAATTTATTTATTTTTGGCGGCATTGGGTCTTCGTTGCTGCACGCGGGGTTTCTCTAGTTGCGGTGAGTGGGGGCTACTTTTCATTGCAGTGTCTGGTCTTCTCATTGCAGTGGCTTCTCTTATTGCAGAGCCCGGGCTCTAGGCGCGCGGGCTTCAGTAGTTGTGGCATGTGGGCTCAGTAGTTGTGGCTCGCGGGCTTAGTTTCTCCAGGGCATGTGGGATCTTCCCGGACCAGGGCTCGAACCCGTGTGCCCTGCATTGGCAGGCGGATTCTTAACCACTGCACCACTAGGGAAGCCCTAAGAAATGCTTTTCTATTCTTTACACCTATTTCCATGCCTGGCACAATCGCCCTCTCAATTGGTAACCTCCTTCTCTCTGGTCTCCCCACCGCCCCCCAGTGAAAGGCACCTACAGGTGACCAGTGGCCCACTGGGCAGGTTAGCGTATATGAGATGGGGGCCTGGAAGCCCCCAAAGTTCCCACTGATTGCATCCTCCTGGCTTGTAAAGTCGAGATTCTGCCCCTAAGTCATGGGTCCCCAGCAGCAGAGGAGGGGAGAGAAGATGTGCTGGCCTGGCGCGTTCTCAGCAGAATCCATGTGGTGGGGTGGAGCCTTGCTCAACTCATCTTCAGTTGCAGGGAGAAGAGGCAGGGCATCCCAAGAGCCTGGAAGCTGGAAGCTGATGGTGGTTTGGAGCTCTTGGAACTCACTCTCTATTGTGTCGTACAACATATCCAACACTTACTGACTCAAGACAGCAACCAATTTATTATATCTCACCCTTGTGTGGTCAGGGCAGGGCTCAGCTGGGAGATTCTTTATCTCCACGTGGGTTAGTCTGGTGTGGCGAAGGCAGCTTCACTCCCAGGTCTGGCTCCTTGCTTAAGGGTGGGGAGTGGGAGGTACAAACTATTGGTTATAAGAAAGGCTCAAGGATATATTGTACAACATGGGGAATGTAGCCAATATTTTGTGATAACTGTAAGTAGAAAGTAACCTTTAAAAATTGTATTAAAATTTTATTTAATTAATAAAATAAAATGTCCATAAGGATCAATGATTTAAAAAAAAAAGCCCAGGCCAGGGCCTGGCATCCAGAAGGTACACTATCTATGAAACTTCTGCTCTAAAACTTTTGCTGTTCAATGAGGCCAATGATGTGCGAAGACTCAGTGAGGTTGTGCGTGTTTATTACCAACATGCAGGTTCAGTCTCACCTCTGGGTCACGAAAAAATTTTAGTGGCATTATAGAAATAGAATAGAAAAGGAAAGAACAGGGGCTTCCCTGGTGACGCAGTGGTTGAGAATCTGCCTGCCAATGCAGGGGACACGGGTTCGAGCCCTGGTCTGGGAAGATCCCACATGCCACGGAGCAACTGGGCCCGTGAGCCACAATTACTGAGCCTGCGCGTCTGGAGCCTGTGCTCCGCAACAAGAGAGGCTGCGATAGTGAGAGGCCCGCGCACCACAATGAAGAGTGGCCCCCGCTTGCCACAACTGGAGAAAGCCCTCGCACAGAAACGAAGACCCAACACAGCCATAAATAAATAAATAATAAAAAATGACTAATACTCTAAAAAAAAAAAAAAAGAAAAGGAAAGAACAGAGTAAAAACCATCAAATTGCATCATGTGTAATAGAGGCAAATAGAGTTTTTCAAAACTTGTTTCAGTTTGTGTGTATGTGTGTGTGCGTGTGTGTGTATTTGTATGTACTGGATCATGATGCGAAGTGTATTGTTTCATTTCAAAAATATATTTTTTACTGAGGTTCATGGTCAAAAACGTTTGAAAAGCTACTGGGAGAGTGATTGTGATGTGTTTTTGTCACCTGCAGTACACTGTCATTCAAAAGTGTAACCCTTATTATGCCGTGTGTATCTGAGTACCTAGGGCTGGTACAGATGAGAAGTGGCTTAGTAAATATGCAAAGTCCGCCAGGATCCTGGCCTCAGGGATACTTAACTGTCAAAATCAACAAAGTAAAAGTGCCTGGCAAGCCCAGGATTTGTCCTGGTGTCAGTTCTGAATGTCACATGTAGCCCTGAAAATTGGATGGGTGGTAAAATTGGACTTTACCAGCATCGTAAAATCCCACCCATCCTCCCTGCTCTTATTCCCTGAGTGTCTTCAGGGATATGAACGGTCTCTGGACCTTCTCCCAGTAGAGAGGAGAAGAAGCTGAGTTGGATATGGGTTTGGGGGGAAGTAAGGACCAAAGACCATTAGAGTGGACATGTGCATTCCTGTCTACTGAGGACTCTGACTTTTACCCAAGAAACGTCCTCTCTGGTTCCAGCCATGGGATCCCCATGGGAGCTGCCTTAGGTGACTCCATGGCTTATGCCATAGGTGAGTGTGTCAGTTGGCTTACAATGGCCAATCAGAGCTCTTTCCCGGGCGTTTTTGTTTTTTTCAGTTTGGGGCCAGAAAAGGCTTACGTCAACCCCTTTCCAGGGGCGGAAACCCTGAGAGGTAAAACTTGAGAGCTGTCATCTCCAAATTTCCCACCAATGGAGGAAGCCTGTCTATAGGGAGAGGGGACAAAGCCAGCAGACAGAGGGAAGCATGGAGAGGAAGCAGAGGCATCTGGGTCATGTTTGAGTTCCCAGAGGTTCTTGTTCGTGAAGCTCAACTGCTTCCCACCTTGTTTGCAGCATAAATGTCCAACCTCAGAGCCCATGAGTCCATACAAACCCTTTTGCCTAAACTCATTTGGAATGGGTCTTCTGTCCCTTGCACCCAAGAGCCTTTCCTAAAAAAAAATCCTAAAAGGAAACAAGTTGGTGGAACCAGAAGGGATGACTCTGAAAACAGTCCTTTTACCTGGGCCTGCATCCTGCTGCCAACAGAGGCTGCCACCCCTGTCTCTCTCTTCCTGCCCAGGCATCTGCAGGGTGCACAGACCCAGAAGCAGATGCGCATCAGGGAGAGACGCACCAGCCAACACGCACACTGGGTTTGCCAGCTCACACACTTTGTCCTGACAAGAACCGTCAAGGGCAGCCAGCCCTCCCCCTTCGGGGGTCCTCCAGGCCCTTTCTGTAGTTAAATGCCACGATCGCTACTGTGCCAGGGGCTGCCACATCAGGAGCCTTGGATTAAGTGATCTGTCTCCCTCCAACACAGCTGCTCTCTGGTTCCGGTCTGACAAATGCGGTTCATTAGGGCTGACAAAGATGAACGTCCTTGTTTATGGAAGTCGGCTAAGTGCTGTTCTCAGGGAGCTGATGGACCTGGATAGGAAACCAGGTGTGCATGGGTTGCCTCCCCGACATTCCCTCTCAACCACATGCTACGGGGGCACAGACACCAAGGCCAAGTCTATGCTACTTGCCAAAGGTAGACCCCCAGGAGTTTCACACTTGGGGTACAGTAAAGTTCGGCAGCCAATGGCAACTTCTATCACCGCCCCCCCCCCCCCCAGTTGAAGAGTCAGCCCAATTTTTCAAGATGGTTGCCCTGTGATGTGCCTGCAGGACACAGACACCCATCTGGGCCACTGGCATCCACTAAGCAATTCTTATAAGCTGGGTGAGGGGAGAGTGAGGAACTTGGGCGCTGTCTCAGTCAGCTTGGGGCGCTCAGACAAACTCCCATAGACTGGCTGGCTTAAACA
Source organism: Balaenoptera ricei (assembly GCF_028023285.1). NCBI lineage: Eukaryota > Metazoa > Chordata > Mammalia > Artiodactyla > Balaenopteridae > Balaenoptera > Balaenoptera ricei. The sequence goes on along the minus strand of NC_082658.1, from coordinate 53,409,602 downwards.
GCACACATTTATTTCTCACACTTCTGAAGGCTGGGAAGTCCAAGATCAAGGTGCCAGCAGATCCGGTGTGATGAGAACATTCTTCCTTGCTGATGAACATCTTCTTGTGTCCTCCTGTGGCAGAAAGAGCACAAGCTCTAGTCTCTTTTCTCATAAGGACGCTATTCCCACCATGGGGCTCTACCCTCATAATCTCATCTAAACCTAATCTCTGAACACCATCCCATTTAGGGTTAGGATTTCAACATGTGAACTTTGGGAGGACACACACATGGAGCGGATAACAGGGGTGATGGCTGTCTAGGGAGGAAGAAGATGCAGAAGCATAATCTGGGCATAGTGGCAACTCCTACAGAGAAGCTGAAATGATGTTAGCAGCTCTTTCCTTCCTGTCCTCTGACCGTGTATTTCAGTCAACAATTCCATGACTCTAAGAGCCTCAAAGAACTGAAGCAATGACCCTCAGCCTGGCTGGGCAGCAGAGTCATCGACTGTCATGGCTTTCAAAGTTTTGGACCATCATCCACAGGAAGAAACACGTTTTACATCACAGCCCAGGTGCACATGTGAGCGCACACATGCACACGCACACATACACACACGTGCACACAATTTCAACAAAGTTTCATCAAATAAGACTTACTTTTACTGAGTGGAGTTCACGCTGATGTTTTCTGTTCTATTCAATTTTATATTTAAAAAAATGCTAGTCAAAACCTGATCAATTGATTCCATGATTGCTAATGGGTCATAACCCTTGGTTAAAACAACAACAACAATATTACCGACTGATGGAGCTTTCTAAAAATCCACGTTAACCTTGTTGGGGCAAGCCTCCTGCAGCAGGACATATAATCATCCTTTAAGTGTAAAAGATGGATAATATTTAGCCAGGCAGAACGGTGTGGAAGAAACAGCATTCTCGGCAGAGGAAACGACACACGCAGATGCTGGGAAGAGAGAGGGAAAGGGAGGGACAAGGCCCACATGGAGAAGCTGAAAGTTCAGCTGAGCTGGGGGCCCAGGGGCTGGGGGAAGAGGGTGAGGGAGGAGGCTGAGAGTCATGTGGACCCAGTCGTGTGGTGTTTATAAGGCTTACACAAGTGTTTGGACTCTACGCTGAGAGCAATGAGAAGTTCTTAAAGGATGTTAAGCCGAGGAGTGACATGGCCAGGTTAAGGCTTTTTGAAAGGCCACACTGCTGTGTAGAGACTGGATTTGGGGTGCAGCAGACAGGGTGGAGGGAGTGCAGACGCCAGGCTGGTAGCAGGGATCCCAGTTGGCAGGGCCATCACGAGCACATGGCATGTGAATGGCGAACAGGCACCTTCTGTGGGAGGACAGGGGAGGAAGGGCGGCCCGCCCCCAGCAGACATGGGGCTCCTCCGGGGCAGCCTTGTGAGGTTGCATCTCAGCCTCCACCCGCTCTCTGGCCTGGTGTCCTTGAGGAGGGCGTGACCCAAACCACTGTGGGGAAGCAGCCCTGCGGGGCTGGGGGAAGCAGCAGAGGTTTAGGAAAGATGATGATGATGGTAATGGAGAGAATGGCACATTCAAGAAATACGGTGGGGAGAGGGGCTGGGTGGCCTTGAGGGTTTCTTGGGCTACAAGGCTCTGGGATTCTGATGACCTGCTGCCCACTTCCACTATGTCCTGGCCTCTTGCTTCAACCTTGCTTGTGCTTGTCCAGAGCTGAGCTGGGGAGAGGGCTTAGGGATGGGGTCTGGAGCCTGAGCCAGAGATGGAGAGGAGACATCTCAGAGGTAGAACCTTCCTCCCCTTGCTCCAAAGGATGGAGGGGAAGGGGTGAAGGAGCAAACCAACCTCCCTCCTAGCTTCAGGTCCCCAGAGTGCTAAACTTGACTGACTGCAGAGGCAGGGGGGAGCTTTGAATCAGACATGAAATGTGAGTTTTCAGCCCAACAGACTTTGAGATGCAGGAAGCCCATGACCACCAAGGTGTGGGCTCTGCTGCAGGGGGCGGGAGGGTTAGGGCGGCCCAGCTGGCCAGTGGCTGGAGAGCGTGCCTGGCTCACATTTGCTGTCCCCCCAAGAGGGGCAGAGTAGTAAACCCGAGCAGCCCCAAGCTCTGAACTTTGCTCCCTCTGGCTTAACCCCAAGTCCTGCGCATCTTGCACCCAGCTTTTCCCTCCCACATAGTGAGCTCATCTGCGGGGGTGGGGAGGCTCCCCCCCCCCCCCATTCTAAGCACCTACCACTGTCTGGCGACTCTCCCTGGACCAATTTCATTCAGGGAGAAGGAGAGAAAGACCTCTTTCTCCCTCTGGTCAGAGCCATGTCCTCCAATCCAGCCTTACAACTAAGCCCTGAACTTCAGGCAATAGAGCAGAGACGGTTTTAATGTTGCTTACTTTGATTTCTCAGATTGATCAGAAACCGTAGGGAATGCGGGTGTGGGTAACTCATCAGGCTTCCTGGGCCCCCAAACACAGGTCAGTAGGCCTCTCTAGGCCCCTCCTTCCCCATTTCCTACAACAGGAATTCTAAAACTGGCCAGAGGTTTCGCTATAAAGCCTGTCGCATGCAGAGCACATGTTCCACACAAGGTCCACCTTGACCACTGGATTCCTCTTCTAAATTGCTCAGGCTGGCCTGTGGTTCAAGGCCAGGGTGAGAGACTCAAGAGGAAGAGCCAGGGATGCATCTCAGCAGAGTCCATGGGGAGAGCAGGGTTTGAGAGCCTCGGAAAGCACACATCAACCCCACGGCCACACGGCAACAATGGCTTTGGTGGCTGACACAGTCCTTGGACAGGGAGAAGCACGTCATGTGCACTTCATTCCTACTATGAGGATTGTCGCCCTCGTTACAAAACTGATGCCCAAAGAGAGAAACTTATCCACGGTTAGGCAGCGGGTAAGTGCAGGGACCAGGATGTGAAACCACAGCTGCCTGGTTCCTGGGCACGGGGGGAACAGGGACGCGGAAGGCACTTAGGGGCAGGCGATCCCCAGGAGTCACCCTCAGCTTCAGCGCTGGGGTGTGTGCGGTCAAGCTGGTCCTGGGCCCGGGGAGGTCGCCTGAGGCTCCTCCAAGTTTGAGAAAGTCAATTATTCATCAAAGGCCATGCTGTGTGATCTCAGAAGCAGGCCGGGCCCCACCCAGTGGTCCTCCTCAGAGCTGCCTTCCTGCATGTAAATATCCCTCCCTCCTCATCTTGCACTGGAGGTTTTCTTTTATCTTGCTTGAAAATTTTTTTTTTTTTTGGCTTCTGTTTAAAATTAATTCCACAACACTGAGTAACCTTCCCCCACAAGGTTGGAGTTAATCAGGCTGAATTTATTAAGAACTTTACAATTAAATGAGCTCATAGCAGGAGGAGGAATGTTATCTTATTATCCCATTTAAGAGCTTGAATAATTTTAGCCCCTAACTCACTGTCGACCCCCAATGACTTCCGTCGCGGTCGCCAATGACTTTAGAGGGCATCGGACCAGGGTCTTCTTCGTGTTTCCCATCCCTGATGTGGGGAGAAGCAGGCTCAGACCAATGGGTTATCGCGGAGGAGAAACCAAGACCGCAGAGGGTATGAGTTCAGCATGGAGGGGACCTGTCTTGATTTTATAGGCAGAACTTGGGCTCAGGAGGGGACATCAGGAAGGGATGATTTCCCCCTGAGGGTTCATCACCCCGGGGGGTGCTGTCAGCCTTGCCCTGGATCCCTGCCCCCTCCACCTCCCACCCCCTCCCCAGCTCTTCTCTCCTCCTAGCAGGGGTCTCTTGCCTGCCACCTACAAGATTAGCTGGACCCAGATTGCCGGGGCTCTCAGCAGCCCTGAGGGAGGGACTCAGCCCAGATACGGCCCTGCTGGTGGCCCCAGTCCCACCTAGACCCCCTGCCTCGTTTGTTCCTGAAGGTCCGAACTTGATGGTCCACCCCATACTCTGGGATACATACTCAGGTCTGGGATTTCCCTGCTTTGGTCTTGCCAACCTCACGCACCGGAACCCACAACTCATAATTCATGCAACTGGGGCTGATCGTCATTGGTGGAGCTGATGCTTGTTTAGATTTCTGAACATCACCCTCACTCAGCTGCCTCACGAATAGGCTCTTGCTGCTTTTTGGATTCACACCTCTCTGTGTTTGAGGTCTGTTATGGATTGAACTGTGTCCCCCCAAAAGATAGGTTCAACCCCCAGTACCTGTGACTATGACCTTGTTTGGAAATAAGGTCTCTGCAGAAGTAATCAAATTAAGATGAGGTCATTAGGGTGGGCCCTAATCCAATATGGCCAGTGTCCTTATAAAATCGCCATGTGATGGAGCAGGGATTGGAGTGACGCGTCTATAAGTCCAGGTGTGCCAAGGATTGCCAGCAACAGCAGAAAAGCATGGGACAGATTCTCCCTCAGAGGCCCCCGGAAGGAACCAACCTTGTTGGCACCTTGATTTTGGACTTCTAACCTCCAGAACTCTGCAAGAATAAGCTTCTGTTACTTTAAGCTACCTAGGAAATTAACACAGGGACAATCTGCCCCCTGCTGCTCCTTACAAGCTTCTGGCTCCTATGCACATGCTCTTGGGTCCCCGTGTTCTGCTACGTTCGAATTCCTTCCTGTTGCTTCTGCGGGCTCTTCCTTTTCCATGCCAACTTCCAGTTACCAGCCCAGCCTCAGGGAGGAGCTTCTCTGGTTCTAGGCGCTGAGCCCCACAGTTAACCCCCAGATGGTACTGCCCTGTCCTAACCTGACATATGCAGGAGGTAGACCCTCATTCCTGTCACTGGGGTACCCCATTGCCCCACACACAGATTTTGTCTGCTAGCCAGCGCTCAAAGCAATCATCCGAAACCCTCAAGACCTCTTCCAATTGCTGGCCCACAGTTTAACCCTCACTAACCCTCTTGAGCCATAGGAAGGACGAAAAGCACGCTCTAGGCAGCTTGCTCAGATGAATGCTTGGATCCTGGGCCAGCTTATGCTGCGTGACATGAAAGTTAGTTTCTGCCATGTCTCCCTTCAAGGTTCCATCCAGGCAGCAATGCTGAGGAGCAGAGATGTAAAACAATGCAGCTACACGACCACATGCTGTAAGACCTACACTGACTTCAACTGAAGTCGGGGCTGACATCATAGGAACACCCAGGAGCCCTCCCCTAGCTACTCAGCCTCGATTAACCATTGTATGTAACCCACAGTCTTCTCCTTCATAACCTCATTATTTATCTGGTGCGCAACCCCACTTTTTCTGTGGCAATTACTCCCTGGATCTTTCCCCCAAATCGAGCCAACTAGACAACATTTACTGTTAACTTCATATATATTGTCCCCTCCCCCATAATAATGTTATTGCCCCAGGGAGTGGCTCCATCCACAGGGCAATCAGGAAGTGGTAGAAAAACAGTGCAGCCCTCTGTGAAATCTTAACCCTCTTTGGTTTTGAATCGATCTTGAATTTCTGTGCCAATTCTCATTAGATCATGTCATGTTATCCTTTTTGGATTCAATTGGTAATATTCTGTTAAAGATTTTTGCATCCAAAAAATTGGTATGAAGGACACTGGTCTATAGTTTCCTTTTCTTGAAATTTCTTTAAGTGGCTTAAGTATTAGGGTAATGCTGGTCTCATAAAATAAGTTAGAAAGTCTTCCCTCCTCTTTTCTGGAAGAGAGTTTAGGTTCATGTTCTCTGATTTTGATGTTCAGGTTGTTTATATCCCTACTGATTTTCTGTCTACAGGTGCTATTGATTACTGAGAGAGTGGTGAGGTTTCCAACTATAATTGTGGATTTGTCTATTTCTCCTTACAGTTCTATCAATTTTTGCTTTATTTATTTTGATGTCCTGTTGTTAAGTGCATACACATTAAGAATTGTGTTTTTGGGGCTTCCCTGGTGGCGCAGTGGTTGAGAATCTGCCTGCCAATGCAGGGGACACAGGTTCAAGCCCTCATCTGGGAAGATCCCACATGCCACGGAGCAACTAGGCCCGTGCGCCACAACTACTGAGCCTGCGCGTCTGGAGCCTGTGCTCTGCAACAAGAGAGGCCGCGATAGTGAGAGGCCCGCGCACCGCGATGAAGAGTGGCCCCCGCTCGCCGCAACTAGAGAAAGCCCTCGCACAGAAACGAAGACCCAACACAGCCAAAAATAAATTAATTAAAAAAAAAAAAGAATTGTGTTTTTAAAAATTATGTACTGTCTCTCTTTATTCTTGGTAATATTCCTTGTTCTGAAGTCGACTTGGTTTGATATTAACATAGTCACTCCAACTTTAGTTGATTAGTTTTCATATGATATATATATTCCACTCTTTTCCTTTTACTCTATGATTTTATAATTAAAGTGTGTTTTTCTGGTATGTAGTACAGAGTTGGGTCTTGTCTTTGTTCATCAAACCTGATATTTCTTTCTTTAAGTTGAGTTTCTTAGACTATTTATATTTAATTCAAATATTGATCTAGTTGTCTTTAATGTACATATTTAAATATATAGTTTTGCTAGTTTTCTCTTTTCTTCTTTTGCTTTTTCAAAACACCTGATTGCATCCTAAGAACACCTTACATTTACAATTGCATTTCAGCCTGAAAACAAACGTGCAGGAGCTCTGGGATGAGGAACAGGAGCCAAACATGAAGAGGAGGAAGACATGGAGGTCTTTGTTTCCCAGGCGGTGTTTCACTTGCTAAGTAGCTCTGAACAATCCTATCTTCATACAACAGACTTTACTTTGATCCACCCTTGATAAAGTCAATCAGCTTTTGCAAAGAACCCATAGAGCTTGTAATTTTCTGTGGCTGTGAGCTAACGATGAAGGAGGAAGGATCCATTTCTCCCGCCAATGGCCTTGGCACCTTTAGAAACAATCTGCAGAGTGCTGGGTGCTGATGAAAAAGGCTGAGGCTCACTAAGAATGCTGCACTGTCACTTAAGTATTACATCAGGCTCAGGAGGAAATAAAGCTGTAGGAAAAAAGGCTCTTATTAATCTTTCTGGTTGTTTGTTATTTGTTACATCTATTTTTTTTGTTTACCTTGTTCCCTTTTTTCTGCTTTCTTTTGGATCAGTTGGATATTTTTCATAATTCATCTTTATCTCCTCTATTGGTTTATTTGTTTTATTTCTCTCTCACTTTTTAATGATGGCTTTAGGGTTTGTAATATACGTCTTCAACTTACCACAGTCTCCCTTTGTACGTATTTCCATTTCCTCACTCCCATTTTTGGTTTGCTGCTATAGTTGACATATATTTTACTTCTATTGATATATATGCTATAAACCCCGGATACATTATGACTTCTTTTACCTCAACAGTCAATTATATTTTATTTATATTTACAAGCAAAAAATCTGTTTAAAAATGTCATAAGAGACATTTATCCACATTTTTACACTTTTTGCTGTACTTCATTTCTTTGTATAGATCCAGATTTCTGTCTGGTATTAGAGTCCTTATGAAGAATTCCCTTTAAAATTTCTTGTAGTGCAAGTCTGCTAGCAATGTATTCTTTCAGCTTTCATTTTTCTGAAAATTTTCTATTTTACCTTCATTTCTTGAAGACATTTTGGCTTGACTTGGAATTCTACGATGACAATTTTTTCTTTTGATACTTTAAAGGTGTCACTCCATTTTCTTCTAGCTTGCATCATTTCTTCCAAGAAGTCTGCCAAATTCTTGTATTTGTTTTTCTGTATGTAATGCTTCTTTTCTTTTTTTTCTATCTTCAGAATTTTCTTTTTATTTTTGATGTTTAGGTTTTCAGCAGTTTGATTATGAAATGTCTAGGTGTGTACTTGAGTGTGTGCTTGAGAGTGTGTGTGTGGTAATTTATTCCACTTGATAGTCTCTGAACTTCTCGCATCTATGGTTTACTGTATTTCATTAATGTTGGAAAATCCTTAGCCATTATCCCTTCAAATAATTTCCCCCATTTTTTTCTCTCTCTTTTCCTTCTTGAACTCTAATTACATAGATGTTAGGCTGGTTTATGTTGTTGCACAGCTCTTGGACGCTCTCTTGTTTTTTGCTTTGTGTTTACTTTGGATAGTTTCTGTTGACTTATATCCAGGTTCACCAATTCTCCCTTGGCTGTATCTACTCTACTAATAAGCCCATCAAAGGAATTCTTCAAAACAGTTCCCATTTCTCTGCTGAAATTTTCCATCAGTTCGTATATCTTCTCTACCTTTCCCCACTAGATGCTTTATCATATTAATCATAGTTATTTGAAAGTCCCAGGCTGATATTTCCAACATCAAGGATGGTGTCTCATCCTTCCCCCGCTGCATTCTGGTTCTGTTGATGGCTTTATCTCTTGACAATGGATTATTTATTCTTTCTTTTATCATGTTGTGTCTCACAATGTTTATTGAATATCAGATATTGTGTGTAGAGGAACGCTAGAGGCTGAGGTCAATGATTTTTTCCCCCGGAAGTGGGAACATTTCTTCTTCTGTCAGAATATTTGGTCAGGGGTTGAGTCGATCTAATGAGGCGTTGATCTGGGTTCAGGATTTTTGTTGCTATCCTTCCTTTCATAGCACTACAAATTTCAAATTCCTCCAGAGGTGGTCTCCTATTATTTTGTGCTTAGCACCAGGCCTGGAGCACCAGGGGTTTTTTTTTGGTCCTCCTGTGTCACTGTTGGCTTTCAGCAGCCCCTGTGGATCTGCGCCACAGAAGGAGTCTTTCTCCAGGCTCTTGCACCTCCTCTAGCAGGAGGTTGCTGCTGCTATACACAACGTGAGGCCCATGATGGCACAGGAGCTTTTCTTACTTCTCGCCCATCTTCAAGTCTTAGGCAGATCTTCTGCACCTGGACCTCGGGGATGGGACTTTGTCAACATTCCTGCTCCTCCCCTCTGTGGCAGCCAAATACTGCCTTGTGTCTAAGCTTGGCACACGACCCTTTCTTCCCCCAGCAGTAGCAGACCTGTGCTTTGTATCAGAGCAAGACCCCGGGCCTGGGAGTGTCTCCTGCCCCCTTCCCCGAGGGCAGAAGGCGTCTGCTTCTGCCCCTCCCCCATGATCAGGTGGTTTGCCTTCTACCTCTTCCCCCAAAGGACGACTGTCTTTGCCTTGGGAGCTGGAGGGTTTTCTTTCACTCCTCCCAGTAGCTTATGACTTTTGCTTTGGAAGAGAAGGGTCTGGGGGAGTGAGAGGGGTTTTGTATCTAGGATCCAGCTGGAGCCAAACATCACCTGTACGCCTGTGCTGCTGATTTGAACCTTCCCACATTTCCTGTTCTGCTTCTAGTTTTTCTCATGAGCACACTGCAGAGGCCTGGGGGGGAAAAGTTTGCCAGTGAGTGCAAACTTCCCTTATGCTGGAGGCGCTCAGTTTTCTATACTGTCACGTAAGCCTACACCAAACCTTTAAGAGTTCATGACAATTTTAGCTGCTTTCTTCTTACCTACTTTTGTGATGGTCTCATCCTTCCCCCCGCTGCATTCTGAAGGTGAAACATTCCACGTGGTCACTCCTCAAAGGAGCTCACTACACTTTGGCATTCAGTTCACTTGGCTGCCTTATGAGTTCAGCTCTCTGATGGGTTCAAAAAAAGTTCTGATTTCGTAGATTATCTGGGTTGTTTGCATAATGAGGATGGTAGTGCCATGTCTGGGGGGATTTCTATGTTCATTTCTATGTTCAAAGTGGAAGTAGAACTCCCTAAGCACATTAAGTCTGAAGTGATTTGGGGACATTCAAATGAACATGTGCAGAAAACCTTTGAATATATGGGTCTGGAAAGCAAAAAAGAGCTTGGAATTTGTTCTGGTTTATCTATGGCTGCATAACAAACCACCCAAAACATAATAGCCTAAAACACTGTTTGTTTAGTTCATGAATATGTAATTTAGACAGAGTTTGGTGAGGAAGGCTTGTCTGTCTTCTGTGTAGCGTCAGCTAGGTTGGCTTGACTGAGGTCTGGAAGAGCCACCTTCAATATGGCTACTCACTCACGTAGCTGGCAGGTGGGCACGGGCTGGTGCCTGGATCTCAGCTACATCTGAAGCCTGGGGGGTCTCGGTTCCTTTCCATGTGAGCTTCGCCTCATGGGTCTTGTCACAGGAATGCCTGTGCTTCCTCACAGCGTGGCGATGAGTTCCAAGAGCGAGCATCTCAAGAGAATCGTGTGGAAGACTTTATGACCTACACTTGGAAGTCACATAGCAATAAACCCTCCTGGATTTAAGGGGAGGAAACATGGAACCCACCACAGAATGGGAAGAGTGTCAAAATCAGATTATAAGAAGGGCGTGTGGCATGTGAGATATTGGACAGACTATTTTTGGAAAACATGATCTGCCTTATGACTAAGATTTAGAAGCAGGCTAGTGAGGAGTGGACATTGTCCACATATTAGAAAATCCACTGGGAAATCTTGAAATCTTCTTTAGCTCACATGGGAGAAAGTTAGAGATAGAATGGAGTAGATTCTGAGACCATCATCTCTCTACTTTCAAAAAGGTCACTTTGCACCCCAAAAGATTGAAATAAATGTGAGGTGGTGGAACACACTGGTGCCGGAGGTAGATTGCATGGGTTTGAATCCCAACTCAACTGTTTATTGCCTGAGTGACTTTGGACAAATTGAATAACCTCCCTGACCTCATTTCTCCTCATCTGTAAAATGGGGATAATAGTTCCTACTTCCTCAAATTGTCACAGCATCAAATGAGATAATTCACATTAAAGGTCTTAGCATAGTACCGGGCATATAGTAAGAGCATAATATGTGTTATTTTTATATAATAACACAGAGTAACACAGAGGAATCCTGATTCAAATGGGATGCCATGATTTCGCGTTGGCTAGTGCTGGAGCTTCCAAATAAAATTTCACAATATTGAGTTTTGAATAAAAGTATCTTGAGTACAGATTTCTTGACTAATGACAATAGAACTTGGCATTTTGTGAGCATTTTCTGTGCTTCAGCCTTGAAGTTCATTCTCTCTCACTAAGAGTTAAAGGAACCCATAGGAGAAAATGGATGCTCGGAGAAGAAATATGCCCACAGATCTACGGCCAGGAAGTGGTGGAGCAGGAATTCAAGCTGATGGTCAGAGAGACGGTCTGACTCTGGTCGGCAAACTTTTCCCCTAACCTAGGAGGACCCGCTGGGAAGAACAAAGACAAGACACCCTTGGTGGTTGTCTCTGAAGACTTCCACCTGTCATTAATTATCTATCTTAATGCTTCAGGTTTGCAGCCTCGACTTAGAAAGGCAAGATTATTCCAAGTTATCACTCTTCTTAATAACGATCAAAAGTCTCCTGCAATGTTTAATGAGATTCTTCAGAGAGACAATTACCAAGGCATTGAAAGCTGAGAATAATTCATTACATGCTAATGATAAAAGCAGAGTCGGCCTTAATTAAAAGTTTATAACTTCCAGCTTTAGAATGTTGGACTCTGCCCCCTTTCCTTTCTTGCTGTGAGCTTCTTTCAAAAGCAGAAAAGATGGTGTGGCCCCGCATTTTGGAGTTGGGGGTATGGTGGAGAAGGGAGTAACTGGGGTAGGGGGTATTTACGGTTTCTTGGAAGGCCTCAGATTTTGTTCCTAAAGCATGAAGAGAGAGCCTTCATTCTCTCAGAGCACTTGGAATTTTGAGCACTCACTCTGTGTATAGCTTTTTCATGTCCCACTTGTGCAGAGAGCAATATAACCAGTGGGTAGCATGGGAGGCCAGGAGACCCGGCTGGAATCCCACCTCTGCCAGTAAACCCTCGGGGGTCCCAGTCTCCTGGGCTCCCAGCGTGATGATGAGGACCAATTGTGTCAGCCAATGGGCACCGAGGTGGTCTTGTGAACTGGGATATGCTGTTTAGAAGTTATCCCAGAGAGCGGGGTCTCCCGTGGGGTAGGGAGGGGTAGGCGGTAACGAAGAGATGGGTGCCAGCAGGCACTGAATCTGCGCCCCTCTGCTCTCTCCCATTCCACGTGCACTTGGCATTTTTTATTATCATGCGACTGAGTGGCAGGCCCTGTGTCAGCCAAAAGCCTGCAGGGTGGATGGTGCCCGAGGCGGGGAGGTGGTTCTGTGACAGCTGCTGGGCGCCCGGAACTAGTGAACTGGCAATGGACATTCTCATAGCGACAGTTGCTTTAACACGCAAAGGGGTTTGCAGTGTGTCTTGTAAAAGTCCCGGCCAGAGGAATGGGGGAGCCGTATGTGAACACACAAAATCCGGGCCTCTGGCTCCACCACAGTCCAGCTTCAGCCTCAGGCTCATAACCAGGAAGGAGCAGGAAGGGATGCCCTGGCCCGATTGTCACACCAAGATGCACACCCGGGGCTGAGGCCTGGCTTCTCTACCTACTCTGTGTGCCAGCACTGGCTTCCACGGTCGTTTGTCTTCCGTGAACCCATCTTCTCATCTGTAAATTGGGCTTGACCTCAAATTCTCAAGAATATACTAAGGAGAAAGTGTAATCCTGAATGTGAAAGTGTGTTAAAAGACAGAACATACCTTGCAGACCTAAGGGGTTAGTGTGGCATCATTGATTGAGCACCTGGGCCATTGCCCTCACCATGGGGTGGTGAACACCTGTTGGATTATCAGCCCTGCACTTTCTCCTAATTCTCCTTTTTGTGTGACTCCCACATTGTTGCCTTGGCCACGGTTGGTGAGCTCCTGATTCAACCCATCCCAGCTACAGTATTTTCCACAGTGCCCGCTACCCTGGTTAACAAGAGTTAGCCTGGCATTGGGCACTGAAGCTGGCCCATTATGGCCCTTCCCTAGGAATTGAAAGATATTCCACCCTTGTTCTGACGATACCCTGAAAAAAGCAGAATCCATCCCAGGAGTTATAGAGATCTATGTGCTGCCTTGTGGCCTGGGGGGCAGAGAAACCAGGCCTCTGGGAGAGAGAAGAATGAGGCCACAGGATGGAGAGAAGTATGGAGGAAAGATGCAGGGAAAGGCCAGGCAGGTGGTATTCCTCTCCCAGCTCCTTTTGGCTCCTGAGACCCAGGCACCCTCTACCCATAGGTTCTGAGAGTTACCCTGTGTCCTCTGATGGGCTCCCTTCTTACTTAGGCCCCAGGGGGTCTTAGTTTAATGCAAGGAAAAACCCTATCCAATTGCTCTAGGGCCAGAGCAAGCATATATCCTATTAATACCTGCTAGCTGCCAGGCCCTGCCTTTCCTTGTAAACTTCTTTGAAACTGTTTAATTAATATTTAACATGTGCATAAAGTATGCAGTGTGCACTAATCCCAAATGCACACCTGCCTAGATTTTTAGGTATGTGTACACCATGCAACCACTGACTAGATCAAGATATAAAAATTTCCAGCCCGCAAGGGTACTCGGTACCGCTTTCTAGTCAATCAGAGTCAATTCCAAAACCTCTTATCTGAAGTAATCACTATTCTGACTTATCTTAATAGGCATTTTATGTATGTGTCTACATTTTCTTACTGGTGCTTTTTAATTTTAAAAGAAGCTAATTATAAAATATTTTATACATTCAGAAAAACATACAAAATAATATAATCTCCAAGAACCCAGCTGCCAGATTTAATATAGTGTTAATGTTTTGCCCTATTTGCTTTTTCTCTCGTCTTTGAAGTCATGTGTCTAGGTGTAGATTTACTTTTTTTAAAGAATTTTCAACAGTTTCAGAATTCTTCTATCTGAGGATGCATGTATTTCATCAATTATGCAACATTCTTACCCATTCTCTCTATTTCGTGCATTTGTTTTTCCACTAACCTTTGTTGTGACCTATGGCACACATAGAAAAATTCACAAAACAAAAAAGTATAGCTCTATAAGTTATCACAAATGTAACACAAATTTATCACCCATGTACCCACCACCCAGTTTAAGAAATAGAGCATAGCCAGCACCCCCAGAAACTACACTCAGGTCCCTCCCCACCAAACTTAATCACCACCTTGACTTTTATAGTAATGACTTCCTGGATTTTCCTTGCAGTTTTACTACCCAAGGAGGCATTGCTAAATGCCAAGGTTTAATTTTATTTGCTCCGCATATGTGTCATTGTTTTTGTTTTCCTAAACACCATTTTATCCTAACAATCTGTCATTCTATAAGATAAATTAACCCAGAAGCATCTCTTTTTTTTTCTAGTAAGCTTTTCCCCTACTATTAGTATAGCAATTACTTTTTTGAGGGGTATTAAGTTTTTTTACATAGATTTTTTTATTTGAGAATAGTTTTAGATTTACAGAACAATTGTGAGGATAGTACAGAGTGTTCCAGTGTGCCCTGTACTCAGTGTCTGCTCTTATTAACATCTTACATTATTACGGTACATTTGTCACAATGCTCAAACCAATCGTTATATCTTATTATCCACTCAAGTCCATATGTTATTCAGATTGTATTTGTTTTTACCAAATGTTCTTTTTCTCTTCCAGGATCCTATCCAAGGTACCACTTTACATTTAGTCATTGTATTTTCTTAGGCTCCTCTAGGCTGTGGTGGTTTCTCAGACTTTTCTAGTTTTTATGATCTTAACAGTTTTGAAGAGTATTGATCAGGTATTTTGGAGAATGTCCCTCAATTCCGACTTGCCTGATGTTTTTCTCATAATTAGACTGGAATTATGGTTTGGGGGGAAGAAGACCACAGAGGTAAATTGTCGTTCTCATCACATCATACCAAGGATACATACTGTCAACATGACATATCTCTTTGATGTTAATCTTGATCACCTGGCTTCAGGCAGTGCTTGTCGGGTTTCTCTGCTGTAAAGTTACTCTTTTTTCCCCTTGATTTCAGTTTTGTACTTTTTTGGGGGGAGGGGAAGTCCCTATGCAGAGTCCAGACTTAAGAACTTAAGGGTAGAGTCTCTACATAAAATATTTGAAATTCTTCTGCTTGAGAGATTTGACTCTTCATCATTTCCTTAATTATTCAATCATTTATTTATATCAGCAGGAACTTGTGAATATTTATTTTATGCTTTGGGTTTCACCCAATACTACTTTACTTATTTTGTGGCTCAAATTGCTCCAGCTTCAGCCATTGGGAGCTCTTTCAGGTGGTTTCTGTGTGTCTTTGACGTATCCCCATCTTTGTGTGTATGTGCGCACATGTGTTTGTGTGTGAATGAGTGTGTGTGTGTGTTTTGAGCACTTCCTTACTCTCTGGCACTACAAGAGGCTCCAGGCTCATCTTATATATTTCCTGCCCCAGTCCTAGATTCAACCATTTCTCCAATGAGTCCTGGTTTCTATTACATGAGAATGTTCACAGAAACCAAGATCTGGGAGCTAGGAGTGTTTGTTGTTATTGGGATGTAGATGCTTCTAGGTCCTCTCAGCTGACAGAAAATAAAATATTTTAATGTATGCTAATTCATGTGTATACACATTTCTATAAATATTTCTATTTATAAACTTCTGTCTGTATATTAAACCAAATGTGAGTTCATACTGATATCTCCACCTCTAATCCATCACCGCATGGATTATTCTATCCTCTTCCCCTTGCTTATCTTACCTCCTACTGTAACGGTGAGAAACTTGACTCCGACCTTCCGCCATCCATTTACTTAATTGTTCAATTTCAATATACAGGTATATTGGTTTCCCAGAATTGATAACCCACACTCTCACGAGAAATGACTTTATGAAATAGAGTCCTTATGTACAGTTTCTTTTGCCTTTAGTCATACAGACTCCACTCACTTCCAAAGTTACTTAGGTCAGCATCTTTTCCCTCTACCTCCTTTAGTGAGATTGTTTCATACATTTGCAATATTAGATTCTCTTGTCACCCTCTGCATTCCATCCCGAATCCCCTGACCTCCTAAATGTTTTGCTTTTTTAATTTGTAGACATTAAAGTTCATTCTCTGTGCTGTAAATTTCTACAGGGTTTTGACACATAGTGTCAGTCACATAGTGTCATATATTCATTATTAAAGTATCATACAGAATAATTTCACCGCCTTAAAAAATCCCTTGTGTTTCGCTTATTCAAACACGACCCCTGCCAAATCCCTGGCAGCCACAGATCCTTTTACTGTCTCTAGTTTTGCCTTTTCCAGAATGTCATATAATTGAAATCATACAGTAGGTAGCCTTTTCAGACTGGCTTCTTCAACTCAGTGATATGCATTTAAGATTCATGCATGTCTTTTGCTGGCTTGATAGTGCATTTCTTTTTATTGATGGATAGTATTTCATTGTATGGATGTACCAAAGTTTGTTTATTTGGTCACCCATGTACTGAAGGACATCTTGGCTGCTTTCAGTTTTAGGTAATTATAGTAAAGTTGCTGTAAAAATTCATGTGCAGGGTTTTGGGTGGCATACATTTTTAAAATCAGTCAGGTAAATAAGGACAGTGATTGCTACATCTATTGATATTGATAATAAATTTTATTCCGGCATAATTTTAGATTTACAGAAAAGATTCAAAGATAGTACAGAGAATTCTCATATATCCTTTGCCCAGTTTCCTCTAATATGCACATTTTTTATAATCATGATACATTTGTTAAAACTAAGAAAATAACATTGGCTCATTGTTATTAACTAAACTCTGGATTCTATTTGGATCTTGCCAGTTTTCCCTCTAAGGTCCTTTTTCTGTTCCAAGATCCCACCCAGGATCTCCTGTTGCATTTACTCATCATGTTTTCTCCGGTGATATGAAGTCTGATCACTTGTTTACGGTAGTGTTTGTAATAGATATATGTATCCAGCACTCCAGAATGGTTGCTTTTATCTCTATTTGAACTTGATATAAAGAGATTCAGATCGTATGTATTCTTTTGTGTCTTGTTTCTTTCATTTAAAATTGTTGTAAACTTCATTCATGCTGTTGTATATAATCATAGTTTCTTTCTATAGTTGTCTACATTGGTCCATTATTTGACTATATCACGATTTATCCATTTTACTTGTGGTGGACATTTGGGATGTTTCCAGTTTGGGGCTATTAATAAAATGCAGCTATGGACATTTCTTGTATATGTCTTCGGCTGAACATGTGGAACCAGAACTGATGTGTCTTTGAGCTCATACATTTACTGTTCTTTTTTCTGGGGGTTTTCCTTTT
Organism: Balaenoptera ricei; assembly: GCF_028023285.1. NCBI lineage: Eukaryota > Metazoa > Chordata > Mammalia > Artiodactyla > Balaenopteridae > Balaenoptera > Balaenoptera ricei. The sequence goes on along the minus strand of NC_082658.1, from coordinate 53,392,589 downwards.
TTGTGATTTCTGTATTTTAAGTAATTATTTTGTATTTATCTAGCATTTCTAAATATTTGTAGATGGAGGGATTCCATGTTAGCTTAAGTCCATCACCTTCCAGAGCTGTAAGTATCCCATTAATCTTTCTAATATAAATGTATTATTGCTTCCATTTAATCAACTAAGAAATTGAGATTCAGGAAGGGGAATCATGCAAACTTTTATATATAGGATGGATAAACAACAACGTCCTACTGTATAGCACAGGGAACTATATTCAATATCCTGTGATAAAAATTAATGGAAAAGAATATGAAAAATAATATATGCATATGTATAACTGAATCACTTTGCTGTACAGCAGAAATTAACACAGCATTGTAAATCAAGTATACTTCAATAAAATTTAAAAAAAAAAAAGGAAGGGAAATAACTTTGCCTAGGGTCCTTCCGAGTAAGTGGTGCAGCTGAGAGCTAAATCCAGTTAGCTCTGTCTCCCAAATTCAGGTTTTTTTCCCCCTCTTTCCAAACTACAAAACCTTCCCCACCACTGACCCAAAGCTGGGACCTAAATTAAAATTTTTCTTTTCCCTCCCTTGTACGCTGTTCATCTTATGACACTGTCTCCCTGGAAATACAGGCTCATGTTAATTCCCTCTGCCACAGGCTTGGCACCCAACAGATTTCTGCCTGACTGCTTGTGGTTTCATGCCTTTGGCAGCCATGCAGGATGGGAGTTAGGCTAATCAAGGAAAGGAAGGAGGAGGAGGAGAGGCAGGGAAAGAGGAAGAAAGAGGGGACATTGGGCCATCATTCCCTTCTTTTTCTAGCCCAGGGGATGAAGTGCCAGGAACCCAGCACCAGCTGCTGTTTCACAAGTGGTCATGAGCGCCATTCCCTCCCCAGCCGAAGGGATGGAGAATACAAATTCCTCTAATCCCCTCATCAGTGTTGCCCTTTAATGTGCCACTCTACATTACTCTGAAAAGTCTTTGTTGGCAAAGAAGGCAGCTCCACACTATCTCCTGACTTGTGTGCAGTGCAGATCTTGCTCAGGAATGGATGACTTCCTTTTGCATGGTTATATCAAAGGATGCGACATTTTTGTCACGGTTTTTACCCTTCCAGGATCCACGTCCTCTCCTGGTCTAAGATTTTAAGTGGGTGGGGATTTTCATTAAAGGTATCTCTGCCCCTCTCCTTCTTGAAAGAGAAAAGTGAGTTTTATCCTTGATGAAACTCAGAAACGCCCATAATCCTCAACTACCGTGCGTGGAAATAGACTGCAAATGCAGTGAAAATTGGACCAGGGGAGGGAGGATGGTGTGTGAGTTGCTTCTACACATCTCCAAGAGAGTCTGGCAAAGTAGGACCCTCAGGATCAAAATTCATGACCCCTGGCCAGGAAGGGCAAAGGACAGGCTGCAAGAGCTTCCTAAATCCTGGTTTATACCTGGAGTGATCTCCGAGGCAGAGCCCCACAGGGAAAGGGAGAAACCTCACCCCATCAATCAGCAAGTTTCAAAATGGCAGGGAGGCTGTGCAAGGCAAATAGTCCTGAGAAGCTGCAGAGGAATAAAGAATAATCAATCAAGAGACTCCAGAACCAGTTTGTGACCTACCGGGAGGGGCAAGGGGTGAGGGTGTGACTTTGCTGTGAGCCAAGGGGATTTCCTGTTAGCCCAGAGCACAGGTGTACCCTAGGGAGACAATTAGTAAGAAAGTCGAGACAGTGGACCCAAACCAATCTGCCTGACTACACCCAGCTTACTTCCAGACCCCAGACTGTCCTTTCACACAAAGTCAGCTGAGCAGGAACTACATCCCCTGCATTGAAAGAGGAGTAATAAAAAAAATCAAAAACAAAAAACCAAACAAACAAAAAAAACCAGAGGAACTTCAGAAATAAGAGAAGCAAAGATGATAATAATCAAGAGATGGATGGAGAACACCAGAAAGATTATGCCTTGAAGCAGGTAAAAATGATGAGTCAGGAGTTCTCCATACAAAAGCTCAAGGAAGAGAAGATGGCAAGAAGAGGGGATAAAAGTAAGTTGAAAGACATCAGAATATAATATAAATTGATACAGCCACTATGGAGAACAGTATGGAGGTTACTTAAAAAACTAAAAGTAGAAGTACCATATGACCCAGCAATCCCAATACTGGGCATATACCCTGAGAAAACCATAATTCAAAAAGAGTCATGTACCACAATATTCACTGCAGCTCTATTTACAATAGCCAGGACATGGAAGCAACCTAAGTGTCCAATGACAGATGAATGGATAAGGAAGATGTGGCACATATATACAATGGAATATTACTTGGCCATAAAAGGAAATGAAATTGAGTTATTTATAGTGAGGTGGATGGACCTAGAGTCTGTCATACAGAGTGAAGTAAATCAGAAAGAGAAAAACAAATACCGTATGCTATATATATGGCATCTAAAAAAAAATGATTCTGATGAACCTAGGGGCAGGACAGGAATAAAGACGCAGACGTAGAGAATGGACTTGAGGACATGGGGAGGGGGAAGGGTAAGCTGGGACAAAGTAAGAGAGTAGCATTGACATATATACACTACCAAAGGTAAAATAGATAGCTAGTGGGAAGCAGCTGCATAGCACAGGGAGATCTGCTCGGTGCTTTGTGTCCACCTAGAGGGGTAGGATAGGGAGGGTGGGAGGGAGGCGCAAGAGGGAGGGGATATGGGGATATATGTATACATATAGCTGATTCACTTTGTTATACAGCAGAAACTAACATGACATGGTAAAGAAGTTATACTCCAATAAAGATGTTAAGATATATATATATAAATTTTTTTAAAAAAGGGAAAAAATCAGTATGGAGGAATAGGAAAAAAGGATGAGTAGAAGAGATTATAAAGGCATGTGCCTGAGCTCACACCTTGCCTCTGCCACTCACTAGCTGTGTGATCTTTAGCAAGTGACTTCACCTCTCTGTGCCTCAGATTCCTCATCTGTAAAATAAGGAGAATTATAACACTCACATCATAAATTAGATGTCAGGATGAATATAATAAATAAATATTTGTAGAAGCATTTAGAATAGTTCCTGGTAAATAGTGAGTGCTCTACAATTGTTGTTGTCATTATAATTATCTTTATTATTACAGAAGCATGTCAAATTAGAATCAGCGATAGGAAGGAGAAAAATTGCCAAAAACATAGGCATGAAGATTTTTTTGGAGAAAATCAAATATAATGAAATGAAAGAAAAATATTTAAAAGGATTAGAAGACCAAACAGTGCAGAAAAAAATTGAATAGAAACCTTTGCAAATATATAAAAAGATTCAAGCATGTATACCTTTTATTATAACTAAACTTATTTTTCTGTTCTATTTTTTTTTTCTTTTTCAGCAACATCATTAATGAAAATATATCATCCATATCTATGGAATAAAACTTGCCTAAAATAAAGCCTTGAATAGGCAAATTGAAAGGAAATATTCTGCCCCAGAACAAATAAAGATAAAACAACTGAAATGAAGATGTATCATAGTAATGTTTCTGGACTTCAAAGATAAAAAAATATATGATGGATATTCAGGTCAAAAATACAAAACACCAGTAAAGGAGAAAATCAGACTGCCCTCAGGTTTTTGCACAGCATATTCAGTGCTTGAAGGCAATGGGGCAATGAAGCCTACAAAGCCCTTAGGAAAAGAAATCAGGCAGTTTTTACTAGGAAATGCCATGCTTACAAGGATCTCCACATCTCAAGAGCTTACAACCACGATAGCTGATTTCCTGCTTGTGTTTCATCTTGGCTATGGCAGCTGTGGGTTGGCTGTGGCCTCTTCTCCATGTATTCTGTTCATTATAAGTATTTTCTTCAGCCTAGTATCCAGGCCGAAAAGGCAGCCCCTATGTGAGACATTCCATGCTCCTGGAAGAGGTAAAAAAAAAACCCAAAGAACTAGTAGACACACACAAAGGCTCTTCAATCTTCTGCTCAGAGCTGGCTCTTCTACTCATACTTGATTGGCCAAAGTGAGTCACATGACCAATTGGGGGGGGGGAATATATCTCGCCTACTTGTCACATGGCAGGAAGCAATGATGTGTAGCCTTCTTCCAAAGAGGGCAACTAATATTTGGCAACTAATACTAATAAAATTTCCCCAGTGTCACCTATGAAGAATTTTATTCCCTGCTAAGGTGTTGCTCCAGAAAAGAGCAAGAGATGATTATCATTAAACATGTAATAATTCAGTGAATGTAATTATCATAAGGTCTTCTCAGATGAAAGTGCTTACTAGAAGTCATCTTGCTACAAATAAATCACCGTAAAGGGCAAATGTTAAGCAAAGTTTCCATCTAAATTGTGGAGCTGAGAGTAAAGGACCCTGAGAACCAAAGTTAACAGTGTACACTATAAATGTTATAAGCCATGACAATGCAGTAATAATATAAATGCAATAATTTTGACACAGAATGGGAAGCAAAGTGGGAGGTAGGCAGACTTCCTCATCTTTCAAAGCTGGGACCAAATGATGTGGCTCAGAGAGATAAAGCAAGTGATGGGTATATGAACGTATTACAGAAGAGTATAAGGATGACTGTATAAAGTATTCAGCCACAATGTGGTCGTCAAAATTGGGAAATGAGATGAGATGGGAGGAAATAGGGACATGAACCATATTCATGTTCTCATCACTCATAGTAGAGAACTAAGTGGTACCCTCTAAAGGTGATAACTCCAGGTTTAAATATTGTCTTGGTCTGACCTCCCAGGAAGCACAACCATAGGCAAATCTTGTGGAATATAATTTAATATATCAATCCCAGGAAGTAGAAGTGAAGGACAAAAAGAATGACACAGGAAGAAGGAAAGCCAATAGGATGTGTAATCAACCTGGCTGCCACTGTGTGCAAATGATTCTTGCATCTCATGGGACAGCACTCAGGGAAGTCATATAAACTGCTATGAGCTGAATTGTCTTCCCACCCCTCTAAATTCATATGCTGAAGTCCTAACCCCCAGTACCTCAGAATACAGCTGTATTTGGAGATAGGGTCTTCAGAGGTAATTAATTTAAAATGAGGTCATATGAGTAGACCCTAATCCAATATGAATGGTGTCCTTATAAGAAGAGGGCATTAGGGCACAGACAGACAGAGGAATGACCAGGTGAGAGCACAGCAAGACCACAGTCATATGCAAGCCAAGGAGAGAGGCCTCCGAAGGAACCAAACCTGCAGACCTCTTGATCTTGGACTTCCAGCCTCCAGAACTGGGGGAAAAAATTTCTATTGTTTAAGCCCCCCAGTCTGCGGTATTTGTTATGGCAGCCTGAGCAAACTAATGAACTGTGTTTCGGGACAGTCCGTCCAGGGAGAGAAAGTGGGAAGAATTTATCTACAAACTCCTATTTCCCACTGGTTAATGGCTTACTCTGTGGGGTGTAAACACCCCTGCACTTGCATGTGGAACGTGTGTGGTATCCTCATGTCCCATGGTACCATCAGGTTGTGCCTGCCTGAAGCTAGTCACTGCAGTGATGCCTGGAAAAAAAGACAGGTGAGGCCAAGAGGACCCAAGGGGTGCATCAGAGATGGTTGATAGGAGTACAGTCTACAAAGTGAAAACTAACACCATTAAGAGAAACAAACACAAGAGCTAAACCTTTCCAATTACCAGGAGGAAAAACATTTGAAAGAAAATAAAGAAAACAGTCCTGTCATCTTTTTTATTTTTAATACTTCTT